>NC_137770.1:27815683-28402854 GCF_963455305.1 Plecotus auritus | reverse complement strand
ATCATCTGCAAAGAAATGATTTTATGCCTTCCCTTCCAATTTGGATGCCTTTCTTTTTTCTTTCTTCCCCCCCTCCCTCCCTCCCCTCCCTCTCTCTCTCTTTCTCTTCCTTCCTTCCTTCCTTCCTTCCTTCCTTCCTTCCTTCCTTCCTTCCTTCCTTCCTTCCTTCCTTCCTTCCTTCCTTCTTTTTATCTCTTTGCCTTATTGTTCTGGTTAGTGCCTCTAGTACTAAGGTGAATCAGAGTGGTAAGAATGGGCATCCTTATCTTGTTACTGATTTAAAGATAATGCTTTCAGATTTCACTGTGGGTATGATATTAGGCTTGTCATATATAACCTTTATAATGTTGCATATATTCCTATTGTACTTTTGTTGAAAGCTTTTCTCATGAAAGGATGTTGAATTTTATCAGATACTTTTTATGCATCTATTGGAATGAACATATGATTTTGCCCTTCAGTCTGTTAATGTGGTGAATCACATTTGCGGATGTTGAACCATCCTTGTATCCAGGGATAAATCCTACTTGATTGTGGTGTATGAGACTTTTAAGGTGCTTTTGAATTTGGTTGGCTAGTATTTTGTTGAGGATTTTTGCATCTATCTTCATCAGTGATGGTGACCTACAATTTTCTTTTCTTGCAGTGTCCTTCTCTGGCTTTGATTTGTGGTTAATTCCAGCCTCATAAAATGAGTTTGGAAGTGTTCCCTCCTGTTTCAATTTTTTTGGAAGAGTTTGAGAAGGCTTGGTATTCTTTAAATATTTGGTAGATTTGACCAGTCAAACATCTGGTCATGTGCTTTTTGTTGTTGTTATTATTACCGATTCAATCTCCTAACTCATTATTGGTCTGTTCAGACTTTCTATTTCTTCATGATTCAGTCTTGGTAGGTTATATGTTTGTAGGAATTTATATACATTTCTTCTAGTTTATATTTTCCTTTTAAAGAACTACTTTTGCTATCTCCCATAGGTTTTGGTATGTTTTGTTTTCACTTTTGTTTGATGATTTTTAAAATTCTCCTTTTGATTTCTTTTTTGACCCATTGGCTATTCAGTAGTGTGTTGTTTAATTTCCCCATATTTGTAAATTTTCCAAGCTTTCCTTTTGTTATTGATTTCTAGTTTCATACCATTGTGGTTGGACTAGATACTCGATATGAATTTAATCTTAAATTTATTAAGACTTGTTTGTAGCCCTGGCCAGTGTGGCTCAGTTGGTTGAGTGTTGTCCCATGCACTGAAAGTTCCTGGTTCAATTCCTAGTCAGGGAACATACCCAGGTTGCGGGTTTGATCCCTGGTCTGGGTGTATGAGACAACCAATCAATGTTTGTCTTTCACATCAGTGTTTCTCCCTCTCCCTTTCTCTCTATAAAAATCTAGAAAAGCGTTTTAAAAAAGGTAGCCTAACATATGATCTGTTCTGGGGAATAGTCTGTGTGCGCTTGAGGAAAACTATGTATTTTGCTGCATTTGGGTGCAATGTTCTATATCAGTACATGTCTGTTAGGCCCATTTGATTTAACATGTAGTGTAAGTTCAGACAGAAAATCAATAAGGAAAACATTGGACATCCAAATTTCTTTCCTACCAATTATGTATTCTACCAGCTAATTCCAAACTATAATTTTAGCCTTCTAAAATTATATGAAGGTCTTTTAAAATTACATGACAAACAGATTTAATTCAACAAGCTTTTCCTTAAGCTTTTCCTTTGTCCAACCTGTTCTATCTACTTGGAATGCCTTTCAATTTCTTTGCCCCAAACCCAAGTCTCCATCTGTCAGAATTCTAGGCATCCTTCAATACTGAGATCAAATACAGTTGACCTTTGAACAACTTGAGGGATGGGGTGCCAACCTCCCACACAGTAAAAAAATCCACATATAACTACAATCAGCCTGCTGCCTATGTGGATCCCCAACCATCATTTTTTTTTTTTTTTCAGAAAGAGGGAAGGAGAGAAAAGAGAGAGATAGAAACATCAGTGATGACAGAGATCATCGATAGGCTGCCTCCTGCACTCCCCCTACTGGGAATTGAGCCACAACCCTGTCATATGCTCTGACTAGGAATTGAACCATGACTCTCTGGTTCATGGTTTGATGCTCAACCATTGAGCAACACTGGCTGGGCCAGAGTTGACTTTTGGACAACGTGGGTTTGAAATGCATGGGTTGATTGAACTGTGAGTGTCTGTTGAAAAAAAAATTTGCATATAAGTGGATCTGTGCAGGTCAACCCATGTTGTTCTAGGGCCAACTGTATGAATTAAGAATCAATGCCTGAACACATATGTAATAACTCAATCAATAAAGAAATTTAAAAAAAAGAATCAATGCCCGAATTTACATTCAAAAGTGACTTCTCTCCTTCTACTTGATTCTTATGTATTCATATTACTTTCAAGTTAATTATAACCTACCTATTTGTAGAGTACTTTTTGCACATGTATTCTCCCTTCAGCTCTGTTGAAAGATCCTTAGAAATTAAGATCTAACTCATTTTTGCCCTAGCTGGTTTGGTTCAGTGGATAGAGTGTTGGCCCTCAGACTGAAGAGTCCTAGGTTCAATTCTGGTCAAGGGCAGGTACATTGGTTGCAGGCTTGATCCCCAGTCCTTGTTGGGGCATGTGGAAGGCAACCAATTAATGTGTCTCTCACATCAATGTTTCTCCTTCTCTGTCTCTCCCCCTCTCTTCCACTCTCTATAAGAATCAATGGAAAAATATCCTCGGGTGAAGATTAACAACAACAACAAAAAGATCTAACTCATTTTTGTATTCCCTGTAGGACTGGCATGGTTCCTTGAATATAGTAATTTTCTAAGGATAAATGATAGCCTTACTCCTATACTTAGGGATACTGACTCTGAAAGAAAGGAAACCTCCATTTGTTAAAGATTGAATTGTATCCCCTCCATCTTCCAAAGCCATATGTTGAAGTCCTTACCTCCATTTACCTCAGATTCTGACCTCATTTGGAAATAGATTCATTGCAGATATACTTAGTTAAGACGAGGTCATATTGGAGTAAGGTAGACCCCTAATCTAATATAATTGATGCTTTTATAGAAAGTGAAATTTGAACACAGACACAGGGAGCATGCCATGTGAAGACTGGAGTTCTGCAGCCATAAGCCAAGGCACTAGAAGAAGCTAGGAGAAAAGCCTGGAACAAATACTGCCCTAGAGCCGTCAGAGGGAACATGGCCCTGCTAACACCTTAATGTCACACTTCTGACCTCCAGAACTGTGAGACAATACATTTCTGTCATTTAAGCCATCAGTTTATGGTACTTTGCTATGGTAGTCCCAGCAAAGTAAGGCCAGCCTGGTTTTCCCACCATCCTCACAATGAAAAAGAGGAGGTGTTTTAGATGATCATTTTCTAGGTGGAACTGAGGGTTGAAGTGGGGCAGCCTGGTAACAAAGTCACCAGAGCCTTCTCTGCTACCTGCCACCCTGGTCGTCAGCTCCAGCCCTAGAGTTCTCACAGCCTTCCTTCTGAGCATCTTTAGCACCAGAATATCACAGAATATCAGCTTATAGTCTTTGATCTCCAAACCTCTTCCTTCCTCAGAAGCTCATCTCCATTATTAACATACTAGAGGCCCCGGTGCATGAATTCATGCACCAGTGGGGTCCCTTGCCCTGGCCTGTGGGATCGGGCCAAAACCGGCTCTCCAACATCCCCCGAGGGGTCCCAGAATGTGAGAGGGCACCAGCCAGGCCAAAGGACCCCACCTGTGCACAACTGGGGCCAGGGAGGGATGCAGGAGGTTGGCCAGCCGGGGAGGGACTACAGGAGGGCTCCAGGGCATGTTCGGCCTGTCTTGCTCAGTCCCAATTGGTCAGACCCCAGCAGCAAGCTAACCTACCAGTCGGAGTGTCTTCCCCCTGGTGGTCAGTGCACATCATAGTGAGCAGTTGAGCGGCCTTAGCATATCATTAGCATATTACACTTTGATTGGTTGAACGGATGGTCAGATGACCGGACACTTAGTATATTAGGCTTTTATTATATAGGATTCCTCTCAGTTCCTCGGCCAAAACCTTCTGTGATCCCCCCCTTTTCTCATCCTCAATTTAAAAAGAATCTGGATATCTGCTGTCTTTCGAAAAGTAGGAAGATCTGGCAACATCAAACCCTCATTACTGTATGGCGGTAATTGACTAGACCAGTGATTTTCAACAGGTGTGCTTCAAGAATGTTTAAAACATGCAATACCTGACTGCTTAGTCAGGGGCACTGACCTCTTTTCTCTTAGGTTGTCAAATAAAAAAAATGACAATAGCCAACACAACAAGAGCCATCCTGTGAGAATGAATCAAACTTATACCTATTTTTTTGGTTAGAGCTGCAAAAAATACATTTTTGGTGTGCCGCAGAATTTTAGTAATTAATTTATGGCTGCCATGAGATGAAAAAGTTCAAAAGTCACTGAACTAGACTGATGAGCTGCCCCTTAAGGTCCAGGTCTCATTGGCACTGGGGCCTGGAACACTGGCAGCTGGAAGGGAGAACACTGCCCTTCCTCACAAGGCTGTAAGGTGCAGAGCTTCTGGTCCCAGGCTGAGTCATACTGCAGGTTTGCATCCTGCTGTGTCATGAGCTGGGGGCAGCCATGGAAGCTCCTTAATTTCACGGGGCCTCAGTTAACTGAGATAATAATTGTGCTCACCTCATAGGGGCCTTTAGAGAATTAAAATGGATGCACACCAAGAAGTTAGAACTTGGGACATTGTAGGCGCTCCATAAATGTTTACTTGTATTGTTGTATATTCAAGAAAATCTCATCAGCACTTATCCAAACTGCCTTATTTTTCATAAAGGGTATATTTACTCCTTAGTTTTTTTTTTTGTTTTTTTTTTCGTTTTTGCTTCTGCCCATCCCACACTAGTTTCACATACATTAAAAAACATGTGTGTGTAAAAGTTTATACACACATCCTCACGACTGGTCTAGCAGGGAATTTGGGACAAAGCTCCTGGATCCAACCCGGCTGAGCTCCTGGGCCTCTCCTGGATGCCAGGCCCCCTGTGCTCACCTGCCTTCTATGTTTTGTAGGTTCCAGTGATCAAGGGCACAGCTTGGTGACTGGCCTCCAGAGGCCACCAGAGTTGCCAGGGGGTGCCTCTAATTAGGTACACTGCTGAGCGCACAGGTATTATCCTGGAGGCTAGAAGGGCTGCTGGGAATAGCTGCTGAACATGAAATGCAGCAGCAAGTCTGGTGTTAGTTAAAAGCATGTTACCTGTGATTTGAGGCATCAGCAAAGCCCAGACAGGGAAACAGGACTCCCCACCCCCATTGTTTCCATTGCTTTCCCCTTATAGGGCCACTTCTAAGCAGACCCACTCAGCTGATGTTTATTGACTGCATTTTCCTAATCAATAGGGATTTATTAAGCAACTCCTGAGTGCCAGATACAGTATCAGGTATCAACAATAAATGAAGTGATGGGATATAATCCTACCTATAAGGAGTTTATAGTCTGGTCATTGGGAGAGATGGATGAGCCAATAGTGGTGGTGGGGTTGGGGATCACAGATGTGGGCCATGGAATCCCAGAGTGGGGGATCCTGACTCAGCCTGGGGTTGGGACTGGGGGCATCTGGGGGATCATCATATTTGACCTTATTGATCTAATGCTTCTATAAAATTGAGCTTTGTCAAGACAGGGATTGTGACTGTCTTTTTATTGCTCCATCTCTAGTGATAGCTCGGTGGTTGGCTCATAGTAGAGGCTCAATAAACATTTGATGACTAAGGGAATTAAGTGACATCTAAGGTGAGAATTGAAGGGTGAGGGTTAGTCAGGAGGGAAGTGTATGTGTATTGTGTGTGTGTGTGTGTGTACGTGTGTGTGTATGTGTGTGTAGGTAATAGTGGGTAGCAGTAGGAAATAAAATGGGGAGGGAGTAGCATGTGATCCTTGGGGGTGACAAAGACTGTAGTTCTGGGGACTGGAAGCTCATATGGTACAGGTATAATAGAGCCATTTTGGGGAGACATGGGGAGGGCTGACTGTGAGAAGAATGTGGAGTTATAAAAGTTTTAAACAAAGGAAATGCATTAAATTTGATATGCAAGTTTTAAGGTCCAGGAAATGGATTGGAGAGGACATAGTGGAAGCAGAGGGACCAATTTGATGGCTTCTGCAGGAATCTTGAGAGAGGGGGTGGCTGGACAAATTACTGTAACTGAAACGGGGATGTGGGTAGATTTCACTATGACTCGGGATGTAGAATTGCCAGGAGCTGGCAATTGTCTATGGAGAAGGAAGGAAAGATGCCTGAATGATGCCTTGGGAGGGTGCTGGAGTCATTCACTTACATGATAACAGAAGAAGAGGAGCAGGGGGAGAAAAAATCCCATGTGGACACATGGAGTTTGAGTTGCCTATGGGAAATCCAGTGAGCAGTTGTAAACATCTGTCCTAACCTCGTGGGAATGATTTGGCTTGAGATACAGGTTTAGACACTCATTAGCATTTACGATCAGGCTTTATAACCCTGATCCATAGTTAAAATAGGAAGCCCCATGAACCTTAGAAATTCTATTGAAATCTTACTACATGTGCATTTGTGTTGGAGAGTTAACTTTGTATCAACTTTTTCCAAATGTCCATGTCCCCACATAAGTTAACTCTTGATCCATGTGGTTACTAAATCTGGAAGAAGAGATGAGATTTCTCAAGCAGAGCAAAAAGGGAAGAGAGTTGACTGCTGTGGGAACATCGGGAACATCAGCATTTCAGGGTTGGGAGGCACTGTGTCAAGTCAAGGGTCAGGGAGGGTCAGAGTATGGGGGACAAGATGAAGGGTTACAGAAAATGTTAGCTTTGCTGTTTATAAAGCACTTTCACAGTCATGGTCATTTCATATCTTAGTAACTCATCTACATATTTATCATTTTGCTCTGTGTCAGTTAGTGCTCAGTACAAGACACAGAAACTTGGCTATAAATTTTAAACAAGAAGAGATTTAATACAGAGAATTAGATGCTTACAAAATCACCAGAAGGGTGAGCCTTAGGAAAACATTTCCAGAACAAAAGAGAAAGAAGGTCAGGGTGCACCCCTGGCACTGCGTTTGAAAGGCCACTCACAATGGCTCTGCCAACCTGCACTGCTTCCACCCCTGGAGTGCTGGAGAAGGCACAGGGACAGCTGTAGTTCAAGTCTCCTGTTTCCATGATCTTTCTGGACAGCATTAAACAGTCAACGAGGAGCCAGAAGATGGCCCCACCTTACTTCTACCTTCTAGAACTCTCTGCATGAGTGCATAATTATTGGATCCCAATTAACCCCTATACCCTTAGATTCAGGGAAGTTTGGAAAATATTTATAACTATGCCACCTCTCTACCTATATAAGGAGAGTGACGTGGAAATAAAGAAGGGGCCAGATGGTAAATATTTTAGTTTTTTTGGGCCTATTGTAGCTACTACAAAGCAGACATAGACAGTCCAGAAAGGAATGAGCATGGTTGTGTTCCAATAAAACTTTATTTATAAAAATGGGTAATGGGCTGGAGTTAGCCTGGAGCCATCGTTTTCCCACCCCTGTGGGAAGTAAGTCAATTCACAATGATTACCATAGGTTCTTCTTACAGATGAGGAAACTAAAACCAGAGAGATGCCGCGTCATTTAGCCAAGTGCAAGTGAAAACATATCCTGGTTATTTTGGTTTCAAGGTTCATGCTCTTTTTAGCAAACCACGAGATGGCCGCCCCCCACCCCCCTCCTTTGGGGAGACTTGAGATGTAACAGAGGAAATTAAATGTATGCTTCCTTGTTATAGCCCCGTGGTCGGCAAATTGCGGCTTGCGAGCCACATGCGGCTCTTTGGCCCCTTGAGTGTGGCTCCTCCACAAAATATTACGGCCTGGGCGAGTCTATTTTGAAGAAGTGGCGTTAGAAGAAGTTTAAGTTTAAAAAATTTGGCTCTCAAAAGAAATTTCAATCGTTGTACTGTTGATATTTGGCTCTGTTGACTAATGAGTTTGCCGACCACTGTTATAGCCCATAGTTAGAGCCCCAAGAATGGGGCAAGATGCTTGTGTGTACACAACATTTTTGACAGGAGAAATTAGGACAAGTTTCATTGTGGAAATGCTTTGAGCTAGGTGTTGAAGAAAGGTGTAACTTTAACATGTGGAAATGTTGGGGGGTTGGAAGGAAAAGAGCATTTCAGATAGAGCTGGAAACTTTAAGGCAAGTTTAGAAAAATAGATAGGAACCCAAATTCATCTAAACATTGTGACCTTCAAGGGTGTAAGCAGAGATAAGGCTGGATTAGGGAGACGTTTAGATGTTAGGATAGGAATCTGCACTTGAAAAGCAGAAGCACTGGCAGTTTTGAACAGGCCTGGGATACACACATTACTTAGGAAGAATTATCTGGTGTTGTGGTACAGACTTTTTTGAGAGTTAGAAGATACTGCTAACAAGAATCCACGTCAGAAGTTGTTGCAATATATTTTCATGAGGATGCAAAGGAAGCATTGGATCTGAGCGACGTCTTGAGCCATTCATGGGACTTGTAAGCTTATAGATGTGGGTAAAGTAGAAGGATGGCTTTGATAGTGAGGAATGAGAAGAAGACTAAAACTTGGAAAGCTAGGAGCAGCAGCAGAAAAGGTGGTGAGTTCTGTCTTTGATATAAGGTGCTGAGAAGAGAAATGGAAATATGGGTCAGACAATTGGAAATGTGGGCTTGATCTTCAAGAGCGAGGTGGTTGGGGGTTTGTACATATAGCTGGACAGAGAGCCACAGAAGGGCTCAGACCTCCCAGGGAGTGTGGGCAGTAGATGATGCCCAAAGCAGCAGCCAGGGGACTTAGGCAATTGAGAACCAGGAGGGGGACAAGGAGAGGAAAATAGAGTAAGTGGGGTAAGCAGAGTGCCAGGACGGGTATTGTACCAGAGGAGTCAGGGGAGGAGCTGTTTCCAGAAAAAGGAATGTCCAGTCATGTTGCATGCCACAGGGAGGTCAAGAAGTATTCACGAAAGGCCCCTGGACTTGGTGATCACACAACCATGATGGGTGACCCCTGAGAGAACTGTTCAGTATGTAGTGAGTAAATGGAAGCAGAGGCCGTCCAAGCATGTCAAACTGGTGGCTGGCAAGCGGCCCACCGGCCACAAGTTTGACATGCTTGCGTTGATCTCTTTTTTTAATATATATGTATGTTTATTGATTTCAGAGATGAAGGGAGAGGGAGAGAGAGAGAAACATCAATGGTGAGAGAGAATCATTGATTGGCTGCCTCCTGCACACCCCCCACTGGGGATCGAGCCTGCAACCCAGGCTTATGCCCTTGACCGGAACCGAACCTGCAACCCTTCAGTCCGCAGGCCGATGCTCTGTCCACTGAGAAAAAACAGCGAGGCTTGCAGTGATCTCTTAAGGCAGTGGTTCTCAATCTTCCTAATGCCGCGACCCTTTAATACAGTTCCTCATGTTGTGGTGATCCCCAACCATTTTTTGCTACTTCATAACTGTAATTTTGCTACTGTTATGAATCGTAATGTAAATATCTGTGTTTTCCGATGGTCTTAGGCGACCCTGCTAGCGGTTCTCAACCTGTGGGTCACGACCCACAGGTTGAGAACTGCTGCTGTAGAGCCTAAGACCATCGGAAAACACAGATATTTACATATTTTCTGATATCTGGTTGGTGGCCTAGGCCTTTCTCTTTGGGGCGATCGCAGAGCTCCCCAATTGATCGCCCTGCTGGCTGATGGCCTAGGCCTCCCTCTGTGGGGCGATCATGGGGCGATGGTGGGGCCCCCCGACCAATCACATCGCACCCGCCTAGGCTGGCCTGGCACCAGTGGGTGTCATAGCGTGGTTGTCTGGATGGTTGTTCCGCTGTTTGGCTGTTCATTCGATTTGCATATTACGCTTTTATTATTATAGATGATTTCTCCCCTTCCCCTACCATGCTTTCTTCCTAAAGAAAAAGTGGTTGAAAGAGGAACACCATCTAGTTCTCTCTTGATTTCAGGATTCATTTTTGGGTCAGTTGTTTGTGTCTGACTTGACTGCTTTTTGGCCCTGCGGGTGGCCACGCCTGGCAACCTGTGAGGTAACAGACAAATGTGTGCAGTTGTTAAGCCAACTGCCTCAAGCCCTTGAGGCTCTGCTAAATTTGGAGCACGTATTAGTCCAATCTAAGTCTGCACTCAGAGGGGGGAAAATAAGTCTTAACTTTGAAATTTCTGAGGCTATACGTTTGTGCAATATAAGATCAGCAAGTTAATGATTTTTTTCTTACCTCACAGGATTTCTTTCAAATCCACTAGAGAATTGCTGTGCAGTGCTGTGAAAATTTCATTCTCTCCAGAGTCTTTCCTAGGAAAAAAGTAGGTATGCCCAAGCCCCCAAAGGAACTATTTTATACATCAGTGCTTTCTAGGATAATCAACAAAAATAACACCTAGCAGCAGAAATGGCAAACCAAACACTCTGGAGTTTCAGATGGAAAATGATTTTATCCATCTCAATTAAAGACACATTCTAACTCTTGTTTCCTTTAACACGTTGGTCTGTTGCCTCCACACCAAATCAGTTTGGTATCAAGTAGGTTATGAAATGGATGCAAGAAGAGGTAACTTGGGTGAATATTTTTTCCTTTGTGGAATTCATTTTCTCACTCCCATATTTACACAGTGACGTTATACTAGAACTAGGGGCCCAGTGCACGAAATTCGTGCGGTGGTTGGGGGGGGGGGTCCCCTCAGTCCAACCTGCACCCTCTCCAATCTGGGAGCCCTCAGAGGATCCCTCTCCAATCCAGGAGTTTGTGTCTGTCTTTGCAATCATATGAGTGAATTGTCTGAGACCCCAACCCAGTTTGGTTTGGTGCTCACAGAAAAATAGAGGTCTTTTTATTTTTTCTTTGCTCCATTGGTGGAGATTTCCTAGAAGTTGCAGGATATCTTCCTTTTAATTTTTCCTCAACACTCTGACTTTACTTATGTCTCTCATCTTTGCTTTCCCTCCATCCCCCATCCGCAACAGTAACTAGCTCCAGGCTCACTTTGCTCTAGTGTCTAGGATATCCCACAATGCGTCTGCCACCAGAACTATGATTCCCAGCATTCCTGGTGCTCCCCGCACTCTGGGCTTCTGCTTCTGGTCAGGGGCTGCCATCAGAACTATGATTCCCAGAATTCCTGGTGCTCCCCGTGTTCTTGGTTTCAGCTTCTGGTCTAGGGGCTGCAGAAACCAAAAGGACTTGGAACTCCAGCCACCCCCAGGCCAGGCTGACAGGACCAGACACTCCAGTGGCATCCCTGGGACCCCAGCCACTTGGCGCCAGTGCACGTGCACACTGCCCATGGGCCTGCCATCTTTGTTGGGTTAATGTGCATACTCACTCCTGATTGGCTGTGGGCATCGCGGAGGGATAGTCAATTTACATATTTGTCTACTATTAATATAGATGGCCCTAAATTGTGTTTCTCTGAAGCTCTTTGGGGATTAGAAGCCTGTAGTTCTCTTTCACATTTGTATAGAACTTTAGTTTTCGAAGTGTTTAGACATCCATGACTCTCATTTGGCCTCACAAGCTGTGAGATGGGCAGCATAGACATCATCTTGAAGCTCATTGAGGGAAAGGAACTGAGATGCAGAGTGGTCCACCAGCCAGCCAGGGTCACACGGGTTGCCAGTGGCCGATTCAAGGCAGAAGCTCAAGTTTCCCAGCTCCACATTCAGTATTTTTCCCATTATGCTTTGGGTGGCATCTTTGGCATTAAGTGTTTTCTTTCATTGTTAAGCACCTCAACGTCTAAGCTTTGGATAACATCAAGTTGGTTTCTGGTCGTACATTGATTGTGGAGGGCCAAAAGCAGAAACCACAGACTTTAAATGACAGTTCCCCTTATTGGAGGTTTGGCCTTTATTGATCAGAGGTCTCTTGTTAAGGGAAGGTATACATTGGTATAAGAGGTTTGTCAAGTCTTTAAAAAAAGAAAGGAAACTTCTGGGCTCCTTGGGGATTCTGATTATGGCAGAGTTTGCAAATGTGAAGTATCCTATATAATAAAAGCCTAATATGCAAATTGACTGAACAGCGGAACTACTGGTTGCTATGATGCACACTGACCACCGGGGGCAGACGCTCAATGCAGGAGCTGCCCCCAGCCCACAGGCCCCAGGCCAGCCAAGGCGGGTGCCAGCAGGGGCCCCCGATTACCGCCCCCTCCCCCAGTTGCCCCACACATGGGCCTTAATCACCGGCCAGGCCTAGCGACCCTACCCATGCACGAATTTCATCCATCAGGCCTCTATTTTACTTTATAAAGCCTGGAGTACTTTATAAAGGCAGTGGACAGTGTGTTTCCTGGGAATATTGATTTTTGCACCTGTTAGTCTCTGGACACTGCTGTCTTTGGCACATTGTTGTTATAAATACGTCTGTGTTGCTCCTCTTTTAGAAATGGTCTGTTATCCAGCTTCCTGGAGGTTTTCTGTGTGCGTGAGCCTGTGGTTGAGGTAAATGGAACACGTTTACTACCGCAAAACTGAAGGTAGTGACGTTGACAATACCCTAGCCCTCGAGTAGTCTTTAAATATTCTTAACCCTGGAGCTGGCCCAAGAAATTGCTTTTTCTTTGCCTCGTACCACTCAGCACACAAGTCCTAAATTACTGCTGATCAAAGACACATAAAGTACAAAGCAATAAGCATTTTGTTTCTGTATTTTAGGGAATGAACAATGAGTGAAAGCAAACTCCTCGATGAGGGCTCAAAAATATTGTCATCATTATATGGATTTATAGAGCTGAGACCTCTATTTTGTTCATTTATTGACTGCCATGTCATTACACTGGATTGAGGGGATTTTTAAAAGCAGCTTTATTGAGATACTAGAGGCCCAGTGAACGAAATTCATACATGGGGGGGTATCCCCCCTCAGTTCAGCCTGCACCCTCTCCAATCTGGGACCCCTTGGGGGATGTCCTACTGCTGGTTTAGGCCCGATCCTGGGGATCGGGCCTAAACCAGCAGTAGGACATCCCCCGGGAATCGGGCCTAAACCAGCAATCAGACATCCCTCTCACAATCCTAGACTGCTGGCTCCTAATCGCTCACCTGCCTGCCTGCCTGCCCGATCACCCCTAACTGCACCCCCCCCAAACCCTAACTGCTCCCTGCTGCTGGCCAGGTTGCACCCATCTGCCCCCTCCCTGCCAGACTGGTTGACCCATACAGCCTGCTGTTCAGTCATTTGGTCATCCCTCACTAACTCCCCTGCTAGCCTGGTCACCCCTCGCAGCCTGCTGTTCAGTCATTTGGTCATCCCTCATTAACTCCCCTGCCAGCCTGGTCACCCCATGCAGCCTGCTGTTCAGTTGTTTGGTCATCCCTCACTAATCCCCCTGCCGGCCTGGTCAACCCACACAGCCTGCTTGTTCAGTCGTTTGGTCATCCCTCACTAACCCCCCTGCCGACCTGGTCGCCCCACGCAGCCTGCTTGTTCAGTCATTTGATCATCCCTCACTAACCCCCCTGTTGGCCTGGTCATAAGCAGCCATCTTGTGAGGGCGTGAGAGTTAATTTGCATATCAACACTTTATTATATAGGATAATTCACATATCAATAATTTACTTGTTTAAGGTATATAATTCAGTGGTTTGGGGTATTTCACCTTTATTAATTTCTAAAAATTATGGTATAATATATACAATGCAAAATTTGTCATTTTAACCATTTTTTAATATACAATTCAGTGGCATTAGTTACATTCACACTTTTATGCAACCATCACCACTATTTCCCAAACCTTTCAGCACTTCAAACAGAAATTCCGTGCTCATTAAACAATAATACCACCAGAAGGATTTTTGAATATGCTTTGATAACTACTGTCAGATGTATATCAGGCCTTTGAGGATGATTTTGTTAATTCTTTAGGGGACATTTATTCTCTTAGGGGAAGTTCCATATAGTACATGACACAGATTTGGGTTCACTCAGGAAGCAGCCTTCGAGATTCATAAGCAGGACATTCTCAGGGAATCTCTTAGGGTCAACACTTGTGGGGAAGGGAAGGAGGCAGGATTGGGCAGAAGATGGGCTGCCTCATCAGGGGAACCCTGGAACTGGGACCCCTTTGGAACCTGCAGTCATAGGATGCAGCTGGCTCAGGAAGGGATGTAAGCAAGGGATAACGTTTAATCAGCAGCAGTCCCAGTAGGTAGGGGGTAGGGAGAGGAATAAAATCTTCAGTACTTAGTTCTCAAATGTTGCGGCCCAATGGAACCACCTATGCAGCCTGAAAACACTCTGCTTGGTTGCATTGATATGGGGGTAAGAAGTGGGCATCGGAGTTTTAAAAGCTCCCCTAGTAATCCTAATGAGCAACGGTTTTGGAGTGTCTCAGTCCTGAGGAGGCATCAGCATGTCACCGTGGGCAGTGCCGGGATTCTGGAGTCAGGAAAATTTGAGTGTTCAACCATTTACTAACTCCGTGAGTTCTTATTTGTGTCCTGCTGATGAGACGTTGCTAGCGGGCTTTTAAAAGTATGAATAGATGTGTGTTTGGGTGGCAGGGCACTTACAAATCAATACAAAAACAGTAAACACTTCCATGAAAATTTGGCAGAAATCAAGAATGCATAATTAACAAAGAAAAAATTCAAATACTGTCTTAATATATTAATTGTCTTCATTTGCCTTTCATGTCTGAAGAAATGAAAATTGAGTGTTTGCTTATAGTACTCAGTAATGGTGAAGGTGGTGGCTGGAGACATTTTCATATTCTTGCTGTAAGTGTATATTGGCATACGTGTATGGTGAAACATGCAGGGATATGCATAAGAATGCTTAAAAAGTGGGTGTCTTTTGATGTAGCAAATATAATTCTAGAAATTTATCCTGAGGAAGTAACAGGTAAGTGTGTAAAGGTGTTTGCATAGAGGTGTAATTGCTGAGCCTTGTTGGCAACTGTGGAAAATTGGGCATGGCATAAATGCTCCTTAGTAGGGTATTGGTTAAATAAGTTCTGGCACATACCTTTTCTGGAACTATATTCATTAAAAATAATAATGTAGCCCAGCCAGTGTAGCTCAGTGGTTGAGCATCGATCTCTGAACCAGGAGGTCACAGTTCGATTCCTGGTCCCTTCTTCACTGAAAAAAAAATTAATAAACTAATGTAGCTGTCCATGTATTAACAGAGGAAGAGAGCCACCATGTACTCGTAAATGAGAGAAGCAGTTAACAAAACACATGAGCCTATTTTCACATTAAAATTATGTTTGCATTGAAATGTCTGTAAGAAAAATACCAGATGTTCACAGCAAACTATTTTCTTCCCTGAGTAAAAGAATTACAGGTGAATTTTGCTTTCCATGTCATATCTCTCCGTAATATTTAGACTTTAGAAACATTACACATATATGAACTTAACTGTTACGTGTAAATTTGTATTAATGAAAAACATAGAGCCATGTCCAAAAATTATGTATGTCCAAAATTACGTACGTGTGTGTGTGTGTGTGTGTGTGTATCTCCACCTATCTATCCAGCAGTCTAAAAGGGAAAAATATATAATCCAATTAGTGGTTCTCCCTAGAATTTGGGGCCACGGGTGATTATAATTTTTTTTCTTATGCTCATTTATACTTCACAGGACTTTATAATGAGATTGTATCCACTCTTATGAGAAAAAAATAGCTTTTAATATTTCAGCATGCTTGCCTGACCTAGTTTTCCAACCACTCTTGCATCTATTTCATGTGAAGGGTCCTTTGGTTAGCATTTCTTTCTCCATGTCTTTCTCCTTGCCTTCTTATTTACATTGTCACTATTACGTGTTGAATAGTGTGTGCAATGTCAAACTATGACATTTATTCCGACTTTCACATTTGTGTAAAGTTGTGCATTTTCACTTTACTCATCGTTTTGCCTCCCAAGTAACATTTGACCTTTAGATGAGGCACCTTCAAGCATAGCATTCATCATCTGCCATTATGCTTTTAATTCATCTATTAAATGGTAATGTGTCCTCGGTAAATATTGATATTAAATTAAGTCATTCCCTGTTTGCTTTTAGGAAGAGCTTTGAGGTCATCAGATTTACCAGGCAGGTAGGATTCGTCAAGGAGAAATGCATGGAAAGCTTCCAACAGGCGAGGCTCTTCCGAGTGGCAGACAAATCTCATTCATCCCTTTAGGCCCCAAAGTAAACATTGCCTCCTCTGTGGCATCATCTTGACTCCTCCTGGGAAGCTGGTGCTGACATCTCCATATGTTCCTTTATGGCCTTCATTAATTTTTATTGTAAGCAGTGTGGACGTCTGTTATTCCATTAGACTTCCAAACAGAGAATGTGGTAGCCATCCACCAGTCCCCCAATGGTCATTACCTCCTGGGATTCATGCCCTTGACAAATAGATTATAACAGAAGTGATGATAGGTCATTTCCAAGATTAGTTATAAAAGACTGAGTTCTTTCTCTTGGATCACTCCCTCTATGGAAAGCCAGCTGCCATGCTATGAAGACAGTCATGCAATGTATGGAGAGAAGCCCACGTGGCAACAGCTAATAAAAAAAAAAAAACGGGCTGGCCATGAACCAGGTGAGTGCACTTCAAAGCAGACCCTCCCGTTGTCGAGCCTTTAGATGTTCCAGGCCCTACTATCAACTTGATTGCAACCTCCTGAGAGACCCTGAACGCAGTCCACCCATCTCAATGCCTCCCAATTTTGACCCTCAGAATCACGTGAAACAATAAATGCTTGTTGCTTTAAGTGCTGAGTTTTGGGGTAATCTATTGTGCATCAATAGAGAACTAATAAGAGGCTGGTATTAGAAGTGGGGTGCCAATGCTATAAAAAACTAAAATGTGGTAGAGGCTTTGAGTGTGGGCAGTGTACAGTGGAAGAGCTATAAGAATGCTGAGGGACATGTTAACAAAAGCTGAAAGTGCTTTGACTACATTGTCCGTAGAAGTTTGGATTTTGAGAAGGCTGCCAGTGAAGGCTTAACAGAAAATGAGGAAAATCACATTGGAAACTGGAAAAGGGAGTCTTTGTCTTTGTTAGAGAGCAGCACGAAATCCAGCAATATCGTTGTGGAAGGTAGAAAATGTGCCTAATGAACTGGGTGATACAGTTAAGGAGATTTCTGACCAGAGTGTTGAAAATGCCTTCTATTTTTTTCCTGTTACTTATAGTAAGGTTTCAGGAAAAGAGAAACTGAAGGCAGAACTAGACAAAAAGAGCCAGGACTTGCTGTTTTTGAAGACTGCTGTCCTCTCCAAATGGCACCTGAAGCTAAAATTAAGAAATGACTTCTGAGCAAAGATCAAATTTGGGGCACTTTTAGGAAAACAAGTTCCAACAGGAAGCCAAGGGTGTAACTGTAAAATGTTTTATTTTATATTTTAATTGAATTTATTGGGGTCACATTGGTTAAAGTTTCAGTTGTGCAATTCTATAATACATTATCTGTATATTGTATTGTGCGTTCACGACCCCAAGTTAAGTCTCCTTCCATCACCATTTATCCCCTCCCTCTCTCCTACCTCCTCCCACATCCATTCCCCTTTAAAATCTTTTCTTAAGATCCCAAAATCAAAGATGGTGTCTCAGTACCGTACAGTCAGCTAAAAGGCCTTCTAAAGATATTAAGGGTTTGCTTTATAGGTCCTTTCATTCAAATAGCAGAGCTTCTTGGAAGCTCAAGACCATTGTCCCTCAGCAAAAGCCCAAAGTGAGGAAGGACCATTGCAAAGAGATTTGTGGGTATGGCTTTTGTCTAATGGAATGAACCCTAAAAGGATTCACAGAAGACTCATTGTTTTTAAGAGAGTCATACTTGAAGAGACACCATCATCTTGAAGAGGAAGGGACATGGCGAGGACCAAATAAAAAGAGGCATTTGGACCCCCAAGTATCAATAAGTAGGAAATAGGCTGAGAAAACTAGTCAGCTGTGAACACTTATTACCTTTAATGAAAATGGAAGGATGACCAAGAGGCCAAAACCAAGAGCCCAGAGAATGAAGTTAAGGGTCATAGAGAATTATTCTCAGACATCAACTTGAGACCTAAGCAAGGACCTTGAAACATTTCCTTGGTGGGATTTCAGAATTGCTGCCTCTTACATGCTTCCCTCTTTCTCCCTTTGTGAACAGGAGTGTTTATTGGAGTTATTCTCTGCTTGTCCCACCATTGTGTGTTGAGAGGGTAAGAACAGATAACTTGTTGCTTTAGTTGTACATGTCTACAGATTGAGAGAAATCATATTCAAGGATCTGTAGTTTAGGGACTGTACTCAGAAACCTCATCTGTACCTAGACCTGATTTGGATGGTGAGGGTCTGGATGTGCAGCTGATGCTGTGATGGGATGATACTTTTGGGGACCATGGGAGGGGTTAATGTTTATTGCTTGTAAGAGATATGTGAATCATTGGGAGCCAGAATGTGAGGCTGTAGGCAGCCTCCAGAACAGCCAGCCTCCCCCTCCTCCCCCCGTGATCCCTTATTCTTGGCATTCAGAGTTGTGAATCCCTCCCCTTCCCACATTGTAGTAGGGTTGGTCTTTGTGAACAAGAGCAAGAGTGATGGTATGTCACTTTGAGACAACTTATTAAAAACTGCATCTTTGCCTAGTTAGTGTGGCTCAGCAGTTGAGTGTTGACCCAGGAACCAAAAGGTCACTGGTTCGATTCCTGGTCAGGGCGCATGCCCAGGTTGCGAGCTCAATCCCCAGTGGAGGGTGTGCAGGATTGATGATGTTCCTCTCTCATTGATGTTTCTATCTCTATCCCTCTCCCTTCCTCTCTCTCTAAAAAACAATAAAAACATATTAAAATAAAAAGACTGCAGCTTCCACATTGGGCATACTCTCACTCTCTTGGATCACTCGCTGTGGGGAATGCCAGCTGCCATATGTTGAGGGCATTCAGGCAGCCTTGTGGAGAGCTCCTCATGGTGATGACCTTTAGCCTAAAGTCACGTGAGTGAACTTTCTTGTAAGTGTCCCAAGGCTTCAGAGGATGGAGCCCCAGCTGACAGCCTGACTGCATCCTCACAAGACCCTGTGTAGAAAAGAATTAGCATAGGAGGCCCGAGACTGCTGTCCTTAGAAGGGTTGCTTTTAAGATTGGCTCTTGGCTGGCATCTGGGTACTTGGATTTAGGGAGGGTTCCCTCCATTCTCTAACTGATATGAGTGGTTTATTGTGCCCAACTGTGCAGACATAATTATTTATGATGAATACCAGCTTCTAACTTGGAGTCTGGAATTTTGATACGTGCTAGGCAGCGGGTGTGTGCGTGAGCAGCCCCCAATAAAAACCCCGGGGAACTGCATCTCTAACAAGCTTCCCTGGTAGACACTTCACCATGTGTTGCAGAGTCAGATGCTGGAGGAACGAAGCCTGTGCTGTGTGACTTCATGGGGAGAGGATTCTGGGAAACTTGTGCCTGGTTCCCTACAGAATTGACTCCATGCGCCTTTCCCTTTGCTGATTTTACCTTACTAGTACATCCTTCTGCTGTAATAAATCATAGCATTGAGTCCTATTATGTGTGAGTCCTGTGAATTCTCCTAGCAATCCCTGAACCTGGGGGTGACAGAGACCCTGAGCCAGAACCACCTACTCAGAAAGTGTGAGATAATAATTGTTTGTTAATTTAAGCCACTGAGTTTTGGAGTAGTCCCCCATTGCTGCCCCCACCCCCTCCGCCCTCAGGCAATAGATAACTAATATAAGAAGCCCGTAATTCCTCTCTCACCAGTATAGAGCCTGGAACATAGGTGCTAAAGAAATGTTTGTTGAGTGAATTGATATTTCTGCCTTTGAAGAATTTTCTAGTCCATCTGGTTGCTTTGCAGGAGAAATCTAAATCCCAGCTTGGTGTTATGAAGCAGGCTTTCCTCCCTTTTGTCTGGAGGAAGCAGTCCTTGTGGCAGCAGCCTGCCTTACACTGGTCACATCCTGCCATCTTCCTTTTTGGATGAGCTCCATGTGTATAGGAACTAGTGTGTGACATGCTTCTTCTCTGGTGCCCGCTTTTTCTGAGTTCCCTTGATTCCCCCCCACCCCCCCCCCCCCCGCACCTTCTCTCTCCTCTGCCTCGGTGATAACAGCTATTCTTATCATTGGAATAAAACCCTCTTCCTGCTGAAAAGTTAATTACCAAGTGTTTCAGGGTCTTATAAGATATTAATATCTGTATCTTGCCTCTTTATCATATATTTGCTGTGACAGAAGCTCAGACAAAAGAACGTTTTTGTTGTTTTACATTGTCCCTTCCTCTGCACACAATCTTGAAATAGACTTATATACAAAGATTCCAACCATTTATCCTAAGATGACTTTGATGTGGGAGAGAAAGCTAAAATATGTACTAGAAGTAGACTTCTTTGAGTTATTTACAGTTTCTTTTTTAATTTTAATGTATATATGGACTACTTTCTGGACTTTTTCGTTCCACTGCATTGACTGTATATCCCAGCTCTATAGACATGGCCAAGATGTACTTGCTTGATATTATATAGTTTTGTATTTTGTTTGTGAATATGTCTGTACTTTATTTTTTTATTGAATTTATTGGGGTTACATTAGTTGATAAAATTATATAGGTTTCAGGTGTGCAATTCTGTAATACTTCATCTGTTATGGTATTGTTTTCACCATCCCAAGTCAAGTCTCCTTCCATCACCATTTATCCCCCCTGTACCCTCATCTACCTCCCCCACCCCTTTTCCTCTGGTAATCACCATGCTATTTACAGTTTCTTAGCATTTTAATCAAGGGATATGTAAACACGCACACGCACACACCCCATAATGGTATCTGGGACTCATCTTTTGATAGTTGTGAGAACCTTTTATCTCCCTTCAAATCTTCTTGAGTCTTTTTTTTTCAATTTTAATTTTTCAATTATAGTTGACATTCAATAGTATAGTAGTTTCAGGTGTATAGCATAGTGGTAGACATTTATATAACATACAAAGTGATCCCCCCAATAAGTCTAGTACCCACATGGCACCATACATAGTTATTACATTATTGTCTTATGACTCATTCATTCATTCATGTTATTTTATTTGTCAATTACAGTTTATATTCAATATTTTTCTGTATTAGTTTCAAGTGCACAACATAGTGGTTAGACAATCATATATTTTACAAAGTATTCCCCCCACCTTGATATTTCAAGTACCCAGCTAGCACCATGTATAGTTATTAAAATTTTATTAACTACATTCCCTATGCTGTACTTTACATCCCAGGACTTAACAGATGACCTTGATTCCTATTTTCCTGATAATCTCAGGGAGATTTAATAGGAACTCTCTCATTTGACCTCCTTTCCACTAAATTAAAGCAAATATATTTTTATTATTTCAAAGAGGAAGGGAGAGGGAGAGAGAAATAGAAACATCAATGATGAGACAGAATCATTGCTTGGCTGCCCTCCTGTATGCCCCCTACTGGGGATTGAGCCCACAACCAGGGCATGTGCCCTGACTGGGAATTGAACTGTGACCTCCTGGTTCATAGATTGATGTTTAACCACTGAGCACAGCAGTCGGGCTCCTTTCCACTAATTTTTTAAGACTTTTTTTTCCTCTTTTATATATAAAAAGGTCTCTTCTTCTGTCAGAGGATTCCCCTCTCTACCCTTTTTTCTGTGCAGTGTAGTAATTTCTAATGTTCTGATGACACAATGTTCACGCTCTGTTGGTACTCAGGATTCACGTATGATAATCCATTAGAACATGAGAATAAGATATTAGAATGGCTATATATTTAAAAAAATTTTGTTTATGAAATTTTAAAATGTATATAAATTTAGAGAGTATATGTAATTTCAAAATGATGAAATATTCATGTATTGGAAGTACATGCCAAATTTTTAAGTGACTGGGAAAACAACTAAAAAGATTTGGAGGCCAATAACATTTATGCAACACAAGGCATTTTATAGTCTTTAAGATTAATTTTGCATGTAACTGATTTGATGGACACCTGTCTTTTAATTGATTATTTTAAGGGTTTCTGCTTTTTAGAGAAAAAATTTAGACAAGCAAACATTAATAAATCAAACCACTTGTAATCTGACAACTCACAGATAAGTATTATTAACAGTTGTACATTAACATTTGTACATTTCAGCTAGCTTTTTTAGACATATGGACATTATTTTTCTTTAAAAAAAAGAAAAGATACGTTATTTATAATTTTTATAAATCCTGTATATTGCGTTTTGAACTTTAAAAAAATGAACATTTCTTTTGATACTGAATATTTTAATGTATTTTAATGGCATTACTTTATCCTATATAATAAAAGGTTAGTATGCAAATCGACCAAATGGCAGAATGACGGGTTGCTATGATGCGCACTAACCACCAGGGGGCAGATGCTCAATGCAGGAACTTCCCCCTGGTGGTCAGTGCTCTCCCACAGGGGGAGCGCTGCTCAGCCAGAAGTTGGGCTTACAGCTGGCGAGTGCAGTGGCAGTAGTGGGAGCCTCTCCCGCCTCCACGGCAGCGCTAAGGATGTCCGACTGCTGGCTTAGGCCCGCTCCCCACAGGGAAGCCATCAGTCGGACATCCCCCAAAGAGCTCTCGGACTGTGAGAGGGTATAGGCCGGGCTGAGGAACCCGCCCCCCCCCCCCCCACACACACACACCAAGTGCACAAATTCTGTGCACCGGATCTCTAGTAAAGATATAAAAAATAATTTATTTAAATAACTTAATTTCTCTACTGTTACATTTTTAGGCTCCTCCAGTTTATTTTTTCTTCTCCTTCTGCTGTTTAAATAGTTCTGTAAAATATATGCTATTAACTATGTTTTATATATCTGGGATGTATCCTTAAGAGATACTCCTAAAACTTGCAATTCCCTTTAAGAGTTAAGGTTTTACCTCCAGGCATAGCATCAGCAAAAATAAATTTTAGCAATTATTTCCAGTGTATGTCCCTTGTCAAGTAAGCCAGGGTGATCACCAAATAGCTCTATAAAATAAAGCATAGTTATATTCATCAATAAGATGAATTACATGTTAATGACTTCTACGATCTAGGAACCATTAACACTGAGATCTCAATGTGTGGTAGTTTATAGGGCTAGTGTGTAATCTCCCAGATTTAAAAGGTAAGTAGGAGCCCTTTTGTAGGCAGGTTCATATAGTGGCAATGGAGGGGGCAATTAAAGTCTTGTTAGAAAAAATTTGTCATTTGTTTTGTGAACAATGTAGTTTATTTACCACACACTTGAGGAGGGCAGGGATGTGGCTGTTTCACTTCACCATTCGTCTACCAGTCCAGAGCTTGGCCATAATAGGCACTCAATAAATATTCAAGAAATAAGTCAATATTCATTAACAAACAGGTCTATGTCTTGTTGAATATCTTGCAATGTATGTTGTAAACATAATGGAAGGCTTTGTGTGATCAACTGACAGTTGACAATGGAATTCTTGTCCGCAGAGCAGGTGGGGCCTTTTGGTTTTTGTCCCGATTGTTATGATTGCCTTTGGAGTTGAGGGTGAGCAGATTCAGGAACAATGCAGGGGGCACTGGTGAGTGCCTCACTCCATGCTGGTCACCTCCTCCGTTTCCTCTGTGTTCCCTCTTGTGTGCTCTGGCCTTTTGCAGCTGCTGGATCCGATCTTGCTGTGAAAATAGTGTTTCCTCTCAGCTGACCCACGGGGTTCACTGTTTGATTAACAAGTTTCTCATTTTCTGAGCAAAATATCTAGGCAAATCCCCTGTGGTTGATGCAAGGATCTGCAATAATTTGCAACCGCCTTGTGAGCCTTGCATCGAATGAGCTCTGTGTAAGGATGCGGTGTCATTTATAATGCAGGCCCCGCATCCACTCCGTGGGCCTTCTCAGTGCCAGGCATTGACTCCACATTGGTTAGCATCAACCGTCAGCAAAGGAATGACTTCAGTGGCTGCTGCCAAATTAAAAAAAAAAATCAGACTTACAGTGTAAATGGATTTTCCTCTCTTCAAAGTAGTGACCTTGGGATAGATGTAATCCTTTGATGATTCTATTGATGTTGCTATTGCCCCAAACATTTCTGGAATTCTTCTTTTTAAGTTGCCTTCAGAGCCTATGGCACATTCTCTTGAATATTCTCAAGTCTGACAAATATTCATTCTTTGTAGGAGACTTTGATTTTGGGGAAAAGGAAAGAGTCATTGCCATGGAGTCCCGCAGCTGAGGTGGGGGATGAGACCAGGGAGTACTGGTTCCAGCCAAGGCAATGTAGGATTTCAGATGCCTTGTAATCATGAGATTTGTACATGTGCCCCCAGCATGATTTCTTTTGAAAATAAAGTTTCAAATTGTAAAATATGTCAAGCCTACAGAATACCATGGAACACTATATGACAGGCATGTTCCCAGCACTGATGTGAACACATGTTCACATTTTACTGTTTTGGTTGGCACGTGTTCTTTCATCTTTCTCTCATCCTCATTCTTACTTTAAAAAGAAAAGTTTTAAACTCTACCCTGCCACCTGCCCATCCTACCTTCCCTTTCTCCCTCCCTCCCCCATTCTGTAGTCAGGCCTCTGCTAAAATTGCTGTGCTTTATTCCCAGGTGTGCTTATGCCTTTATGAGAGAGTATTTTAAAATTGACACTAATTGTATTATCCTGTGTTTATATCCCTATGGTGTTTTTGAGATTTCTCCATGTTGATTTGTTTTAATTACTCTATAATATTCTATTTGAATAAATCAGTTTATTCATCCAGTCGCCTAAGACAAGGTCAAGATGGTTCCACCTTTTCCCTTTGAGGGAAACATGTGTGTGCATATCTACTTAGGAAAAGGTGCTGGAGATTGTCTAAAGCAGGTATCTAGAGGAGGTATTGCCAAGGTCTAGAATTTGCACATCTTCAAGTTAGTGGTGTTTCCAAGTGGTTCTCCAAGCCGTTGTAATTATGCTCCCATTAGCAGTTATTGTTCCCCAATGTCCTCTTGTTTTGCCAGATTTTTAATTGTTGCCTATCTGATTGGCATGGAATTGTGCCTCATCATTTTGATTTGCATTGCTCTGCTTACTAATATGATCCAACATCTCTTCATCTATGTAGTGGCCATCTGAGTTGCCTCTTTTGTGAATCGCCCATTCATATCCTTTGCCAATTTTTCTAATGCCATTGGCCTTTTTATTAATGATTTATAAGAATCATTTATAGTCTAGATATTATTTGTCAGCTGCAAATATCTCCTCCTCTGTGGCTTATGCTTTCACTTTCTTTTTTTTTTAATAAATAAATCTTTATTCAGATTATTACAATTATTTCTCCTTTTTCCCCCCATAGCTCCCCTCCACCCAGTTCCCACCCCACCTTCTGCCCTTACCTCCCCGCCACTGTCCTCATCCATAGGTGTATGATTTTTGTCCAGTCACTTCATGAACCCCCCGATACCCCTTTCCCCCTGAGAATTATCAGTCCACTCCCTTTCTATGCCCCTGATTCTATTATATTCACCAGATTATTCTGTTCCTCAGGTTTTTAATTCACTTGATTTTTAGGTTCACTTGTTGATAGATATGTATTTGTTGTTCATAATTTTTCTCTTTACTTTTTTCTTCTTCCTCTTCTTTAAGAATACCTTTCAGCATTTCATATAATACTGGTTTGGTGGTGATGAACTCCTTTAGCTTTTTCTTATCTGTGAAGCTCTTTATCTGACCTTCAATTCTGAATGATAGCTTTGCTGGGTAGAGTAATCTTGGTTGTAGGTTCTTGCTATTCATCACATTGAAAATTTCTTGCCACTCCCGTCTGGCCTGCATAGTTTCTGTTGAGAAATCAGCTGACAGTTGTATGGGTGCTCCCTTGTAGGTAATTAACTGTTTTTCTCTTGCTGCTTTTAATATTCTCTCTTTGTCTTTTGCTCTTGGCATTTTAATTATAATGTGTCTTGGTGTGGTCCTCTTTGGATTCCTTTTGTTTGGGGTTCTGTGCGCTTCCTGGACTTGTAAGTCTATTTCTTTCACCAGGTGGGGAAAGTTTTCGGTCATTATTTCTTCAAATAGGTTTTCAGTATCTTGCTCTCTCTCTTCTTCTGGCACCCCCATAATTCTGATGTTGGTACGCTTGAAGTTGTCCCAGAGTCTTCTTACACTATCTTCAACTTTTTGGATTTTTTTTTTTGCTTTTTGCTTTTTCGGTTGAGTGTTTTTTGCTTCTTTGTGTTTCAATTCTTTGACTTGATTTTTGTGTTCCTCTTGTCTGTTTTTGGGTCTCTGTATAATATTTTTTATTTCAGTCAGTGTATGTTTAATTTCTAGTTGGTCCTTTTTCATATCTTCGAGGGTCTCGTTATATTTATCGGCCTTTTCTAGGATATTCTTAAAAAGCCTTATAACCGTGGTTTTGAATTCTATATCCAGTCGTTTGTTTTCCTCCATTTCTTTCGTTTGTGATCTGATTCTTTGACGTCGCATTTTCACTCCTCCCTGAGTTGGTAAGGTAGATTTGTGTGCTAGGTTTCCAATTTGGCCCAGTGGGTCTGCCTCCCCAGTTAACCTGAGGTGGACACTCTTGGTGCACCCCTTTGTGGACTGTGTGTACAGCCTTGTTGTAATTAAGTCTTGATTGTTGTTGGTATCACTGGGAAGAATTGACCTCCAGGCCAGTTGGCTGTAAGGATCAGCTGTGTCTATGCTGGGAGAAGTTCGGTGCTGGAGACAGCCTTATAGGATTAGACTTGCCAAATTGCAATAGCCTCTGTGCTCAGCTTGGATGGGGTGGAGTCTCAGTCTTGACTTCCTGTCAGCCTTACCCTTGTGCGCACGTGCGCGCCTTCAGACCTCCACCTTCCCTGGCTCCTGAGTCTCTGCCCGAGAGTCCAGACTCCCCCCACAAGAGCGTGGGTCCCCAGGGGCTCGCCTGGAACCGGGGTTCAGTGAAGTCAGGAACCTCCGACTCCCTTCCACTAGGGAAAGCCTGTGGCAACCTCCGCAGCCTTTGTGTGCACTGGCGTGCGCACACGCGCTTTCAGTCCTCCGCCTTTCCCGGCTCCCGAGTCTCCGCCCGAGAGTCCAGACTCCCCTCACAAGAGCATGGGTCCCCAGGGGCTCGCCTGGAACCGGGGTTCACTGCAGTCAGAACTGGGGCTCAGTGCATTCAGGAGCCTCTGACTCCCTTCCACTAGGGAAAGCCTGTGGCAACCTCTGCAGCCTTTGTGCGCACTGGCGCATGCGCGCTTTCAGTCCTCCACCTTCCCCGGCTCCCGAGTCTCCGCCCGAGAGTCCAGACTCCCCCCACAAGAGCGTGGGTCCCCAGGGGCTCGCCTGGAACTGGGGTTCAGTGCAGTCAGAACTGGGGTTCAGTGCGGTCGGGGGCTTCCTTTCCCCTTCCACCAGAGAAAGTCAGCCAGGCTCTCAGCCGCCCTTCCTCTCTGCGCGCACAAAGACCCTTTGCCGTACCTCCAATTCTCTGTTAGCTTTTCTCTTTCCTTCTAGTTGTAGAATTTTCACTCAGCCAGCTTTCCTGTGGTTCTGGATGGTGTCCGTTCTGTCTTTTAGTTGTAGTTTTGAAATTGTTGTGCGAGGCAGCAGTTTAGGTGCTTACCTATGCCGCCATCTTGGTTTCTCCGCTTTCACTTTCTTACGATGCCATTTATTCAACAGAAGTGCTATTATTTAAAAATCCTCAACCAAAGGTTTTTTTTTTTATTGATTTTTTTAAAAACGAAAGATTTTTTTTTATTGAGTTTTAGAGAGAGGAAGGGAGAGGGAGAGAGAAACATTGATGTGAGAGAGAAACACTGATTGGTTGCCTCCCACATGCACCCGCCAACTGGGGATCAAACTTGCATCCTGGTATGTGCCCTGACTAGGAATCAAACCCTGGACCTTTTGTGTACAGGACGATGCTCCAACCAACTGAGCCACACTGGCCAGGGCAGAATTGCTATTTTTTTTTCATATACAGAAAATTTAGAAAGTCACAGAGATAGGAAAAGTGAACCAAGTGGGCTGCATGGACCCAGGAAACATGGTAGAGGCAAAAGAAGGGCCCTTGGAGTTTAGAAGAAAGAGTAAAGGTATGTGCCTTGAGGGAAGAAGAGGGGGAAAGGTGCCTGCATGTTCCTGACAGAGAGAGAGAGAGAGAGAGTGTGTGTGTGGGGGGGGGAGAGACACCAGAAGTGCTAAATTTTAATAGTCATATCAATTTCTCCTTTATGTTATTTTTTAGGTCTTGTTTATGAAATCCTGCTCTCTACCCCAATGTCATAAAAACAGGCTTCTATACATTCTTTTAAGTTTTGAAATATGTAATGTTTTACAGTGACCCAGAATTGATTTTTTGTATAGTGTGACACTAGAATCTACTTTTATCTTCTTCCATATGGATGTCCAGTTGTCTCAGTTCCATATACTGAATCCTTTCACCGTGGTCATACATTACGTTGCCACATATCTGTAGATGTGGTCCATGGCTTTGTGGACTTTGTCAGCAGTGTGTTTGCTGACTGTGCTCCAGCTCCTCTATTTTAGTTACTTTGGGCTTATAGGTCTGGGTTTTTACCTTCAGAATGTCGTGGGTATTCCAGGCTATTTACACTTTCAAATATACTTCAGGAAGGTGAAAGCCTTCTTTTGCTTTGTTGGACTTATTCAGCCAGTTTTTAGATGTATTGTGAGAATTTGCCCCCTTAAGATACTGAGTTTTCTCATCTACAAACATGGTAGAGCTAACTGGGTATATTTAGATTTTTCAAAATGTCTTTCAATAGAATTTCATAATTTTGCTGTACTTTTTACTTACAAATCTCTGTAAAAAGTATTCTTAAGTCTACCATAGTCTGTATTACTGCAGTTAATGGCATCTTTTTTTTAAAAAAAAAAATCTTTATTGTTCAGATTATTACAGTTGTTCCTCTTCCCCCCCCCCCCCATAGCTCCCCTCCACCCAGTTCCCACCCCACCCCATACCCTTACCTCACCCCCACTGTCCTGATCCATAGGTGTATGATTTTTGTCCAGTCTCTTCCCACACCCCCCATACCCTTTTCTCCCCGAGGATTGTCAGTCCACTCCCTTTCTATGCCCCTGATTCTATTATATTCACCAGATTATTCTGTTCATCAGATTTTTTATTCACTTGATTTTTAGATTCACTTGTTGATAGATATGTATTTGTTTTTAATAATTTTTATCTTTACCTTTTTCTTCTTCTTCCTCTTCTTAAAGAATACCTTTCAGCATTTCATATAATACTGGTTTGGCGGTGATGAACTCCTTTAGCTTTTTCTTATCTGTAAAGCTCTTTTTCTGACCTTCAATTCTAAATGATAGCTTTGCTGGGTAGAGTAATCTTGGTTGTAGGTTCTTGCTATTCATCACTTTGAATATTTCTTGCCACTCCCTTCTGGCCTGCATAGTTTCTGTTGAGAAATCAGCTGACAATCGTATGGGTGCTCCCTTGTAGGTAATTAACTGTTTTTCTCTTGCTGCTTTTAAGGTTCTCTCTTTGTCTTTTGCTCTTGGCATTTTAATGATGATGTGTCTTGGTGTGGTCCTCTTTGGATTCCTTTTGTTTGGGGTTCTGTGCGCTTCCTGGACTTGTAAGTCTATTTCTTTCACCAGGTGGGGGAAGTTTTCTGTCATTATTTCTTCAAAAAGGTTTCAGTATCTTGCTTTCTCTCTTCTTCTGGCACCCCCATAATTTGGATGTTGGTACGCTTGAAGTTGTCCCAGAGGCTCTTTACACTATCTTCATATTTTTGGATTCTTTTTTCTTTTTGCTTTTCCAGTTGGGTGTTTTTTGCTTCTTTGTATTTCAAATCTTTGACTTGATTCTTGCAATCCTCTAGTCTGCTGTTGGACATTTGTATATTATTTTTTATTTCAGTCAGTGTATGTTTAATTTCTAGTTGGTCCTTTTTCATATCCTCGAGGGTCTCGCTAAATTTATTGGCCTTTTCTAGAAAATTCTTGAAAAGCTTTCCTCCATTTCTTTCATTTGTGACCTGTTTCTTTGCCTCCACATTTTAGCTGCTTCCCTGAGTTGATAGAGTGGCTTTGTGTGCTAGGTGTCCTGTAGGGCCCAGTGGCTCAGCCTCCCAAGTTACCTGAGGTGGACACTCTTGGTGCACCCCTTTGTGGGCTGTGTGCACAGTCTTGTTGTAGTTAAGCCTTGATTGTTGTTGGTATCACTGGGAGGAATTGACCTCCAGGCCAATTGGCTGTGAGGATCAGCTGTATCTATGATGGGAGAACTTCTGTGCTGGAGACACCCTTATGAAGCAAGACTTGCTTCAGTGGGGCTTTGGTGCTCACTGAGTCTGCCCCCTGAGTGTGTCCCTTATGGATCTGAGGAGTTGTAATCTGGATGGTCCTACTCTGACCACTGGGTACACTGGCTCTTGGATCTCCAAGGAGGTGCTAATTTAGCCTCTGCCTGAGGCCATCCAGCAGGAGCTATGGAGAGATCTGCAGATTTCTCTTCTTTGTTTGGGTTTTGGAGGTGCCCAGATGAGGCCCAGCTGTGAAGCAATGCAAGCTGCTGCAGAGCCTTGGGTCTTCTTTTGGATGTTCTGGGTCTCTCTGACTCAGCTGCAGTTTGTAAGGTAAGTTTAGATTTCAAAGGACCAGGCCATTCATATGCAAAAGCCTCTGCACACAGCTTGGATGGGGCGGAGTCTCAGGGTGGAGCAAACAGCAATGGCTTCCCGTCAGCCCTGCCCTAGGAGGACCCTGGGTCTCAGTGTCCCTTGGTAATCGCTGCAAGCACCTCTGAGAGCAAGCTGCCCTCGAGTTCCACCCACTGCCAGACAGTCCAGTTTCCCCCCATATGAGTCTGGGTTCCCAGAGTCTCGCCTGGAACTGGAGTTCAGAGTAGTCAGGAGCTTTGTCTCCCTGTGGATTGAAAAAGACAGTCGCTTACTCAGTTGCCAGCCCTCTCCGTGCGTGCACCTCTGTACCTCTGCACTTCACTTCTGCAGCTCCTCTGAGTCTCAGTGTACTTTTCTCTTTCCTTCCAGTTGTAGAATTTCCACTTAGCCAGCCTTCCTGTGGTTCTGGATGATGTCCGTTTTGTCTTTTAGTTGTAGTTTTGAAGTGGTTGTGTGAGGCAGCAAGTTCAGGTGTTTACCTATGCCACCATCTTGGTTTCTCCTCTTTTTTTTTTTTTTTTTTTTTTTTTTTTTAATCTTGTCCTAGTGTCACTGGTGTATAGGAACACAATTTGTTTTTGTATATCTTGCTGAACTCTCATTAATTTTCATGGTTTATTTGTAGCTACTCTTTCATTTCCTATGCAGATAGATATATAATCTTGTAATAATGACATCTTTTCCCCCCCTTCAAGTTGTGACTAAAGGAAAACTGTTTCTCTACTCACAGCACTTCTGACACCAAACATATGGGGTTTCTCCACATTTCAGTTCTCCAGTTATCTGTGGACACAAACTGGGTGTCCAATGATTTGTGCAATTCTTACATCAACCAGAAGTTAGCACAGACCCACAGGTTAAAGCGCTCAGTTCCACAAGACTGCCCCCTCTTTAGCCACTAATGACTAGTCCCTTTTTCCCATATTTCTGACCACAAGGTCTACAATCATGGGTAGCCATGTCCCCTTTCTCAGGTTTGATATTTTGCCCAAATGGCTCACAGAACTCAGGAAAATGTTTTACTTACTATTACTGTTTTATTATAGAGTATACCACTCAGGAACTGCAGATGGAAGATGTGCATAGGACAAGGTGTGGGGCAGGGTTACATGGAGCTTCCATACCCTTTCAAGGCACTCTACCCTCCTGGTACCTTCATGTGTTCACCAACCCCGAAGCTCTCTAAACCCCATCTGTTAGGATTTTATGTAGGTTCCTTTACATAAGCATGATTAAGTCATTGGCCATTGGTGATTGAATTCAATCTCTAGCCTCTCTTCCCTCCCTTCTGTTAATCAGCACCATCCTTCAAGAGTCACCTCATTAGCATAAACTGAGGTATGGTTGAAAGGGCTTATTATGAATAACAAAAGTTGCTTTTGTCATGCCTACAACTCAGGAAATCAAAGAGTTTTAAGAGGTCTGTGCCAGTCACTAGGGATAAAAACCCAAATATATATATATATATATTTTGTTATATCACAATATCACTATAATTTTTACTTATTTTACTTGTATTAATGTACTGACTTGAACTTCTACTATACCACCTGTTTTTATAAATAAAGTTTTATTGAAGCTCGGCCCCACCCATATTGTCTGTGGCTCATTTTGCATCACAGTGGAGACTTGCCTACTTTGGACAATGACTTTTTAGTTTGCAAAGCTCTCAGGCCCTTTACAGGAAGTTTCCCAACCCCCTCAACATGTTTTGAACAGAGGGAGTAATGGTAACTTTTTTGTCTCATTTCTGACTTAAAAAAGAGAGCTATAATGCTGTGCTTATAGATTGGTTGGCGTGCACCCTTAATTGGGTTAAGAGAATATCCTTCTATTCTCAGATTTGTAAGAAGTGTTTTCTTACTTGTTTTGTTATTTTAAAAATAATAAATGAATGTTGAACTTTATCAAATGTGTTTTCTGCATTGGAGAGATTTTGCTTTTCTCTCCTTTTAAACATAATTATATTCTCTTTTAACTTATTCTATTATTTCTAGTTCTTGGGGCTAGAATCCTCCTGTTTAATGTGTTTTTATAACTTGTGAGCTCCGTGGGCCTGACTTTTCTGTAGGAATTGTCTTCAGTATGGGTGGTGGGAGTTTTGCTTTTCCCATGCCCATCATTGGTCCAGGATGGATTTTTATGTTAATTTCCCAGGTTGGGCATTTCTGGACCGTGCAGGTAGCTTACATTTGTACCCCAAGTGTTTCAGAGGCAATGTTTTGGAGTTTAAATTTTGCAGGGATCATTTTGTTCTCCGCGCCTGGAGCCAGTGATAGACAAGTGATCAGAACGGGTGGGAGAATGGTTTTCAGCCCACTTCCTCTGAGGTTACGCCTCTTTGAGAAGCCTCACGTGGGCAGCAGCCTCCTTCCTGGGGCAGGCCGCAAGGGCTTTGCCTCTTGTCTCCATGTTCTAGTTGACATTTGAACCTTTACCCTCCCTGGGTCAATACTTGTTCTACTCCTTCCTCCTCCCTGTGCACCCCCTTACCCCTAGAGGCAGCCGCCCAGTTGATTCTTCCACTTACTTCTGGTTTTCAGTTGCTGCTTTGTTTCTGGCACCTGATAATGCCCCTCTCTTTATTGCAAGTTTAACTGCATTTAAAAAATATATTCTTTTTGACATTTCCAGGTGCTTATCGCAGGAGTGTATGAATGTGTGTCATCTTAACTCATCATCTTGCTGGAATGAGAGGCTGCTCCTTAAATGCAATTTCAGCATTCAACAAACAAAATCTAATAAAACAAAAAGCAAAATCCCCAAATCAGATCCCTGAGGGAACTAACCATGAGCCAGGCAGTGTGCAAAGTCCTTGGCTATTAGCACATGTGATTCTTCTAAAGACCTATCACTCTTTCTACACAGACAAGTTAAGTAACTGGCCACGAGGCAGAGCCAAGGGAGGAACTCAGCTTTGCCATAAATTCCCTCCTCTTAAATGATGGGAGCAGTGGTAACATCGGGTATTAAGCGAGCTCCTTCTCAAGGTGACTCCTGTAAAGGTCAACATTACTTTCCACCTAACATTCCTAATATAGTTACACATTTGTCTCATCTGGTAATTCTAGAGTATAATGATTGTGCTCATCTGTAAGAATTTGACATTTTGGGTGGATTGAAATTAAAGAAAAATTGGAAAGCAGTTGTTTAGGATTTCAGCACCTGAAAAAGGAACACGGGCCCATCACCTGTACTTCTTTCTGAGTAAACAGAGCTCCAGGGAATTAATAGGAACCCACTGGTTTTCATGTTGCCAAGATTTTGGAGAAAGGTACCTTACTCCCAGGTCTACTAAGACATGTTTTAAGGACTTATTGTCAGGCATGTGGTTTCAGGAAGGCCACAGAGAGATGCATTTTTATATTGTCTCTTGGCTTATTTACTCATATTTTGAAATCAAGACCTCGGTAAAGATGCAATCAGTGATGATTATGATACTGTTATAATAAACCCAGTTATTAATAACTGGGAAGGAAAGGAACAAAGGGAAGGCCAGATATTATAGGCATGTCATTTGTGCAGCGTTGCAGGAAGTTACAATTGAACACTCCACAGGATACCACTGGTCTATTTCCCACTGGGGGAAGTGACTGGACCAGGGGAAAATAGATGCATGCCCAGTAGAGTCTGAGTGACATAGGAAAGGTACTTTTCTGTCAGTCACACCTGGGAACAGGTCATTAGCCAGAGTGGGCACGGCTACTGCAAGCATGGGAAGCTATCAGATGCTTAATCTCTGAAACAAAGAAGTTCTCTCTCTTGTGCTCTTGCCTCTTGGTTCACATGCGACTCTTGGGATTGTTGTTGCAGGGGGTGCAGTCTCTTGGCTCCCCTGCATTCGCCCACAGCCATGTGGTCCCCACACGCAATGGACTAATGGACTACAACTAGCTGTGCAGGACCCAGCTCCACCGTGGAAAGGAAACCTGGACACCAGCTTTGCTTTTAGCTCTACTGGATCCCCAGCTGCACCACTTCCAGGACTGAATTAAGGGACATGGGACTTTAGAAACCCAGGGATGTAATTCCACGCAAATTAAGCTTTCTACCATGTTTCATCCTCCCATGGGGGCCTCCAGAAATGCTTATTCCAGTGGTACCCCAAGGACCCCATTCCCACTAGCAATGGAGAAAGACCATCCGTGCATTTCTCCCATAACAATGATATTTTGTGATGGTTGCAGATCGCTGATATTTCAATTCAGTAATGGGTGAGGGTGGATGCCATGGTACTTCACCACAGCTCACCCTTGTTCACCATCTGATTAGCAGCATCTTGATTTGAGTTGAAACACGGCCCTGGGAATTTTTGCTCAGTGCAAAAGAGCGTTCTGGAACACTGACTGCTTCCTGATGCTGCCTGAGAGGAGGTGCTCGGGCACTCAGGGCTTCCCTGAGTCCTGACCTGTTTTCTGGGAGAGGTTAAAAGTGGTAGAACTTCCATTCTACCAGCAGCGTAAAACTACATCACTAAACTATGAGGTTGTGTTGATGACTTTGCCAAGGATTTTCGCAGTGCACAGTAAATTGCACATTTGCTGGAGGAGCTGATCTTGCGATCCCCATTTATCTGGAGCAGTCAATTACAAATCTGCTAATTAGCTTGATGTTTGGTCTCCCAGCTAAATGAGCTCTTGTAAACTCTGCCAGAATCTGTATTTTCAAATGGTCTGAGAAGGGGAAAGGGAAAGACTGGGCCAAAGAGGTCATTGCAGGTCAATTTCTTATAGTCAGGAACTTACTCAGTCCAAGTGCCTTCCTTTTCTCTTCCCAGAAAATACCCATTCTTTGCCTTTCATAACTACTCACCTGTCCCAGGATGAACGAGTTTGGCCGCCCTGGCCTGTTTTCAGGATTAACACTTGGAAAAGCCTATGGTTACATAGTTCACTGTGTCGCCTCCCCAGAGATAGACCTGACCTCTCTTCCCTGCCCTGAGGGAGACCCAGATTTTCTAATATTTGTACTCCATCTGCTCTGTTAATTCTTCTTCCTCTTCCTGGTGAGTAAGTGTGACTTTTCTAAGCTTCAGTACTTCCCATCTGCCTTTCTCTTTTTGCAGTTATTTTTATTTATTTTTTAAATCTTTATTGTTGAAAGTGTTACCTATGTCCCCTCTCTCCCCCTCCCCCCATTCTGTCCACCCCGGTCCCTGCCCCAGGCCTTCACCATCCTATTGTCTGTGCCCAGGGGTTATGCATATATGCATAGAGGTTCTTTGGTTGATCTCCTCCCACCACCCCCACTCCCGCCTTCCCTCTGAGATTCGACAGTCCATTCCATGCTTCTATGTCTCCGGATCTATTTTGTTTATCAGGGTGTTTTTTTTTGTTGTTGTTGTTGTTTTTACTTTTTGTATTGTTGACAGTATTTTTAAAGATAATCACCCAATAAATACTAATGTTTATTGAATGTCTTCTATGCCAGGGACCTTTGAAAACCCTTTAATAACAACAACTAATATTTATTGAGCATCTATTGTGTGCCAGGCACTGCTTTAGCCATTGGGAATGTGGAGCAAACAAAACAAAGCTTGTTCCTCTTGAAGCATATGTTTCATTGGGCCAGCAGTCAGGCAATAAAACCCATCAGCAGACAGACATGTACTGTGTCAGGTAGTTGCATGTGCTCTGAGGAAGTGGGGGTGTGGAGGGACAGTGTGTGGAGAGGCTGGTCAGGGGAAGCCTCTCTGATGAAGGGGTATTTGGGAAGAACAGAGTCTCCAGGAAATGAAAGAACAAGCCCACTTTCATTTCTCCTCCCCCTGTGTCTTGCAGACTCAGTGCCTATCTGATGTGGGTCCCATCCTCTCCCACCGGTCTGTGCTAAGGCATCCACCATTTCTCCCAGAGCCCAGGCTTTGGGCTTGCACCCTGACCCTTCCCTCCCCTTTCCTTATCCAATTGTCAAAACTCTTCGACTTCCCTCTGCAATATTTGTGGCAGTAAAACCTTCCTCTCCACCACCTGGTGGGCAGGAAACCACTGCCTGGTTGAGCCATTCTATCTCAGAATTACTGTGACAGCCTCCTAAGTGATCTCTCTTGGCTTCTAGTCTCTCCCTTCTCACCAATCTGCTGCCACCAAATGCTGGGACATACAAGCCATCCTCAAGTGCTTACTCTGTGCCAGGCATGGGACCCTCACAAGAACTCTCTGATGCTGTTATTATTATTATTATTCCCATTTTACGGATGAGAAATAGGCTCTCTCATGGTCACTCACTGACCCAGTAGGTGGTTAAGCTGGTTTTCTCTCAGGTGGGACTGAATCCAAAGGCCTCTCTGAGCCACCTGCCCAAGCTGCCTCGACCCTATGGCTACATCTGGGTAAGACCCTGCTTTGATCGCTTACTCCTCTGCTCAGAATACCTTTGTGCTTCCCAGCATCTGTGGGGAAAAGTCCAAATGCTTCGGAACAGTATTCAAAGCCATGTGTCACTTGTCTTCCGGTTTTGTGTCTGACAATCGAAGGGAGCAGGAGATGCCACCCCAAAACGTGCCACTTTGGCACATGAGTGGGTTATTTTGAGCTGAAGCCAATCAAGACCCAGCAGACTCAGAAAAAAAGAAAAAAATCCTTTTACCTCCCCCTTAGCTACCTAAAAAGGAGTTAGGTAGGGAGCATGGCTCAGAATGAGAGAAACTATTTTTCTGAACGACCGAACATCTAATTACCAAACATCTGCTCTTCTTATTGCCTTGTGAATTATCTAGGCCCCATCCCATTCCTTAGCTCAGGATGGCCCATGAGACTCAACTGCCCAGTTTGCCCTTGACTCATATCTTTGGGGCTCCCTTATGTATGAAATTAAAGTTTTCTCCCGTTAATCTGTCTTCCGCCAATTTAATTATTAGATCGGCCAAAGCACCTAGAAGGGAACATTTTTCTGCCTCTGCACCACCTGTGCTTGGTGGGCATACACAGATGTTTCATGTAGATAAACACAGCGACTCCTGTGCTCACAAGGTGGGCGCTTTTTCATTCTTTCTATGTAAACTCTCTCTTCATGCCCCAGCTCACACGCTGCCTCCTCTCATACCTTCATCTGTGTGCACCTTTGCCCCCAGCCTGCCTCCATTCAGTTAGAAGGGGTGTCCTGCCTGCGTTAGGCCAGTGCTACCTTCAGGGGGTGCACCGGGCCATCCTCCTGGCACCTGCAGCTCTCTGGATCACTAACTTGCCTCTCCCACTGATTTCCTTAGTACTTCTTCACACGTGATCCTAGAATACTAAGAAAACTTATGCATCCAAAGTGAGTATCACTTTTCTAAGCAAGGGTCTTGGGGTTATAGACACTTACTTCACTCAGGCTTCTCAGAGCTCCCTTTCCACATGCCTTCCGGCTCCCCAAGGAAGTCAGTTTTCTTCTTCAGTAGCTGCGACTCCATTTAGGACTCATGACAGCATGGACCCAGTTCCGTCACCCAGCTGAGTCATCAGTAGGGACTCCGTTTAAGATTTGACTATTTCCCTAAATCAAATCCATCCTCAAGGGATATTCACTAGAACGTGCCACAGGAAGTTCTGAAATGGGAGTTCTGAAAATGTTTGTTTGAAATGTCAGGGGATGAAACTGGGAGAAAAACAGGATGGAATGTTCCTCTTATTTCTTAATCCACTGTCCCTCACTTATCTGCCTCTTAGCAGAAGCAAAGGGAGACACAGGAAGCATGGGAATGAAGGGGGAAGCACGCAGAGGCAGTTTGAGTCATGGGAAGCAATTAAAACGTACAAAAAAGACAATGAACTATATTCCCTCCTAAATCCAAGCCTCTCTCAGGAGGATTGAGCAAGAATTTCATTTGGGAAAGGGAATAAGATTTGGGCTGGTGCAGTGGGAAAGATGGGTGATAGAGGCAGGAGGAATGAAGTGGAAAGACCTTGGTACACTCATGCAACGGAATGGCATTTATTTGCAAATAATTCTCCTGATTTCAGATAGGAGAAATTGGAGGGTAAAGGGCTTGGTCCAAGTTAGATCAGAACCTCAGTCTTCTTCACTGTTAATTACATGAAACTCCATCACTCAACAGATGTCTCCACAGTGAGCTTATTGAGAACTGCCACCGAATTTTATTCTACTTTGTGCATTCAGCACTTAGCACTTGCCTGGCACATAATAAGGGCTCAATAAACATTTGCTGAGTGAATAGATAAAAAAAATTGGTTGCTGGTAGAGACTTATTCTGCACTGTCATTTCTGGTAGTGGCCCCCAGGTGGTGCCTTCATAAGAGCAGGAGCAAATGACATCCTGACTCCAGTGGAAGCTTTAGGTTTTACCCAGAACCCACCAGGAATAGCATGCCCTCCAGTGGTTCATCGCACTTTCTTGTCCCTCATGTTGAATGTGCATACAGAATTCAGGCAGGTGGCCAGCACTGACTGTCTTTCCTTGGATCAGTTTCATAGGAGGCCCACAAGGTTTTCATTTACAGCTAAACTTTGGGATGTGAAACCAGTTCTACCCCAGGCCTGTACTGTGTCAAGTGGGTCCGGGTTGTTTCTGATTATCCCCTGAACACATCTTCCCACTGGTTCAGTGTTTCCTCAGAAATTGTTCCCTACAGTCATTTACTTTCTCATTATTCTGAAATTCTTCCCCAAAGTCATTTATATGCAGCTCTGGCAGCCTGTGGGTTGAAGTGTTGGGCACCCCTGCATATGTTAAGCTGCTACCTGGTGGGGACCTGCTCTGTGCCTGTGGCGTATTTGCTGAAATTCTCAGGATGGTTCCACAGGGTGGGCACAAGGTGAGGCAGCCAGCCCAGCAGGCTTAGGCAGCTTTCCCAGAGGGGCACGGCTAACAAACGGGTGAGAGAGGGTTCAAACCCAGGGCCATCTGCCCACAGGCCTGCTGTGATCTTCATTACATTTTACAGGGAGAGAAGTTTATCTGTATTAATAAGATCCAGGGACAACAACAATATAACAAAATTCAGATAATGTGGGGCAGTGTCTTATAGAGGAAGCATAGGTCACTATCAGTGTGACACTCAGCCTTGTCAGTTTTCAGACAGTTCCTGAGGCACCTTGATATCCATAAACCTAATGAAAGGTACTAGAGATTCTGATTGGCAAGAGCTAGGGGCAGAGATGCTGAGTGTTGATGTGTTCCCATGTATGTGTGTGTGTGTGAGAGAGAGAGAGAGAGAGAGAGAGAGAGAGAGAGAGAGAGAGAGAGAGAGAGAGAGGTGGGAACAGGAAGGGAGGGAAGGGGAGGGAAGAGGATGACCCTAGAGTCCTCTGACCCAGCAGGGCCAATTTAGTGTCTCAGTGCCTTATTCAAAACTTGTCTGTTCTTCTGTGTCTTGCTGTCTCAGGTTTCTGGTATATGATAAGTTGCAGGGAATTGGACAAGGTAAATTAAAATAGATCAGCATAATGCATTTGCTAAATGGTGTTCCTTTTGGGAGAAAATTATTTAATTCAATCATTGTATCTCCAAGCTTGAGAAATGTTAATATAGGAAATATCAGGAGTGATTGGTTTGTGAGGGAGGATGAAGGGAAGTGAAATCTGGGGGTGAAGGGGGCCGCTGAGAGTAAGAGATGACTGCAGGGAAGGGAGGGGAGGACTTGGGGTCAGGAGCACCTCTTGGAGTGTGTTATTTCAGACCTTATTCTATGCCTTTCCGTAGTGCTAGGCTTAATCATCCTGGTTTGTATGGTCGGAAATGTCTTCTTTGAGCCTTTTAGAAACTTCCTAAGTAGTAATAGACATAATTCATATTTTTGAACTTTAGCATGCTAGAAATTGGGCATTATTTCCATAATACTCCGAAGAGCCTTGGGAGGCTAGGTACTGTTTTCTCTCTCCCTGCCCTTCCTTTGAGTACTGAAATGCAGCTTCTGTAAGGCCATACGCTAGTTAATTGCAGAGCCAAAATTCAGAGCCAGGACTATATGATTATAAAGCCATGTTCTTAACCACTATATTATGCTGGGAGAATAGTGGTAAACCTTAAAATAAAAGCACTCATCAGTAACCTGGCAAAAAAACCCCACATTTGTTTATTCAATTAAGAGTAAATGTGCCAGGTGCTGTAGAAGGTATTAATGATATAAGAGAAATAAAACAGACAAACTGGTTCCCCATGGAGTGTACCTTTAGAGAACACTAGAATAAAAAGTTTCCTCAAACTCATGAAAAGCCTGATTGTTCTGTAGCCATGGTTACAAGTAGCCATCAGAACCAATTTAAAATGTGTTCATTTGGTCAACAACAACCTGTCTTCGTGAAAACTGGTTTTGAAAACCAACCAGTATCAGCCCCTCACTTCTGAAGGTCAGCCAATCAGAAAACCTGCCTCTACGTGCCAGCCAATCCACAACAACCTTACCTGAGCACCCACCTGTGCCTCTGAATATCCACCAATCACAGAACTACATGCTTTCCAATACCCTCCTTGAGATCAACCTTCTGCTCAGTCTGGGAAGATCTTTTCGCCAGCATAGTCTCATCCTTATAGTGAGCAGTAAAGTCAGCCATGTAGTCCCATTGCAGATACTGAGTGGTATTCACACTATCCTTTGACAAAAGAAACAAGTACACCCATGCCAGTAGTGTCTGACTGCTGAGAAAACAGCACAGGTGAGAGGTTGGAGCAGGAGAGGTGGGGCTGTTTTAGATGGGAAGCTCAGGTCAGCCTGTTTGGTGGCAGAATGTTTGCCAAGAGACCACAGTGATTTGAAAAGGGCCCAGACATGTACAGAGAGAAGAAGCCTTGAGGTAGGAGAAGATGCCCGAATGTATTGGGAAGGAGGAGAAGGTGAAGCTGGCAAGGAAATGGATGGGGTTTGGGGATTTGGATTTTGCTCCAAATGTCATGAAAAGTCAAGAAATACCCAGGGATGGACCATTCCTCTGCTTTATAAATGATATGTGTGCACTTGCACCTGTGTGTACGTAGACACATACACATATTTTGAAGTCAAGTTCAAAGACCCTTTAGGTCTATAACAGTGTTTGTGCCACTGAACATGTAAGTTTATACCTCCTCCTGTGCATGCTGCTGGCTCGGGACCCTCTCCCACTGGGAGTCCCATCAATGAGGTGATTTTACTACTATGGATGTAGTCCAGTGATGGGCCTGAAAGGTTGTTCACTCCATTATATCGTCTGTCTCAGGTCCAGAGTCTGGGGAGCCCAGGGCCAGAGTAAGGCTCCAAACTATTGTGAAGCCTCCCCAAGTCAGAGGAGGGGTTGATCTACTCCTAAATATATTAGCCAGTTGTTTTTCTTAGTCATTACATGCAAAGCTCAAAGTCTGTATTTCTCAATCATGACTTATCCTGATCTTACAGATGGGATAAAGGCCAATCAGAAGATTAAAACATGCTCCATTGTGAGAAATAATTGTAATAATCTCAATAAAGATTTATTAAAAAAAAATAAAAATAAAAAAAAATAAAACATGCTCCATTGTATTCCTTTTGCACAGTTTTTTCTTCAGCAAGACAACCCAACTATCTTCTGTTGGGAGAGTTTTTGTTAATTCTTAAAATACGATTTAAGTTGCTTTAGGATTTGAATGCCATATATGCACGTTGTTTTAGTTTGGAGACTTTTGCTGCACAGGTGACAGCATGTTTGTGCTGCTGGCTCTCGCTGACATTGACATTGTATTTACTCTGTGCAGTAAGGCCAGCCTCACAGATTTGTGGGAGTGGGTCAACTACTCTTTAATTCCTGACTGCTTTGCTCTCCCAAAAGCATTCACTCAAATTCACTGAAAACCATTCTCTTTTTCATCAGTCCCAACTATGGAACCCATTCCTTCAGCCATACCTCCTGACTGCCTTGGACACTTGCGAATGGGTTTTGCTTATTCACATTTGAATTGCAGCCTGATTTGTGGATAATCCCGCCGCCCTAGATTGGCAGTTGCTTGCAGAATTCCCGAGTACTAGTTACAATGACTAGCAGGAACCAAAAAGGCAAGCAAGGAACTAGAGCTAAGAGTGTAGCCCCTTGTCATTCTTCCTTGTCAGTATTCCTTATAGTTGTCTCTGAAAGGGGAACTTATTTAAGCGTACTAAACACTGTGGATAGTGACTTATTTTTGTCATGATAATAGCAGTGCCAATGCTACACTTCAATGTGCAGTGACTAAACCTTTAGAGAACTAGTCTCATAATATGGTTTCAGAGGATACACATCCTTCTGGAACATGCTGCTAATATAGTTGTTACCTTTTAAAATAATTAGCACAGAGAGACCCTATTCAATGCCTGTGTCTGTGCTTCACTAATGGGTGTGGAAGTAAGATGTGATTCTGTGTGGGTACCTGAAGTAGCTAGAGACTCAGTGCTGGTTGACTTTGTGGCGCTGGTGAAATTCTCAGAAGATGTAATTGAAAAACCAAAGAGGGTCGACTCTCGTCCTTGCTGCTTTTGGTTGCCTAGTGAATCAAAAAACAATATAGTCTTTTGATGTCTTTCTTGATAGTTCCTCATCTGTCGCTCAAGTTACAATTGAAATATGACAAACTTTGGAATCATAAAAACTGGCTATGACACATGAGCCAGTTTCTAGCATAATACTGACTTTTATCGTTTAGGTTCTATTGATAAATACACCAGGATTATATTTTGTTAAGAATAGTAAGAATGGGTGGATTTCATGGATATGGACATTGCCTGTAAGTCACAGTGCACTGGGAAACACTATTAAGTGTCCTAGGGTGAATGATTGTGAAATTACCACCCATCTTTAAATGCTTTCACTTTCACAAAGTGACCAATGGTGCTTTAACCCTCATTTTTAGTCTGTTCTAGGATTGTTTAAATTAATGAGTCCTTTATCTCACTCTCTAGACATCATAACTCCTGTAGTTCCTTTTTTTGCAAAGGTGAGTCTATACCACCTCCTTTTCATATTTCTGTATTTTTTTGCAATGAGAGAGAGAGAGAGAGAGAGAGAGGGAGAGAGAGAGAGAGAAAGAGAAAGAGAAAGAGAGAGAAATTATTCAGCAGTTATGAAGTGGGATGTTTCTGGGCTGATTTTCCTTTTGAATCAGAATGGAGATTTATGGCCATACTGCATTCCATCAAGTATTCATTTACAAGTGTTTAGACCATCAGCACTCTCTTATCAGTGGCTCTCACAGGTAATAGTAGCCTAGCCTGCTCTCATATGGACTGTCCTTAGTTACAGGGACACTTTTCCTTTGGGCAGATTATTTTCCTAAGCAGAGGAAATAGAAATATAAAATTGTTTCCTTAATCTCTAAAATAACAGATCAAACCAGCATCATTCCAATTTTATTTGTAAAACTTTTTTAATTTTACAAAAGTTACAAGGCAATTATAGAATTTCTTTTAAAAATAGAGAAGAGCTAAAAATCCTATCTAATAAAGAGGGAATATGCTAATTGACCATCACTCCATCACAAAGATGGCTGCACCCACAGCTGAGGCCAAGTTCCCATAAGGAGCCTTAATGAGCAATCAGCAGGGACCTGAGGCTATGCCCTCCCCTGCCCCTGTGGGGCTTGACAGGGGACCTCAGGCTTCGCACCCTGCCCTGGCATCAGGCTGGGGGACCTCAGGCCTCCCCACTCCCGCTGCAGTGCCAGGCCAGGGGACCTAAGGCCATGCCCCCTGCCCAGCGGGGCTTGATGGGGGACCTCAAGGTGCGCTTCCCATCCTGGTGCTGGGCTAGGGGACCTCAGGCTGCTCCCCCTACCCGGCAGGACTTGACAGGGGACCTCAGGCCATGCCCCCCACCCAGCGGGGCTTGATGGGGGACCTGAGGCTGTTCCCCCCTCCCGGTGCTGGGCCAGGGGACCTGAGGCTGCCCCCCCCCACCCAGTGGGGCTTGACAGGGAATCTCAGGCCATGTCCCCCACCTGGCACTGGGGTGGGGGACCTCAGGCCATGCTCCACGTCCTGGTGCTGGGCCAGGGGACCTGAGGCTACACCCCCTGCCCAGCAGGGCTTGACAAGGGTGGGACTGGCCGGGTCTGGATCTAGCCCAATGCGGGGGGGGAGGGCGACTGGGTCTGGGTCTCATGCGATTTTGAGGTGCATGTGGGTGGGCGGGGACTTGATTCTGGGTCCCATGATGTGCCCCAGATTCTGACAGGAGGAAGGTTTTCATATACATTTTACTAATTTTCTTTCATCTCTGACACTTCTATTATAGAGAAAGGGCAAATAGCAATATTAAATTATTTCCTCTAATTAATCCCCTTTTAATGTGCACGAATTTTGTGCACTGGGTCACTAGTCAATAAATAAAAGCCCACCACCCAGAGATAAGATCTGACCCCATTTATCTCACAAGTTCTGTGCAACTATTGTATTCCATGTTGCCTAGTCATTAAATATTGAGAGGCTAATATTACTTTTATTGTCATGGTGCTTTTAAAATAATTGTCCAGAGTTAGTTCACAGAGATTTGAAATTACAGTCATGATAGAAAGTCAGGATTTTATTTTCTCAGTTGGAAATTAGAGAATAAAAGATGTAAGAGTGAAACATTTTTTCTAAGTGTGTGTTTGGGTTGGATGATTCTATTTTCAAGACAGAGAAAAACTTTTAACTCCTGCCTTCTTGATTCATTTTTAGAAATAAGTACAATTATTTCCCCCCCCCCCAAATTTTTTTTTGGAAAACCCCTAAGTAGAGAGGCACTGTGATAGATAGAGGAGTATGGGAGCGGGAAATGGCAAGTTGAAGGATTTTAATTTGGAAACTGCCATCTTTTGGAATACAGGAGAGCTGGCCATGACACAGGCTCCAGGTTTTACTTGTCCTTAATAAGGGCATTAGTTTCAAAATCAAGGAGCGGCTTCAAGCCACAGATCAGGATATAGGGAAAGTTCAGCAAAATGATGTTAAAATTCTTATGATGTCTTAGGATGATACGCTTACAGTTCATGGCCTCCCCTAAAGTGAAAGACAGATATAATCTTTTCAAATGCCCTAAGATTCCACCAGTTGAAAATGAAGGGGTGAGTGAGCCAGGAGCAGTCAGCCAGAAGCAAACAAATGGGTTTGGGCATGTCACCCTAACAGCCCACAAGGGTGGCTGGCTCCAACAGTCACTCCTGCGATTGCCTTGGTGATCACAGTTTAATATAGTTGGAGCTTTTTCTCTGAGCTTTTTCCTCTTGCAATTGTCTTCCTCATTTGCTCATGGGATTCTGTTCTTAAAACTCTGAAACAGAAACTTTTGGTTGACCCATCCTTACTTTTCAGACAGGAAAGGACTAGCAATTTTACCTAGCATGCATGGTCTCTAAAAGTTTGTTTTGGAGACTTTCTGTATCAAAAAAGCAATTTAAGAAAGTGGGGGGTAGGGGAGGCAGGCAGGGGTGATAGGAATTACATTAACAAAAATTTCCCCATTAGAATAAATCGTCTCAAATGCAGCGAAAAAGCACAGTCTGCCTCTGTGTTGTTTATAAGAGAAGGACTTAAATGAAATAGCACCAAGTTTGACAATAAATCTAGGCAAGTGCAAACAAAAAGAAAGCAGGGCTAACACTATTAGCCTGGGAATTAAATAAGGCAAGAGAATGTTCGCACATAGAAAATTAGAATAACTGTTGATTTCATTTAATTATAGAAAAAAATAATAAACGTTTAAAAAGTCTGCATCTATAAAGGAATCTTGAATGGCAGGATACTTGGGAGAGGGGGTGTGGAGGGGTGCAGGTAGGTTATCCTCATCATAGGTGTCACTTTCTAGTAGAAGGAAGAAAAGGTTTTATTTCTGTGACATTTTCTTATGGTAAAATTCCATAAAATCGAAAACTTTGAGATAAAGGTATTAGGAAATACTGTCCTGATTTTGAGCGTGTGAGCTATAAATTCTGTTCTTATCACCAAGTCACTGAGAAGTCATACTGCCAATTTCCCCAACTCAGTAAAACAGTGACCCAACCAAAAAACAACTCTATTGACCTTCATTCTTCTCCATCCAACCCTGTGCCCTTCCTGCTTCTAGAGATTCCAGTCGATATAAAAATGCTAGTGTCATGGCTCGCTTCCTGGTGGAAGCTGAGGTTGCAAGCCAAAGGTGGTCTGCGATGTACCTGTGCAAGTGTCAGGTGGAAGCGGGGGAGGGGGCAAGGAGGCAGGCGGGGGACTGAGGAAGATGTGCTTTGAGCATTAGGAAAAGCTTTCCTGGCACTAGAGACTTGGAAGAAAAATCTACATCTAAGCCAGAAGAACACATTTTTTTTTTTTTTTTTTATAAAGGCTTCCTGGCATATACCTTTTAATCAAATAGCATTGTGATCTTATTACAATCTTAGGACAGTAGACAGTTTCAGGACATTGGGTACTTAACATTGAACACGTTCATGTGCTATTTTATCAGAAACCTGTAAAGGAGTTTATTGATGAGCAAACAGAATGAACCTACATGGTAGCAGTTCCTTACTCTCAAATCCCTCCTTCTCCAACTTTTCATACTGTGCTGATTTGAAACATTTGTGACATCAATACAGACCAATTAACTTCTTGAGCGACTTCCCCCCAGTGTCTGGCTGCAGCATTGAGAAGGCTCATTCTGGCTGGATTTGGTGCCAGATGGTATACAAGGCTTATTCATGGACTAGAACCAGGGCATTATCAGTGTTCTGAATCATACCTGTTTAGATGTCTTAATCTGTTAAGATCTCAAGGAACCAGACTTTCCAGTGTGAAGAATTTTTCTTACTGGATTTTTTTTTAATGCTATTGTTAGACAATAATTTATTTGGACTCAAACATCAGGGGAGCTTAGTTTTTGTCAAAGTAAGGAAAGTAGCATTTTCAAGCGATGAAAACTGTCCCAGCACTGTATTTTTGCTTTTGTTTAGTTCTTTAAAAAGTATTTTATAGGTAAGGAAGCTGAGAACATTTTGCAAGTGTATTAACTGGCAAAGGCCACAAGAGTGCTTTTAAAACTTACTGATCAAGTTGTGTGGATACAGTTTCAGGCCCCCAGAGGTGCTTTCAGTGCGTCCATTGTCCAGGACAGAGCATATGTTTGTTCAGATTTTTATTGTAAGTTGTAAGACAGCATTTTCCACAGTGTGGTTGAGGGGTCTCTCGCATAGAATGGCCCGGAGTGCTTGTTGAGAATGCCGTTCCGCTGGTATGTCCTCTCATTTCTATTCCATATGTCTGGGGCAATACTTAGGAATCTGTACTTTAGCACCATTTCCAGGAAGTTTGTAGGCACCCCAAAGGCATCCCAAGAAACCCTGCTAAGGGCTGTTATGTTTCTGCAGACACACCTGTTTTTCTGTTTTCATTGTGTGTCATACGAAGTAGGAGTTTAAGAATTTATTTTTGGTAAAGCTGGAACACTGTCTTCAAATTAGCAAGAGCCTTGTTGTGTAGGAGAAGCAGCCTCTTCAAAACCCCTCTATGAAATTGATCTTAAGAAGACCTGCTGACTCGAATGCTAAGCAAGTCTGTCCTCTCTCCCACTGCTGCCCGTCATAATCGCTGACCTTACGCTTACGTATTCAAATGCTTCCTGAAAGCCAAAAAACACTTTCTAAAGTTTCTCATGGAAAAGAGCTGAGCTTGTCACCTGGTTTTAAAAGGAAGAAATGGAGATAAATTCTGCATCGCACAAGTAGAGAAAGAGAATAAACATTTCTATAACTGCTCTCAACTGTAGCTTTTGGGTGAGGGTTCACGAAATAACACCTTCCTCCCTAAGCAGCAATAAATACTAGAGTCATTATGCCTAATGATTCCTGCTGTGTCAGCGATTAAATTACATTCATTTCTTATAGAAATCTGAAGAATACAACCCTTCAAGAACTGGGAATTATGACATTAGATATTGGATTTTTTTTTTTTTTGCCATTATTTGGGAGGTTTGCTTCCCCCCTTCCTTCCTAACAATTCTCAATTAGCTACACCAGAGCCTTTGGCTGGCAAGGTGAGGGAGCCACTGTGCTCGAGGTGACAGCTCTGTGCCTTGCCCTGACAACTGAGACTTTTGCTTCTGAAATAAGATGAAACCTGGAAGATGGAATGAGTCTAGCTTATTAGTGTTTGACGTAGAATCATTGAAAGTTCCCCGGGAGCTTTTGAGATCTTGCTGCCAGGCATGTCATTAGTTTGGCTCAAGTAAACTCTTAGAAAAATGTGAAAGCAAAAAAGTCCCCTGAATTTCCTTTTTACTGGTGTTGGGTTCTATTGTCTTTACGGATAGAATTTTCTTTTCCTTCCATTCTTTGGAACTGTAGTGCACAGACTTAGCATAATTATAATTCTTGGTTCATGACATACTATAGACTGTCCATTCATGGCCTATTTTTATTTTACTTATTTTTTAAATGAAGACCTGTGAACACATCATCTAATCCAAGAATCAGCAACTTATGTGTTTATTTTTTTACATCTATCTCTGTAACTCCTCATCTTTTTCCTTTTCGCCCTCCCCCCATCTCTCTGCCACCAAAGGAAACCACTATTCTGATCACTGTTTGTCATTTTCTTGCTTTATAGCCTCTTTATCTACATGTATGCTTAAGTGATCATTGTTTCATTTTGCCTGGCTTTGAACTTTATGAAGAGATATCATCCTGGTTTATCCAGTCTCCTGCGACTTGCTTTTCATGCAATGTTGTGTTACTGAGATTCACCCATGGACCTGTCACTGCTGTGTAATATTTTGTTTTGCAGCTACAGCATACTGCAGTTCAACCATAAATTATCATGTAATTTATGCTATGATTTAGCCATGTTTCTGTCATTGGGTGCTTCCCGCTTTTGCTTCCATGACCAGGGCTGCAGTCTTGTACCCATGTGCCAAGGTTTCTCTTGTGAGTGTACCTAAAGGTAGACTAGCGACCGCTGCTGTGTTGCAGGATGTGAGATTGTTCAATTGCACAAGATGATGCGTAAGTGCTTTCCAAAGTGGTTGTATCAGTTTATACTCCCACAAGCCGTGCAGAAAAGATTCTGTTAATCCACATCTTCGCCAAGCCCCGTGTTCTCAGATTTATTTAATTTTGTCAATTTTATGGGTAGATATACTGATATACTTTTAAAGTATTTTGTCTGTCACATAGAAAAAGGTCAGGGGTAAGAGTCAGTTCCCTTCATGTATAATCATAACCTGGTTAGTCCAATGGCACCCACATTTCTCTCCCCATTACCACCGTATGTTGTTCACACTCCTTTCTCATACTTGCCTGTACAATGGAATCACTTAGAAAAGTTTAAAAAATACTGATGCCTAGGCTCCACCTCCAGAGACTGATTTATTTGTGGATGCAACCTTGAACATGGGGAGGGTGTGTGTGAAATGCTTCCAAAGTGATTCTAATGTTCAATCAAGGTTGAGAATCATTCCTTTAAATTATAGAAATCTTGATAAACAAGTATAAGCTCAGGGTAGCCTGATAATGTTAATTCCCCGCCCCCTCTTTTCCAAAGTATAAATTTTGGATTGTTTTGGAGCATTCCCTTGAACTTGATATTCTCTAATTTCAAATCTCAAGTTCAGCAACCTTGGAAATGTGTGTGTGTGTGTGTGTGTGTGTGTGTGTGTGTGTGTGTTGTTTTGTTGTTGTTGTTGGTAGGACTAATAGCAGATGTACAATCCAAGTTATTATGGACTAGCAACTGTGCTTGGCACTTATTTACATCGACAACTGCGGATCTCATAGTTTAGTGCACACAAGAATCACCTGGAAGGGGCTTTGTTGTTTTTACAATGTAGACTTTGATGAAAAAGTTTTGGATTTTAGCCCTAGCCGGTTTGGCTCAGTGGATAGAGCATTGGCCTGTGGACTGAAGGGTCCTGGGGTGGTTTCAGTCAAGGGCACATGCCCCGATAGCAGGCTTGATCCCCAGTAGAGGGCATGTAGGAGGCAGCGGATCAATGATTCTCTCTCATCATTGATGTTTCTGTCTCTCTCTTTCCCTCTCCCTTCCGCTCTGAAATAAAAATATATATATATATATATATATATATATATATATATATATATATATATATATATATATATATATTTAAAGCCCTAGCTGGTTTGGCTCAGTGGATAGAGCGTCGGCCTGCAAACTGAAAGGTCCCGGGTTCGATTCCAGTCAAGGGCACCTGCCCAGGTTGCGGGCTTGATCCCCAGTAGGGGGTGTGCAGGAGGCAGCCAATGAATGATTCTCTCTCTTCATTGCTGTTTCTATCTCTCGCTCCCTCTCTCTTCCTCTTTGATATGAATAAAAATATATTTTAAAAAAATATTTAAAAAAACGTTCTGGGTTTTAGCCCAGGAATCTACGTCCTAACAAGCATGCCAGGTGATTATGACGCAGGTGGCTCTAGGAGCACCTTGGAGGAAGAGCTGCCCGTAATAATCCTGCAGTGTGGGGAGTGCTCTCATTTACAGATGAGGGAACCTGAAGCTCAGAGAAGGTAAGGCACAGGCACCAGGTCACACAGTTACCTACCGATCAACAGGCCTTTGCTCTGTTCCTAGCTTGCTTCCAGCAAGCTTCCAGCAAGGCCCCAGGAGAGCAGGAAGTCCATCTGCCTTTGGAACGCGTGTTATCTTCCCCACACTTACGTTCGTTCTTTCCTTACCTGGGGATGGTTCTTTCTCTCTGCCAAAAAACTAACCTTTAATGTCCTATGAAAACCCACCTCATTCCTGGGACTGTCCGGTGTGGCTCATTCCATAGGTTTATAGCCAAAAGCAAGTGTTTCCGTTTAGACTTGCAGGTAACAGTTTCATTTACTTCTGGGTTTCTGATTATTTGGCACACATTGGGATGCAAGGGAGCAAAGACCAAGCCAAGCAAGCAAAAAGGAACTTACTGCTTCATGTAACAAAGAGCCGGGCAGGGGCACTGCTGAGGTCCAGGGCCATCTCAGCACACAGGATCCCAAGCCTCTGTTCCTGTCTGCATCCTTCTATGTCTGGCTTCTCCTGCTTCGTGGCAGATGTGGCTTTTGGTAAGAGTTCTGCCTCAGCCCTCCCAGCTGCACTGGGAGGGGAGCATATTGCCTATCCCAGCTCCAGGGCATCGCCCCGTGAAGGCTCAGGCTCAGGGTTGGTTACAGTTAACTGTGCACAGAAGGTGGGCATATGATTGTCAACCTCATGGGGGGAATGGAGAAAGGATCAGGTTTCCTATAAAAGGGGGTAAACTGTCTGGGATAAGGGGCTCAGTGTCTGCTGGGCAGTCAAAGCAATTGCTGTCTAATGTGGTGTGTCTGCAGCTAATTTTGGAGGGGCGTAGTGACTTTATGTATTTGGCTTTTTTTTAAAGCATTTTTTAAATTGATTTCAGAGAGGAAGGGAGAGGGAGAGAGAGATAGAAACATCAAAGATGAGAGAGAATCATTGATCGGCTGCCTCCTACATGCCTCCTATTGGGGATTGAGCCTGCAACCTGGGCATATGGCCTGACCAGTAATCTAACTGTGACTTCCTGGTTCATAGATTGATGATGCTCAACCACTGAGCCATGATGGCTGGGCTGTATTTGGCTTTTTGTACAGTGAAAATGTTGAGCTTCAGGATCAACCCATCTCTGGATACCACGAGGCAAGAATGACACCTATGAGTAACTGCCAATAAGTCTGCCATGGTGAAAATGTTTGCTGGTATATGATGCTGCTTATCATATTGTCAGTTCATGATTTTTTATTTTATTTTTTTTTTTGCTTGTCATCTTCCATGTGAGTATTTCCAGAGTACAGACATTGACTTGCAGAAGGCGTGGCTGTAATCATTCCAGTTTTCCGAGCTATGCTGAAGCTTCAACAAGGGTCTTAAAAACTTGTTAGACACTCGTCTTCAGAAAATTTTCTCTGAAGTTGATGGAATGAAGCAGCTGCTGATTGAGCATACATTTTGAAGGGGTTTCTTTTAAGGGCAGTATCTGCTCATCCTCACACTGTGTTTCTGTGTTAAATATTTTAAGAGAGCTGGTTAGAGTTGAGAGTTCCTTTTTTGGTCGCCAAATGATGATAACAAAACTCTAAAATGGCATGGTTATCATCATCAGAAGCATTTTTTGTGTGTCCATTAATAATTTATTCTGTGTAACAGACTCTGTAAGGTAGGCATAAGAAGTGTTTTTGTGTTTGTTTTCAGCCAACCGTAATTTAAAAGTAATCGTAAAACTCGAGAAAGGAAAACCTACTTTAGTGGTCATCCACTCTTCTTCACTCTGCAGATGAAAAACTGAGTTCCAGAGAAATTAAGTCACTTGCTTGTGGTCCCATAGCTAGCCATGACCCAACAAGTTGTTTCTCAGTCCAAAGATGGTTTTGTGGCTAGAAAGCAAATGGTTTGAAACCTGATTCTCATGTTTTTGATTGTGTAATATTGTTCCAAGTGTTTAACATTTCTGGATCTTGGTTTCTTTATCTGTAAGATGGGTTATTATAAATATTACATTAGGCTATTTCTAAAAAGCAATTAACCCAGTGCCTAGCATTAAGGAAGTGGTTAATTTATGTTAGCAGTTCACAACTGGATTTATTTGCAATGCTCTTTTCTCAGGGACTTTGGGAACTAGAGCAGGAAGGCAATTTTTCAGCTTTTACCATGGCTTTGTTTGGAAGCCTTGTATATATGCAACTGTTCATCATTCGAAATTATTCTAACACAGTTTGGAAGGGTTTAACCTGGAAACAGAGCAGGGACATAGTTTGGGAGAGTGTGATGAGAGAAAACTTTTTGTGTGTTGGTTCACTCAAAAGCTGAATGAGGTCATTTTTCTTACTGTGCACTGTCATTTAATTCTTAAATACCATGGCACTTAAAAGAAGGTACCGTATTGTTTTAAACCTGGCCCTTTGTTTTGAGCTCATGCTTCAGAGAAGAATCCATGTTTTCTTATCACCTCTTGTTATGGACTAAATGTTTATGTCCCCCCTGCCAATGGATATGTTGGGAGGTGATTAGGGTTAAATTAGGTCATGAGGGTGGAGCCCTGGTGATTGGATTAGTGTCCTTATAAGAGGAGAGAGGCAGAGAGAGAACAAGAATGAGTCCATATGAGCACAAAGGAAAGGCCATGTGAGGACTTAACCATGTAAGAAGGTGGCCATCTGCAAGCCAGAAATGGAACCCTCCAAACCTTGATCTGGAATTTCTAGCCTCAGAACTGTGAGAATATACATTACTATTGCTTAAGCCCCGAGTCTGTGAGATTTTGTTACGACAGCCAGAGCTGACTAAGACCCCTTTGCTGGAGTACTAGTATGTGTTGTTCAGCTGTCTACTTCCTTATTCGCCTAAATCACACACTTCAAATAAGTCTCCATGACGGAAGAAGCATGACTGTTGAGATGCATCAAGAAGTTTCTCTTCTCTGTCCACCAATGTCCTATGCTGTGAGGGGATACCAGGCCAGGTACTCAAAGGGGGTTCAGTATCACACCTCTTCCCATTAGGTCTTTGATCATTTAAACTCTCCTCTTATATCAATGAAGGAATTGGGACAGTGTAGGTGTTCACAGGTCTGTGTGGAACATGAAAGCGTATAATAAAGTTACTTGATACGGTATATAAATATGTTCTCAGCATTTATTCATTTACTCTTCATTTCCATACTTGCTTATACAATTTTCTTTGTATTTAGCACTTCTGTCCACCCCCCCCTTTTTTTTTACTATGGTTCTTAAGCTTTTATGTAACCTGAACTATAAAAGCCTGGAATACTGCAGATATTCCTCTATGTTCATTTTATCTGTCATGTCTGTCTTGTCATTTGCTTATGAAGAGTACTTAGTCTGTCATATACAAATCTCTGCATAGACACCAAACCGTTTTAGCTATTCATTCATCTTATCGTGTTCCCTGGCATCTTTAGCTGAATTTGAAATCACCAGGTCAGAGCTCATTTTTATGCATGTAGATGGCCACAGGTGCGCCTGGATTATAGCCAGGAAAGGTCTTCTCCCAGGTGCCTGCAAAATTAGAAGCATCGCCAAGGGAGCATGAGCAGAGTTTTGTTTACTAGTGTTTTATTCTAAAATACATTTTATGCATCAGTGATAGAAGCTTTTAGTTGCTATTATGAAACTCCTAAGGAAACGTAGCATTATTTAGTTTTGCTTTTAATTTTTGAAACATGAATTTTTTTTTCTTTTTTCTTCTTTTCAGGAATTTTACCATTTGGGGTTGGGACTCTCCATTGAAAGGCCAATTGTGTGATCACATACGTGACTGGGAGTATGAATGAGCTAAACAGAAATGTCTTTGCCTACTATTAGGTAAAAGTTATTATTCAAGGCCGTGTAAGAGGAATGCGGCAGTTGTAAAGGCTGCAAATATTCTGGCAGGATCATGGTATTACACTGTCCCTCCTCCTTTCAAGGTAGGGCGGACTTGCTTTGGCTCATAAAATGTCAGAGAACGGGAAAACGATTCACCACATTCCATCCTATGTTGCAGTGACTGTGAAAGCAAGTGTTGAGTGGAGCCTCTATCTTTCTGAGTCTTTAATCAACAGTGATAAACTGAATTGTAGCCAACCAACATGTAGATATGTGCTTTAAGCAGTATTCTTTTGTTGGCATAAAGGACTGGATTTGGCATGGCCCGTGTAACCTAACCTACTCTGACTATTAACGAGGGTCAAAGGTGCACCCCTATACTCAGACAGCTTGTGATATAATTGGGCAGATAAGATTCATTTGCATAATGAAGAAAATACTAGGTATTTCACTCTATTTTTTATTTAGCCATACTTATTACTGAATGAGAAAGAAGCTGATTATATCCTAAGATTGAGATTTTGAGCATACCCCTGAGACCCTAATTTCAACTGGAAAAAATAGCTTTTCCTTCCCATGAGACTTTCAGGTCACAGTAAATCCAACTAGCTATGCAGGGGCTTAAGATTTGCTGTTAATTAGCCAGTGGATGCATGATATCTTTAATCTGAAACGGGGGGTAAGAAGACCAATGCATAATCTCTCTATTGTTCTTTCTATCTTATTACCTGTCTAGGAAATAGAATGAAGAATATTTAAAATAATATAGGCTTTCTTTGATGGCATCTATGAATCAAAATTGTACTTTATCTTCTTGGTATGTGGGGACAGCCTGCTTGACTACACATTCTTATAGCTCAGATTGGTTAAATTGGTAATTCGTTCAACAAACATTTATTGGCATCTGGTATAAACCAGGGCCAGCTCTATATGTTGTGGGTACAGTGAGGAATAAGACAGAATCTCAGCTTAATGAATCTTACATTTTAGTGAGGGAGCTGGGTAATAAACAAGTAAACATGTAAAGATACTGAAAATTTCGGTATGGGCTGGGGTCACGCACCTATGACATGAGGCTGTAATGTATCAAGAAAGCTTTTATTTCAGGTGCCTGGATGAAGACAGGCTGAGTCAGACAAAAAGGAGTCAGTAGAGATTGAAGGGGGAGAAAGGTTTTTATTAATCCTTGCTGGCTGCAAGCCGCTCTGCTGACCTAAGGGTCCGGTCCATCCTTGGTTCCTCCCATGTCAGGTGTCTAGTGGTTATCTAGGCTATGCCGTACTCAAGGCTGCAAGCTTTCTGCAAGATACCTGCTAAGCATAATAAGTTTTCTCTGCCCTGTTTTATTCTCTTTAACCCTTTCAGATACAGCATAATGTTAGTGAATGAGTGCCATGGAGACAAATAAAGCAGGGGGATGGACTAGAGAGTGGCACGGTGAATAATTTTAGATAGGGTGTTCAAAAAAGCCCTCTCTGAACAAGAAATTAAAGGAAGTGAGGGGGAAAGCCATGTCAATACCCGGGGAAGAATGCTTTAGTGGACAAAAAGAGCATTCGTGAAGGCCAGGGACATTGCAGGTGTTTGGAGAATAGCAAGGAGGCCAGTGTGGCTGGAGAGGGGTGAGCAAGGGAGAATCTGGGAGGAGATAAAGCCGCAGAGGTAGTCAGCAGCCAGATAACCAGGGCCTTCTGGACCTTTCTACATCTGATGGGTAGACATCAGGGTTTTGACTGTGGAAGAGCCATGATCTGCTTTCTGTTTTAAATGGACTAGATGCACGAAATTCGTGCAAGAGTAGGCCTCCACAGCCACGGCGGCTGCCTGGATCCCTCCCTCGCAGCCGTGGGGGCTGCCTGGATCCCCCAATTTTGTGGCTGCAGCCCCAGCTTTTTCCGGAAGGTCATCTGGAAGGATGTCTGGTCTAATTAGCATATTATGCTTTTATTATTATAGATGACCCCAGAGTAGGCTGTAAAGGGCAAGGTTACAAACAGGAAGACAGGTTAGGGGCTTATACATGAGTCCAGGTGGGACTTGGGTGCAGTTGGTAAGTGATGGTTGGATTCAGGATATGTTTTTATTTTTTTAGGTGTGCTTTAATTGATGTTAGAGAGAGAGGAAGGGAGAGGAATCGAAAGATAGAAACATCTATGGGAGAGACACATTGATTGGCCTCCTGCCGCCCCCACCTGGGATCGAGCCTGCAACCTGGGCATGTGTCCTGAGAGGGAATTGAACTGGGGACCTCTTGGTTCCTGGGTCAATGCTCAACCACTGAGCCCCAACAACTGGGCCAGGATATGTTTTGAATGTATTGCAGTTTGGATTTTCTAACTCGATTTGAACTTTGGCCTGAGCATCTGCCTGAATGATGATGCCATTGTCTTAGATGAGGAAAATGTTTGAGATGCTGATACCTATTCAAAGGAAGGTGGCCATTGCGTAAATGAGCCTGGAGTTCAGGAGAGCCGTTAGGGCTGAGGGAACAAGGTTGGGTGTTTGGGCTCCTCCCAATATTAAGATGTTGAGGAGCTGAAGAGGAACCAAAAGAGGAGACTGAGAAGGAACAACCATTGAGGACAGGAGGAAAATCGGCAAGTGAAGTGTCTCAAAGCTGCAAGAAGAGAGGGCCAAGATCAAGGGAGGAGTGAAGAGCCGTGGGGCTGTTGCTGAGAGGTTGAGGACTTGGACCACCACTTGATCATTGGATATAGCATCATGAGATCATGGTGACATTGACAAATCCATGTCAGGAGTTGAGTGAGGGGCAAAAACCTGATTGAAATTGCTTCAGGTGAGAATGAGAGATGAGGAACTAGAGAGAGGATAAATAGTTCTTGAGAGACTTTATTTTTTTATTTTTTTTGCTATGGGGAGGAGTAGGGGTGAATAGCTATATAGGATGTGAAGTCAGAAATATTTAGCATATTTTCTTAAAGGTGAGAGCTATTATAACACATTTGAAAGCTGATGGGGATTATTCAGTAGAAATAAAGGAGTGAATAGAAGACTGTGTAAGTAGGCATGAGGGGATGTGAATCCAGTGTATCAAGTGGGGTCTGGGCATTTTAGCTGAAACTAAGGCATTGCACAATCTAGTTTTGTACAGTTACATATAGGTGAATGTACCAGATTTGTGCAGTTACATATAGGTGAGTATACATAGCTGTGGGAAGATGCTGTGTTATCTTTTGCTTGCTCCTGTTTTCTAAGTAAAATAAGAGTCAAGATCATCAGATGAGTGTGAGGAAAGGGTAAAAACATAAAACAGTTTTCCAGCAGCAGAAATGTAAGTTGGCAAGGGCAGTTGGCAAGGTTGTTGAGCAGATCTGAAAGCCTTTTGAGATTAGTGTCCTGTCTTTTAATAGAGCCTGCCAGTACACTTGTTTATTTTCTCTAGATTGGGTCAGTTTCTCTGATATAGGAAGAGAATCAGAATGATCGTATTTAATCAAGGTTGTAGTTTTGCCAACTGAATGATATAGAAGAAGAGAGAGGCAGAGATGGACTGGGGACAAAGGTACAAGAGTGATTAATTGTGTAGTACAATGGTCCAGGTTGGATGACAAGGAAGGTGAAGCCATAAGGCAGGTAAATGACCATGAAGAGGTGGTCAAGTCAATTGATTCAGAGGCCACTGATGCCAAATTTTTGAAGTTGGGGCACTGGAGGGAATGACCTAGAAATACCTTTAAAATAAAGTGTTGGCAGCTTTCTTCAAGCTTAATCTAAAAAAACAAAACGAAACAAGAAAAGACCTTTAAAAAATCACTTGTGCTGCATGTCTGGGAAAAAATGTATTTTTTCAAATATGAATTCAACTCATTTTGTGCCAGGATAGACACGTTGATATTCTTGGGCAGGTCATCAAAATTCGGCAACGATTTCTTTGTCTTCATCCATAAAAGGAGATGAGTAAGAAAGCAGCACTGAATTCTTAGTGATGGTTAGATCCCACTGAGTTCCACTGCTTTGTTGCAGTTTAACTGACAGGCTAGAATTGCAGGGGTGTCATTTCATGGGGCCACCAAGCCTCAGCTATAGTGATAAAATTGAAGATAAGGTCTTGGTTGGCACAACAAAAGAAGCTTTGTTGTGTCACAAATGAGAGATCATTAGATAGATGTCATCTATCTGGTTGTTAAATAGCACACAGAGAAATCTCTCTCCTGAAGATTTGTCATGTGTATTTATTTCATGAAGCAATCAGTGAATTAAAAAAAACACACAAAAAAAGTGCTTTGGAAATATAAAAATATCCCTGTCAAAGATATGGCAGGTTTAAAGTATATTATATATGTAAATACATTTGATATCACAGATGAATCTTGTTATTATTTTTTATAATATCTAGGGTATTACTGGCTAGAACTATTATAATAGACTAGAGGCCCGGTGCACGAAATTCGTTTGCAGGCTGGCCACGCCCCCCCGGCGACCCAAATGGAGGCCCTGGTATCTGGGATTTATTTATCTTCTATAATTGAAACTTTGTAGCCTTGAGTGGAGCCAAGCCTCCTGCTCGCTCAGTGGCCACAGCCATTTTTGTTGAAATTTATTTATCTTCTATAATTGAAACTTTGTAGTCTTAAGCGGAGGCCAAGGCAGTCCATGGCTGCAGAAACTTGGCTTCCTCCATCGCCAGGGGCAACTCATGCCTCCTGCTCTCTCCAGCTCTGTGACTGCCGCCATTTTTGTTGGGATTTATTTATCTTCTATAATTGAAACTTTGTAGCCTTAAGCGGAGGCTAAGGCAGGCCAGAGCAGGCGGAAAGCTTGGCTTCCTCCATTGCCAGGGAAACCCCAGCCTCCTGCTCTCTCTGTGGCCACAGCCATCTTGGTTGGGTTAACTTGCACACTCACTCCTGATTGGCTGGTGGGCGTGGCTTGTGGGTATAGCGGAGGTATGGTCAATTTGCATATTACTCTTTTATTAGATAGGATTTATTTCAATATATTAAAAAATATCCTGTAAATATTCTCATGAACAGTGTGTTTTTAGGAGAAATTTTACCAATGATGAACATATGTTGCCCAGAAGGAGAGTCTTCTGAATTAAAACTGAAATGTGATAATTACCACTTTTATTAAATGTCCAGCTGGCACACTTTGAAAATGTCCTCTCAGCATCTAGCATTGATTTTATTTTGACTTCCAACTTGCCTATTTATTTTAATCTATTTTGGTGGGGGGTGGGAAGAATTAATTTTTTCCCTCCATTACTGATTTTTACAAAATAGTTCACAGATCAAGATTTGTGAATCTGCTGGGGCTTTATCCCATTGGCAACAACTTTATCCCTATTGGCAACAACTATTTCTTGAAATTATTTTAAATGGATTCCTACACTAACATATGTTTGTGGGTGAACTGATGGTATAAAATATCTTACCGCAAGTGTTTTTTAATTTGGTAAAGTTAGGAGGAGACTCTTTCATTGTTTACTTCAACCATCCTTGACTTCCCAATAAAATTTCTCCCTTTAAAATGATATTTCTATCCCACATATGAGTGAAATCTTATGGTTCCTATCCTTTTCCATCTGATTTATTTTATGTTACATCTTGTTCTCAAGATCCATCCATGTTTTGCAAATGGCAATATTTCATCATTTTTATGGCTGAGTAGTATTACATTTTATATATGTCCCACCTGTTCTTTATGCAATCATTCCTCGAATGACACAGAATGCAACAAATAAGCAACAGAAACAAACTCATAGACACACACAACAGTGGTTACCAGAGGGGAAGGTGATGGATGGGGGAGGATGAAGGAGGTAAAGGGGCTCAAATGTATGATGATGGAAGGAGACTAGACTACGGGCAGTGAGCACACATGCAGTATACAGATGTTGTATTATAGGATTGTACACCTGAAACTTACAATGCTATTAACCAATGTCACCCCTATAAATTTAAGTAAATAAAAATATTTTAAGTGATCTTTCTATTGCTATACTCTTCTTGTCCTTAAAACAACAACAAAACATTCACAAATCACTAGGATCATCAGGTTTATTTTCACACCTTTAACAGAGCTTCTCTTGGACAGGGAGGATTTTCAAATTGACCATTTTAAAAGGAGCAGGTAGTGGAAGGCACTTGTGGTTCACACGGCTCTTGGAAGTGGCCCTCATTATTCAATCATGTCTCTGTTGATTGATGTGTTTGCTATCATTTACTTTCTGGACTGAGGTTAGTGTGTCTACTGTAAATGTTTGGAAGTATGTCATCTTTCTGTGCAGGTGAGAGTTTCAAATTTTTCATAAAATGTGCAGGGATCTCAAAAGGAACAAATGTAGCAACACCTGATGTGACCACTTTATTACTCTCCTGGAAGTACTTTTGTTAAAATATATTTTTTTATTGATTTCAGAGAGGAAGAGAGAGATAGAAACATCAATGATGAGAGAGAATCATTGATTGGCTGCCTCCTGCATGCCCCCTACTGGGGATTGAGCCCACAACCTGGACATATGCCCTTGACTGGAATCAAACCTGGGACCCTTCAGTCCGCAGGCCGACACTCTATCCACTGAGCCAAACCAGCTAGGGCTCCTGGAAGTACTTTTAATCTGTGATGGTGTGTGCTTTGGCTGTGGGGAGGGAACAGGTCATGGGAGAGTACCTTTGCTATCTCTCCAGGTTTCATGCTTTGGGAATCAAAGGTAACTAACCATTGGGAAAAGCCCTGTATGGGACCAGAGATTTCTCCAAAGGTTTTTATGTCTATTTATAGCTCTGCATGTTACTGCTTCAAACTCAGCAACTAGCAATTTTGGTGTCACCTAAATTGTGACTTACATTTTACATAGATATATTTTAATTATGTCCAAAGATTTTTTTTTAGCTTATTTTAAGCTAATGTGGCATCTCTTTCTTTTCAAAGAATGGCGTGCCTAAGGAGGGAGCTCTGCCTGGAAGAGGCTCAGTGCCTGTCCACTTACAAGCTGAAATTAGGCCAGTGTATGTTGTTTTCAGGTAACAAATAAAATCCCAAGTGAGTGATGACTTGGAATTTAACTTAAGTATGTAATTTCCTGAAAAAAAAAAAGGATTTTTTGAGACTGAATAATTACATTTTCTTTCCTGATCCCAGTGTTCTGTACTTTAGAAGCAAATGTTTATAAAAAGATCACAAAAGCTCTGATTAGTCAAGGAATTACAGAAATGCATTATGGGTCCACAGCCCCTTACCCAAAACCTCTGGCACAGATGTATTCTGGAATTCAAGGTTTTTTTGGATGTTTAGCAGGGCAGCACTTTTTAATCAAACACACTAGGGTCTCGACTGTGAAACGCATGAATATTTACACAAGGTGAGATCAAAACCACAATAAAGGTAAGGCTTTGCTTCCTATGGAGTCTTCGTATCAAACTTAAAAATCCAACCAAACAAAACTTTGTTTTCAAACTTTTGAAGTTTGGACTTGCAGTTATATCCTGGGCCTGTCCTTGCTTTTCTCTGGATTATATCTACCTTACTGATTAGCCCATCTGTAAAGAAATTAAATCTATGTTGACCATATACTCTGATTTTTTGCTAATCAAACTGGGGTCCAGCGCTAGCAGCATCAGTGCTACCTGGGAGCTTGCTGGAAATGCAGAATCTCAGACCCCATCTAGAACTGCTGAATCAGGACCTGCATTTTAATAAGTGCCCAGGTGATTTCTGTGTACATTAAAGATCAAGTATTACATCGGATTTAATTTAGAATTCACGTCTGGTAAGGCAAAGGCTCACATGGGAATATTTTAGCTTTTTAAACCCTTGGAGAATTAAGCTTTCTCTGTCTGTCCTCCTACCCCATGGTATCCCCCTTCTCTCCTGATGACCCTAACATAACTGCTTCATATATTTAGTATCTCCTCTTTCTTTTCTTTTTTTTTAAAGATAATCTATTCTATTTATTCTTCATGAATTTGGATTTATTTCTTTGATTGTATACTTTGTATGTATGCCTTTATTTCTTGCATATATATTTTTTGCATTGATAATTTTTGTCTCATCACATTCCTACCTGTGCTAGTTTGTTACATATTTTATTGCTATATATTTTTTTAAATCTATAACCCTAGGAATTTTAACATGCATACTTTACTTATAAAAGTCTAAATTTAGTCAGTTTCTTTTCTCTCACCCAAATAAAACCTTACATTTTAACTCATTACTCTCCCTTGCCATATGCTATTGTTATTGTGTATTTAGTCTATTTAAAGAAAAGTATTAATCACGTGAGATTTAAGATTTTTTTATTGTTTAAAGAGGATGTTTATTTACACTTATCCACATATTTGCCACATTTTTTTGCTTAATAATTTTTGCATTTTTGATCATCTATCTGGGATAACTTTTTCCCACCAGAATTTTGTAGACTTCCCTTAAGTGAGAGTCTCTTGCTGACAAACTCTGAGTTTTTGTCTGAAAATGTCTTTATTTTGCCTTATTTTAATCTGTTGTTAAATCTATCCATTTTGTTTTTATTTCAATGTCAGTTTTTTTATTTCTGGAAACCAGTGGGTTTTTTGTTATTTTACTTCTTAATATTTGCTTGGTTGTTAACTAGAGGTCCAGTGCACGAAATTCGTGCACTCTTGTGTGTGGGGGGGGTGCGTCCCTCAGCCCGGCCTGCTCCCTCTTGCAGTCTGGGAGCCTTGTAGGATGTCCAACTGACGGCTTAGGCCTACTCCCTAAGCTGTCAGTCGGACATCCTTAGTGCTGCTGTGGAGGTGGGAGAGGCTTCCGCCACCGCTGCTGCGCTCACCAGCTGTGAGCCCAGCTTCTGGCTGAGCAGCACTCCCACTGTGCGAGTGCACTGACCACCAAAGAGCAGCTCCTGTGTTGAGCGTCTGCCCCCTGGTGGTCAGTGCATGTCATAGCGACCAGTCGTTCCACTGTTTGGTCTATTTACATATTAGCCTTTTATTATATAGGATTCTTACTGACTATGTTTTCAAGTTGCTTATTGCTTTAAACATATTAAAATATATTATTTTATATTCTGAATTTGGTAATTCCAGTCTCTGTGAATCTGATTCTGCTGGCTATTACTCATCCTGTCTTGTTTCTTAGTTTTATGTGCGTGTGTGTGTGTGTGTGTGTGTGTGTGTGTGTGTGTATGAATTAACTAATTATTTAACACATTCATTTACAACTGTCAGCTATTCATTTTTTTCATAACTTTATCTGTGGGGATTCTTCCAGGTGTAGGTCATAGACAAATTCTTCCAGAAGATACTTGTCTGCTTCTGCACTGTGCCTGAGGTATCACCAACAGTGTCCCTTCACATTAAACTTTCTGCTTTAGGGTGTTTGGGCCCCTGATTTTTTGGTATGAATTTGTGCTGCAGACTTGCATGAGTTTGGTTTGTTGTAATGAATTCATAGGGCTGATTTTTTGTTTCCTTCTTCTTTTACCCGTGGCCAGGATTTGAGGCAGGCACGTCCCTTGCATTCATCTGGGAGCATAGCGTGATGAGTGGCTCTTGGTGGTGGCGTTACCCTGTGGCAGGGCTTGGGCTTTGTTTGAGAACCTGGACCTTGTGAGCAGTGCTTCTCTTAGCTGTGTGGCTCCTTTGTGAGAATTAAAAAGGCTCTACTCAGCTTTGTAAAGGGAGACAGGCTATATGTGAGCAGATTCCCCATTTGCTGTGTTCCTGCCTGCTGGGCCTTAAACCAAAGCCCAAGTACTCTGGAGTTAGACAAGTGACCTCAGGGCAAAAGCCAGCTTTAGTGCTTAGCTTTCTTCCCAGGAATCACATTCTGGTGTGTGTGAGTGTGTGTGTGTGTGTGTGTGTGTGTGTGTGTGTGTATTATGTATACAGTAAATACTCACTTAATGTGGTCTTGGAAACTGTGGCTTTAAGTGAAATGATGTCTAACAAAATGAATTTTACCATGGGCTACTTGATATAAACAAGAGGTAAGTTCGTATGGCCTATTTCTGGTCACAAAAAAATCACCAAGCTTCTAAATAAAGACCCAAAACACTTATAATATTAAACATTGAAATAAAAGTGAGCTATATGTACTTTTAAGAAAGTTGAATAACAAAATAATATTGAATTGTAAACTATAATTGAAAAATAAAAATTAAATAAATAAAATGAGTAAGTGGGGAAAATAAAGAAATATGAAGAAAACAAGATCTTTCTTCCCCCCCCCCCCCCCCCCCCGATTCTAGTTCAGGTCTCGGGTGGCTGGAGCATCTCCTGCAGCTCAGGGCTGCAGGCACGAAACAGCCCTGGACAGGATGTCCTTGTATCACAGGGCACACTCACACCTACACCCACACTCACTCAGACGGGAACATGGGAGACACACTGGTTCACCTCACATGCACGGCTTTGGGAAGTGGGAGGAAACCCGAGTACCTGGAGAAAACCACGCAGACATGGAGAGGATGTGCACACCCTACACAGACAGTGGCCCTGGCAGGGCATTGACTTGTTTTCTCTGGCCTGGAAGCGGGTGTCAGGACAGGCTGTTATAATGAAACAGTATTGAACAAAAGGACCTTATATACTGTATATATAAATGTATATGTGTGTATTTATATCTATATATATAAAAGCCTGAGCGACTGGCCAACCGTTTAACTGTTTGACGGTTCAACTGATAGCTATGATGTGCACTGACCAGCAGGGAGCAGACGCTCAGTACTCAGGCATGGAAACATGGAACAGACTGATGAATCTCAGAGGGAAGCAGGGAGAGGGGAGGATGGGAAGAGATTAACCTAAGATCTTATATGCATACTAGAGGCCCAGTGAATGGATTCGTGCACCGGTGGGGTCCCTCAGCCTGGCCTGCGGGGGTCGGGCTGAAACCAGCAGTCCGACATCCCCCGAGGGGTCCCAGGTTGTGAGAAGATGCAGGCCAGGCCAAGGGACCCCAATGGTGAACGAATCCAGTGATACTATATCTATGTATATGTGTATTTATGTATATGTGATACTATTATATGTATCTGTGTAAATACATATATAGCTATCTATATATATATAAAGAGGTAATATGCTAATTGGTCCTAACGGTGTCCCAGTCACGACTGTTCAACAGGTTGCACGCGCACAGGAGCTGGTGGGCAGGGACGGGGGCAGGGACTTGTGCCACTGGATCATGAGGCTGCCGCCAGAGGTGGCCCCCTGGCAGAGGCACATGCAGGCCCACCACACCTGGCCTGGAAGGGGGCATCAGGACAGGCAGTAACAGCCCCCCTGGCGGAGGCACGCACAGGCCCGCGGCGCTGCCCGGCCTGGAGGGGGGTGTCAGGACAGGGGCGGGGCCTCGGTGGAGAGCTCTCAACACTCTTGCACCGGGGTCTGAAGGTGCGGAGAGGAAGGGAGAGCAGATGGGCGGTTAGGGGGATCAGGCCAGGAGGGGAGAGCAGTTAGGCAGTTAAGGGGATCAGGCCAGGAGGGGAGAGCAGTTAGGCAGTTAGGGGGATCAGGCCAGGAGGGGAGAGCAGTTAGGCAGTTAGGGGGATCAGGCCAGGAGGGGAGAGCAGTTAGGCAGTTAGGGGGATCAGGCCAGGAGGGGAGAGCAGTTAGGCAGTTAGGGGGATCAGGCCAGGAGGGGAGAGCAGTTAGGCAGTTAGGGGGATCAGGCCAGGAGGGGAGAGCAGTTAGGCAGTTAGGGGGATCAGGCCAGGAGGGGAGAGCAGTTAGGCAGTTAGGGGGATCAGGCCAGGAGGGGAGAGCAGTTAGGCAGTTAGGGGGATCAGGCCAGGAGGGGAGAGCACATAGGCAGTTAGGGGGATCAGGCCAGGAGGGGAGAGCAGTTAGGGCCATCAGGCTGGCAGGGGAGCAGTTAGGGCATCAGGCAGGCAGGTGAGCGCTTAAGAGCCAGTGGTTCTGGATTGCGAGAGGGATCCCAGATTGGAGAGGGTGCAGGCCAGGCTGAGGGGACCCCTCCCACCCCTATGCACGAATTTTGTGCACCGGGCCTCTAGTATATATATATAAAGAGCAGGTAAATGTAAGAAACATTTAAAGAGAGAATAGTATTAGGGTAATAGGCAATATAAGTAGCTACTTTTAGTGCTATTGTAACCCATGAGCCCATATTCACACATCTACTCCTTTAATCTACCCTCCCCCCTTTTGGGGGGTGAAGTAAATGTAGGTCTGGGAAGCTTGATGTGTTTTAAATTCGGAGGCAGAAGCTGTGTTCTGAGAATGCAATAGTTTACAGTTTTTTCAGGTAATCACCAGTCTTCCATTCAATTAGCAACTTAATATATGTTTTATTAATTAAGTTAGTTTCAAATTGATGTTAATTTTCATGTCAAATTATATTAAGTGGATCACCTCAGAGTTAAGGTTGGCCTTGCAATCATTAGAGCAATAGAGCATCATTCTGTGGTTCTCAATTTGGCTGTACATTGGATCCACCTGGGGAGCTTTATAAATACTACTGCTTGGGAATCACCCCCAGAAACCATGATGTATCTAGTCTGGGTGTGGCCTGGACCCAGTGCTTCTAATATGTGGACACAGTTGAGGATTACTTGATAATAGTTAATTATTTAGGTGCATTATTTAGACTAACTGGGTTCAAATCCTGGCTCTGCCACTCACTAGATGTGTAACCTTAGACAAGTTTCTTAATGTGGCTCAGTTTCTTCACCTGTAAAGTGAGGATGATGATGATAATAGCATCTAAATCTCAAAGCATTGTTGTGAGGATAAAATATATGTAAAATGTTTAGAGCAGTGGCTGGCACAAAATAAACATTTATTGTTGCTATTTTAAATATTCAACTGATAAAAATTATTACTATTACTAGAGGCCCGGTGCATGAAATTTGTGCATGGGGGGGAGGGGTATCCCTCAGCCCAGCCTGCACCCTCTCCAATCTGGGACCCCTCAAGGGATGTTTAGGCCCAGCCATCTTGTGTCCACATGGAGGCAGCCATCTTTGACCACATAGGGGCAGCCATCTTGTGTGTTGCAGTGATGGTCAATTTGCATATTACTCTTTTATTAGATATGATTGGATATATTCTATCTCAAAGGCATTTGCAGGGGGAGCTAAGGGTTTAAATCAAGTTAAGTTTTGCATGGCAACAATATAACTTTGGTGTTTGGTTGGTTTTGTTTAATTTTTTTGTTTCATAATTTTATTTAAAAGTTAGTTCTAATCACCCTCTAAATTTAGGCCATCTCTGCTGGGGTAAGATGTTTGTTTCCAAAAGACTGCAGAAATTAAATCAAGATGTTTGCAGATGAATGACTGACAGCTTATAGGTAAGAGTAGAGAAAGTGCTCCCCTCTGTAACAATGAGAAAAGTGCACAACAGGGAACATTTCCTTAAACTAGAAATTAGTGCCTTTATAATAAATTAACATATGCCATTATTGATAACAATATTCATAATTTCAGAGGAAATCATCATTAATATAAATTATATTATTTTTTGAAGTTGTACTGGTATAGGGACTGTTTTTCCAAGGATCTACATGATAGATGCTGGTTTTCACAGTTTTTCAGTCTCTCTCTTCAGTTGCTTCTATCCTATATCATATACAAGGGGGTCTAAGTGTTTTGTGTTCTTGGTTTTAAGTTTTTGTTTCACTTTCAAATGGATAGTAAGACAGTCATCAACGGAAGTTGAATTTATAAATCATATGCTGTTTTCCCATTAAATTATTTGGTAAGGCATGAGGTATGGAGATGCATTTTTTGAAGGGCACCTGCTGACTATACTGCTTTAACCATTTTTATTACGCTAGTATTGGTAGGCTCCCTTCATATAGACGTGGCCCAGCTGGCTTGTGGCATGGTAAAAGCCCTGAATGCCACTTCCAGAGCTATACCTGGGGTAAATCAAGAGCTAAGCCAGGTCAGGGAGGCAGTTCTAAGTTATTTGCTATTGTGGCCTACCATGGGTTGTGAGGAATTTAAAGGAATGTGCTGTTTTATTTATTTTTATTTTTTTAAAATATATTTTTATTGATTTCAGAGAGGAAGGGAGAGAGAGAGAGAGATAGAAACATCAATGATCAGAGAGAATCATTGATCGGCTGCCTCGTGCATGCCCCACACTGGGGATTAAGCCCACAACCTGAGCATGTGCCCCTACCGGGAATCGAACCGGGAATTCCTAGCTCTTAGGTGAACACTCAACCACTGAGCCACACCGGCTGGGTGGAATGTGATGTTTAAATCTTTCTGACAATCCTCAGTTGATAGAAACTAACATTCAACAAATTAGGGAAACCAAAGTAAAACAGGAGAAGGGTTATTTTGCGGTTTTGAGTTATCCAACTTAACTTCATGGCTACCCAACCTGTCTGAGTTGTGGGAATTCTTTTAAACTTTTCTCCTGTTCATTTTATTTGTAGTTTAATTGCTTGCTGCTGTATTCAATGTCTTCCTCTTTCTAGATCCTGCATTTGCTGTATTCTATCCCCAAGAACTGCTTTTAAGACAGAAGCAAATGCTGTTGAGCAGGATGAGATTTTTCATCTAAAACTAATGTCATAGATTTGAGATGATAAAAAAAGCAGTGGGGAAAAGACAGGGGCCGAAATAGAATACTGGGACCAGCTATAATTGTAAGAAATATTAATCATGCTCTGTTAACCGTGATTGTTTTGTTCTGATTAAAGAAAGCACATTCTAACCTGGCTGGGAGTTGCATGTGGGACCTGGGAGCTCACCTGGAAATGTGGCCCATCCTCCCCAGCTGGGAGCTGCCTATTATTATGGAAAGATTAACAACCTGTGGCAGAAACCAGAGCCACCAGCCCTTTGAAGACCCCAGTCCTTTGCATATTGCCAGGCCTTTGAAGACCCCAGCCCTTTGCATATCATTAGCCCTTTGAAGACCCCCAGCCTTGGTGTACCCACAGGCCTTTGCAAATCTCCAGCCTGCATTACCTGTTAACTGCCCATTTGGCAAACCCTTTTGCCTACTTCCCCATGTAATCTTTATCCTACCCAATATAAGCAGCTTGCTCATGGGGAGGGGCAGAGCAGGTTTTTGTGGATGACCTCTGCTCTCCTATCCTGCCAGCAGTATTGAAATAAATGTTCATATATTATTCAACCCTGTCTCTGCTTAATTGGCTCAAGTAGTGACAGGCAGCACAGACCCATTGATTGTCCAGTTTCAAACGCATACACTATCCCAGAATTGAGGTAGGGCATTTAGAAGGCCTTTGTGTCCTCATTTTCCCCACCCTCCATTTCTTCCTTGAAAATTCTGGGGCTAATTGAATTAATGTAGAATTTTAGTTTTGAGGTACTAGTAATGGTCTCATTTTTTTGTGTGGCATGCTTCCATTGTTTGGCGAATCAAAGCTTTTTAAATGTATCACTAGTTACATTTATATTGTCTATTTTGACTTAACTACATTATCATATAATTAACACTTTTTTCATAAAAAGTACTCTCAGCACTAATTTTTACACTCTTTTAACTTTCCCTTGAGGTCTTGCTTTGCTTTTGTTTAAATTTTATTTGATTGGGATGCTTTCTTAGGGCCCAGTATTAGTACACTTTCTTGAGTTTGTTTCCAAAAATATATTTTTTATCTCCTCAAATATGTATAGTCTGGGATTTCAGTTCTTTTCCTTCACAAGTGTGTAAACGCTGTGTCATTGTTGTCTGTCATCCAGTGTTACAGATGAAAAGTTTGATGTTAGATGAATCATTTTTCCTTTTAAAGTTACTTACTGTATCTTTATGGAAGATTGCAGAATTTTCCTCTTTCTCCTTGGAGAAATCTTTCTAGAATATATCCAGATGACTTTTTTTATTTAGCCTTATAGGATTTCTGAGCCTCTTTGTTCTAAAAATGTAAGTCTGTCTTCAACCCAATAAATCTTTTCAATCTGAAAACTGAAGTTTTAAAAATCAGTGAAGCTTTCTCTACTTTAAAAATTTATTACCACACCCACTTTTTTCTTACATTTGTTTATCTTAAAAACACACACACAATGACCTGAAAGGAAATGAAATAATTCAGTAAGTTCTCACTTATCCCAAGCAAGAGTTAACTGTTAACCTTTCGTCATATTTGTTTTAAATATTTCTTAAAAGCACAGTATATTTTAAAGTATTATCTAGAAGACTAGAGTTATAATAGCCATTTAATCATTTCTTAATGGCACTTAGTTGTGAATTAGAGGATACTGAAATATGAGGAATGGCAGGAGCAGCAGAAAGAAGGCTTGGGGGGAAATAAGCATCTTTTAATGTTAGGGACCTTGCATCCTGGATGTGAATATGTTTGTAATGCACAATGCAGTAGCAGTGTTGTACCAGGATGCTTTGGCTGCAAGGTGAAGCAAAGATGAAATGTTGTGTGTCAGAACATTTCTGCCGAATTGGGCAACACCATCTTCACTGTCAGCATGGATGTGTGCTAACAGCCTGCCTCAACACCCTGATCATCGGTGTTGTATACATGATGTTTAATCTCAAGTCCCCTGGCCACACCCCTGATTTGTTCTGAGGGGGAAACCTGGCTTAAAGTATAAAGAAACGGGTCCCGATATAATAACAAGGACTGCTCAGCTTCACCTCAGGCCAGGCCCTCATATGGTCACAGTGTGGGTACAGCGATTCCAGGTGTACTCACACCTGGGCACACACCTCCAGACATAAGTGTCCTGAAGAATGAGAAATGCCATTTGCCTTTCATGTTTTGTTTAAGAGAAAAATTTTTCCTGTGGGGTCTCAATAGCCAGAATTCACTCACATGCTTAAGCCATTCAGTGGTAAGAAATAATAGAATTTTCATGACTGCCATCGACCAGTGGTTCCCAACCAGAGATTATGTCATAACTAGGGGACACGTGGCCATGTCTGGGGTCTAGTATTGGCATCTAGTGGATGGAGATCAGGGAGGCTGCTAAACATCCTACGATGCCTGGGGTCAGCCCCCCGCAGCAAAGAGTTATCCAACCCCAAATGTTAATGCTCCCAAGGTTGAGAAACCCTGACAGACAAATCAGAGTTTAATGTGCCTTATTTGGAATAACTTTCTTCCTCACAGAACATTTGTGTAGAATGACTGGAAGTAATGATCTTTGCAACAGTAAAGATTAAGGGCAGGGAATCAAGAATGTAAAAGGGAAAGGAATTAACATTATCAAGTGCCTTCCGCAGGACAGCTCCTGAGCTATTTTATGTTAATCACATTAGATCATTATTACCGCCTTAACTTATGTGTGAGGAAAGAGGTGAAGTAACACGCCCACCATCTCTTGGTATTAACTGGCAAAGCAGAGATTCCAACCCAGGGCTGTCTGCTCCACACAATTTGGAGCACCTGGGCCCAGCACATATGAGATGGGGAACCTGCCCAGAGGTTCTCCTGGCCCATTAGTAGTGAAACATAAGTAAAATGGAGGTCATTTACAAACCTGCAAAAATCAGGGCTGTGCTTAATGGGATGAGAACCAGCATCAGAAGCATTAAAAGGACGCTCATAAGGAAGAAATGTCCTGACACACAGCATTTGATATTCGCTTCACCTCACAGTAAATGAGAAAATGTGCCTTTCTCATTTGGGCTCGCTCATGTTTGTGTTATTGCCCTCCTCTTCTTGCTCATAACACCAAGGCTGTGGAGTTTATTTTGCCTCTTTCCCCTTAGAGACATACTAAAGTCATTTTTTAAAAATCTAAGGAATGAAATCCACTGAATGGTTACTGTCCTAGAAAAGACCCAAGTTAAGTTGGGTCTTCCCAGAGCCCTGTTCTTTTCAACGTCTGACAGCCTGACTGCTGGGGGTTCTTCTCTTCACATTCACCCCCGACTCCTGAAGAAGTGGTACGGATATTCCACTTTAAGACTGGACATCTTTACTCTGTAACATGGACAGTGTTCTCAGCAGTATTTCACTTTCTATAAACCTTTCTCTCTTTCTGTGTTGCTCCTGCAGCTTCTGTTTCCACCTTACACTTCTTTTTAAATTTATCTTTATTATTGAAAGTATTACAGAAGCCCCCCATTGACCCCCTCCTCCGCACTGCCATCCCCTCCTCAGGCCTTCACAGCACTGTTGTCTGTGACCATGGGTTATGCACATATGCATAAGTTCTTTGGTTAATCTCTTCCCCCCTCCCCCTCTATCACTCCCCCCCTTGCCTTCCCTCTGAGAATCATCAGTCTGGTTCATGCTTCAGTGTCTCTGGATCTATTTTGTGCTTTAGATTCCACATATAAGTGAGATCATGTATTTGCCTTTCTCTGGCTTATTTCGCTCCAGGTCCCTCCATGCTCTCAAAGGGTAAGAGGTCACCCTGCCAGCATAGCTCCGTGGATGAACATCCCTGCCAGCATAGCTCAGTGGTTGAACATCTATCTATGCACCAGGAAGTCACAGTTTGATTCCCTGCCAGGGCACATGCCCGGGTTGTGGGCTTAATCCCCAGTGTGGGGCGTGTAGGAGGCAGCCAATCAATGATTCTTTCTCATCATTGATGTTTCTATCTCTCTCTCCCTCTCCCCTCCTGTCTGAAATCAATAAAAAATATATATTTTAAAAAAGGGTGAGAGGTCCACCTTACACTTTACATGTTTACTTCTCCCTTCAAAACATCCACACCCATAGCGCTGACGGGGAGATGGATGGGTTTATTTCAGGCATGCCCTGACATGGCGGGAGTGGGCAGTTAAATGACAGAAAAAGATCTTGTGAACTGGTTCTTAAAAGCATGGGATAACAAATATAAGATTTCTAATTGGAAGTTAAAAATAAAAGTTTTCCTCTTGATTCAGTTTCTAACCGGCTAAATAGTGTCTGAAAGGATATTTATAGCTAATGAACAAGGCCCCCAAACAGTCAATTGTCTTGACCTCTAAATACCTAAACCCCACTTTCCCTGAAGTATTTATTGCTGTGTGTTCTTAGGACCATAATTATAAAATACTGAATTAGGAAGACTTGGAATTTTTGCTCTGAGTATTTTTGTCTCCTTCATCAGATAAGATGAAACATTTTTAAAAAAATGAGGGCACACAATGAACTATTATGTAGTGAAACATGAGTAAAACGTAGATACACTCAATGTGGACAAATTTTAGTAATGACAGGGAGTGGAAAAGGATGTTCCAGGAAAACCCAGTGAGTATGATACATTTTTTTATGAAACTCGGAACATGCAAACTTCAACAGTTCCCTCTTCCCCCTCTTTTTAAGAAGGAAACAAACATAAAATTCAGGATGGTGGTTAGAGCAGGGCTTGGGATGAGCACGTAAGTAAATATTGGTAATGGTGTAATTTTGGGGTTATTGATTCATGGCTCTTCATTATATAACTACAAATATATATTTTTAAAAGGCTCACATTTGGGCCAGTGATCATAGTTTCTCCTCATTATGATCAGTCAATTCTGATCATCCAAGATCTTTTGAAATAAGTCACATGGATGAGCTCATCCATTCCAGATTTGGGATTTTTAAAGTTTCTGCTGTTCCCTATTCTTGTGCCTGTAATCACCATCCTCAGGGAGCTACTAAAGAAAAATTATTCAGACACTTGTTAGTTAAAGATGTTAAGGGCGACTTGATTAAAAGAGGCTCCTAGAGTGGGGTTTTGCCATAGGGGCGAGATTTGGGGTCCAATTCTGAATCCAGCAAAGACAAGGAGGGAAGTGTAGCCAAGGAGCAGGGCGAGGGGCAGTGGTTGGAAAATTATGAAGGGGAAACATTATGGGTAAGGAGGATTTTGATTAAACCAATTCAACAAAATTCTTGCTGAAGGCAGGCCAAGGAGATGACATTGAAGGTGGGAGATGAGGAACTTGATCAGATATTGAGAGTGATCAGATACCAAGGGTAAGGGATTTTCGATAAACTGTCTCAGCAGGAGTCTTATTAAAACTGGAATAGGCAGGCCAAGGATAGAACCCAAGGGGAAGGCCTGGTCCGAAAGAAGACTCAGAGGAGCCCCACCCAGGTTTGGTCAAGGAGAGAGTTTTTGTCATCGTAAACAGGCTTCTCACCTGTTTGGTTGAAATAAAGAGAAATCTTGGTACCTGGGGGCGAGCCGGGTGCGCATGGGCAATCCTAGGTAGGCCCCTGGAGGAAGAGCTTGTGCTTTGCCCTGAGCAACGAGAAGACCAGAGTCTTTTAAACCATCTCTTTCTCTGCATTTAAGGTAAAACTTTATTTTTTAAAATAGAGGCAGTTGCCCGCCCCTGTGTGTTGCCAACATCTTGAACCCTGAGTTGTCAAACCCTGTGGTGCAGGGTTTTGACTAGATGGTATGCTTTGCTCGTCAGTGATCTTCGGGGCATACTTTGTTCGTTAGAAATAAAGTGCCATTCATTTGTGTCGAGAATGAAACTGCTGGCTGCGAGGCACTCCCGTTTCCCATTTTCCCGTAAATGTGCTTTTGAGTGTCCAGCTCCTTGATTTCACAGGCTGCTCCTTTGCTGGCTGAGAGGTTGTCTCTGCTCAACATTCACCACATTTCTATTAAGGCGTCTGCTCTCTTTGGCAGAACAGAAGTGAGACTTCATTTGAAACGATTCACTGAAATGCTTGTAGTACAAAGGGGAAGGAAACCCTCTCACTTACAGTTATTGACATTAAGTCACCGTCATTTTTCATCTGGACAACTGTGAGGTTTCTCTCTGCTTCCCTCAGGCCCCCACCCCATGCCTTCCTGGCCCATTCTGTTCCTCTGCCAGCGTGATCTTCTGAAGGCTTACGTTAGACCTGATCGTTCTCTCACTCAAACACTCCCCGGTGGCGTCCCACTGCCCTTAGAATAACATCCACTTTTTTACCAGGACTGGTGGGCTCACCTGTGTTCCCCACCTCATCTGCCTCCCCTTTCTCCTTGTTCATTATGTTCTTCTCACCCTGAGCTCGTTTCCTCCTCAAGGCCTTTGCACATGCTGTTCCTCCGCCTGCAATGTTCCTGCTCCAGATCTTTGCAAAACTGTCATATTCTTTCTCATTGCTCCCGGAAGGGCCCACGTAAGGGAGCCCCATCTCGAGATTGCACCTTCCTGTTATCTTCACTGCAGTTACCACTGTCAGAAATTATTCTGGTCACACGCATGTTTATGACTGCCCCGTTAAGAATTAATTTCCACGAGGAGAATAGGAATCTTAATTGGTTCACCTCTGACCTCCTGGTGCCCAGAGCAGCGCCTGGCTCATGGAAAGTGTTCAGGAGATGAACGCAGGACTGAGGACTGAAACTCACTCACTACTATGTGTGTCTATCACTTTCATCATCAAATTAGATCGTTTCCACGGATCCTGGGGGAAACCTTCCCAGTCTTCTGCAATCATATGACAGAGGTTGGAAGTAAGTGCACACAGCTGGAAAGGCTGCGACCCACTCATGTGTATTTCAATAAACATTGCCAAAAGAATCAGGCCAACATCACAGGATCAGAGTTTCTATTCCTACACACTGTGCATTCTTTTCCTAATGATCAAAACTGGGTTAATTAGTCTACGTTATGTCTTTCCTGTTAGTGATATGAAAATTATCTGCTCTAACCAACATGTTTTTTCTTAGCTGAGAATTCACTATTGAATTTTTAAAGTGACCTGCCTGGCCCTGTTGCCTGATCTTTTGATGGAAATGCTGTAGTGGGGAAAATATTTACTAGAACCCGATAATTATATTGTTTTGTGTATTATTCATATGCTAATGTTCTTCTCTTCCTTTGAGGGATAACTCCGTGGCCTAAAGCAGAAGGAGCAGGAGGCTTCTCATCCCTGTCTCAGCCTCCTTCCCTGGCCAGGGCTGAACTTCCTATTTGTCACCAGCTCACAGTTCAGCATGGGGAGCGGGTGGGGGGCGGGGAGGAACGCCTGAGGTTTCCATGGGACAGTCCTTCCTCTCTCCCTTGCACCAATTCCCATCCGCACACTGGGACATCAGTTCCCAAGTGGGCTGAGAGGAAGGGAGACTGGAAATAGCTTTCAAGTTAACTGGTACGTTTATGAGGCAGGCCGAAGATGTTAAGCAAGTATAACACATCACATTTTATTAACAATAAAAATTCTTTAAGGAACTTAATTGCTACTAAGTAATGCTCTGGGATTCTCATTAAACCATAGTTGACACAAATTTGAAAACGAGTGAATTCGTACATGATCATAGTAGCCAACTAGTTTATAGCTATCCACAGGGAATCAGATAACCTGAATACGAGTTCTAGGTGGAAAGGGGAGGAGAAGAGTTTATGGATGTTGACTGTGTGTGCTTGGCTCTCTTCTAGGTGTTTGTATGTCTCAACTTGGATCATCCCTGCGCCTGTCTGAGGCAGATATTATATTAACAACTAGGGGCCTGGTGCACAAATTTGTGCACAGGTAGGGTTCCTTGGCCTGGCCAGCGATCGGGGCCAATTGGGGCCGGCCAGCAGGGGGGAGGGGCCGTGGAGGTTGGCCGGCCATGGGAGGTTGGCCGTGGGAGTGCACTGACCACCAGGGGGCAGCTCCTGCATTGAGCGTCTTCCCCCTGGTGGTCAGTGTGCGTCATAGCAACCGGTCGACCAGACGTTTGGTTGTTTGGTGGCTTCGGCTTTTATATATATAGATTGTACAAACAGAGGCTCAGTGTTGTGATGCAACTTGCTCCTAGGTGACAGGGCACCAGATTTTTGCAGGCATGAACCATCCTTGGTCCATTATGATACACATTCTCTGGCTCCATCACCTAAAATTAAGCTCTTCGCACATTCGTTTCCTTGTGTTTAGAAGGGGCCTAAGAATGCTGCATCAACTATCTCTCAAGGTATGTTAAGAATCAAACACAACGTGACACAACTTGTGGAACTATGTGGAACTCTACAAACATAAGAATTAGCAGAATAAACCACTGGGATTTATTAGCAATACAAGTCAGGACCTGTATCTTACCACAGTTCCTTCTCCCTTTCCTCTCTTTATATTTGCTCTCCTCACCTTTCTCTGATTCATATCTTCCCTTCACAGTGAAAATCCTTCTTTCTGCCAGTGTAAAGTTGTGTGGTAGGAGGACTGAGCTTAGATCCCAAAATGTCCCCTCTATCTCTCCGGTTTAGGCTTAGCTCACTGTACTAGGGCTTTGCCCTTTCACCCCCTGAGACCTCCAGTTTCTTCAGCATATTTGGTACCCTTTGTCCCAATTAGGAAACATGCAGGCCTTCCTTGAAGGGATGACTTCACGAGCACAATGCATGCTGGGGTTCTTGTTCTGTCAACAACTTGTACAACTGTGCTTAGCCAGTGAACACTGCTTTGGCAGGGTCATCAATGAGCTCCTGCTGGCAAAATCCAATAGACACTTTTGGAACCTCATCTTATGTTCTTTTTGGACATTTGACATTGTTGAAAAGTCCCCTGGAGAAGCTGTGTGAAGCGGCTACACTGCCTCCTGACTCTTCCTGTCGACCTGGCGGTTCCTCTTGGACCCCTTCAGGCTCCTCTTCCTCTCGCGGCTTCCAGGCTCTGTCTGCCTGGAGCCCTCTTTTATCTACACACACACACACACACACACACACACACACACACACACAATCTTGAAAAACCTTCAATCCCTGAATCCCTTTAGATTTCTTTTGGTGCCTTCATAATCCCTTTATACTGTGGGTCTTTGTTGGCACAGTTAAATTTTTTTTTTACAGGCAGCTCTCTTTAAATGACCAAATCCACACATGGGCCAGTTGAAAAAGCAGCTCTTCCTAGGAAGGCTGAATGGAAAAGTTCTCTTTTTGGAGACCTCCAGGTTAGTGAACTTGGTGGAATGGCGCATTAGCCAGATCCGATCTCACTTTGCGGGGGTATTTGTTTCAGTGCCCTTGAAATCTACGTAGGATTGGCTCGTGCCTCCACTGCCACACCCCGTGAAAGTCCTCTCTCTTCCCAGTACCTCCCATTTCCAGAGGCCTTCATCTCCCTCCCCCTCCCCTCCCCCTCCCCCTCCCCTTTCCCTCCCCTCCCCTCCCCTCTCCCTCCCCCTCCCCTCTCCTTCTCCCTCTCCCTCTCCCTCCCCCTCCCCCTCCCCCTCCCCCTTTCCCTCTCCTCTTCCTGTCTCTGAGCCCAGAAGTCCTACTTCAGTGATTTCCACTAAACAAACAGACCCCTCTTACTGAGCATTTGGGAGTGTGGCAGACTTCACTAAAGACAGGGGAGGGAGGGAGGGGCCAGCAATACCAGTTTTAACAGGCCCTACAGACCCCCTGCCCCAAGGAGAGGACTTTACACTGGCCACTTCCCCAGGGACGCACTCTGCCCTCACCATGGCTTGGGCTCCCTCTCCCTTGCCCGCTGTCAGGCACAGCCTTTGGGCCATTCCCCCTGGTGGACTGGCTGCCCCCTAGCTCAGACCCTTTGCTGTCAGCAGTGCGGCTTAGGTTTTCCCTCCCTAAGAGGAGCCCTGGTCACTGCTGAGATCACATTTTCCCCTTGTTCATACCAGGAGGCCATTAGGTACCATTAGCTTTTGAGGAGCACTGTGGAGTGAGGGGACCTTGAGCAGATGACTTCACCTCCCCAGACCCTGCTGAACTCGTCATTAAAGAAGGAAGGAAGGAAGCCACAGGAGCTGGGTTCCACATGCTTCATTCTGGCTCTACGTTTCTGTGACTTTCATCTCCACGGAGGTCGGCTTTGGGAATGCAATCCCTTTTAAACATATTGGAATCCATGTGGTACACTCCTGTCTGTTGCAGAATCTTTTTTACTCTGTTTTACTTTAAAGAGGATGTAAACAGTTTGGCTGCACTTGACTATAAACATGGCCCAAGCGAGCAGGACAGAGAAGCTGCAAGGAGAGAAGCGGGGAGTGGAAGGAAGCCAAGCCGGTTAATTAGCGGTTTGCCGTAGGCCCATGTTCTCAGATGTCCTCACTTCATGGGAACAAGACCACATTGGACTGCTCTCCAGCTCTTACAGAAGGCAAACTGGAGCCATCTGGTATTTGAGGGAAATACAGCAATCCAGGGGCTGCATTAACTGACTGTTCTCTAAATTCTTCTCTATAAGTCAGATCATCGAAAACCAACACACTCGGACCATATTAGCTTCCTATAAAAAGGGCTTTGCTAAGCCTGGTAGTTAGTTGCAGCTTATGCCTTTTATGAAAGACTAGAGGCCCAGTGCACGAATTTATGCACAGGTGGGGTCCGGTCAGCCTGGCCCCAATCGGGGCGGATTGGGGCTGGGCCTGTTGGGAGGAGGAGATGGCGGGAGGTTGGCCAGCCGGCCTGCCCTGATCGGGGCCTGATCAGGGCCAGGCCGGCTGGGGGAAGGGGCCATGAGCGATTGGCTGGTGGGCCCCATCCCCAATTGGAGTTGGGGGACTGATTGGGGGCAGGGCCGGCCATGGGGAGGGGCTTTGGGTGGTGGGGTAAGGGGTGCCAGTCGGAGTGCCAGCAGCCTGGGGGAGGGGCCATGGGTGGTTGGCCGGCCGGCTTTGCCCCTGATGGGGTGAGGGAGCCTATTTGGGGTGGGGCCGGGAGGGGGGAGGGGCTTCAGGAGGTTGGCAGGCTGGCCCCACCCCCTATTGGGGTGGGGGGGCGATCAGGGGTGGGGCTGGCTGGGGGGAGGGGTTGGGGCCTATTGTGGTGGGGCTGGCTGATCGGGGGTGGGGCTGGCGGAGGTGGGGGGAGGAAGGAGGCGTTTGGCCAGCTGCCCCGCTCTTGATCAGGGTGGGAGAGTCCAATCAGGGGCAGGCTGGCAGGGGGGAAGGGCTGTGAGGTTGGCCAGCCGGCCCCACCACTCCCTGATTGGGCCAGTTCGCTGGCCACAGTGGGCATCATAGCGACTGGTCATTATGGTCATTATGGCTATTACAGTTGCTGGCTTTTTATATATATCGATTGCTATAAGAAATGCCCACTGGAAGAATGTTTCTATGTTGTTTACTTTTTAAAATAGACCTATTAGAATGGTTTTGGATTTATAGAAAAACTAGAGGCCTGGTGCACAAAATTCGTGCACGGGGGGGCGGGGGGTCCCTCAGCCCAGCCTGCACCCTCTCCATTCTGGGACCCCTCAAGGGATGTCCGACTGCCCGTTTAGGCCCAATCCCACCACTGGGATCGGGCCTAAACGGGCAGTCGGACATCCCTCTCACAATCCAGGATTGCTGGCTCCCAACTGCTCACCTGCCTGCCTTCCTGATTGCCCCTAATCGCTTCTGCCTGCCAGCCTGATCAACCCCTAACCACTCCCCTGACAGCCTGATTGATGTTTAACTGCTCCCCTGCCAGCCTGTTTTCCCCTAACTGCCCTCCCCTGCAGGCCTGGTCCCCCCAACTGCTCTCCCCTGCAGGCCTGGGTCCCCCCAAACTGCCCTCCCCTGCAGGTCTGGTCACCCCTAACTGCCCTCCCCTGCAGGGCTGGTACCCCCCAACTGCTCTCCCCTGCAGGCCTGAGTCCCTCCCAACTGCCCTCCCTTGCAGGTCTGGTCACCCCAACTTCCCTTCTCTGCCAGCTTGGTCACCCCCAACTGCCCTCCCTTACAGGCCTGGTCCCTCCCAACTGCCCTCCCCTGCTGGCCATCTTGTGGTGGCCATCTTGTGTCCACATGGGGGCAGGATCTTTGACCACATGGGGCAGCCATCTTGTGTGTTGGAGTGATGATCAATCTGCATATTACTCTTTTATTAGATAGGATAGAGGCCTGGTGCACTGTTGGGAGCCAGCTGGTTTGCCCAGAAGGGTGTCCCAGATCAGGATGGGGGTTCCCTTGGTGTGTGTCGTGGCCTGGGTGAGGGGCCTGTGGTGGTTTGCAGGCCGGCCACGCCCCCTGGCAACCCAAGTGGAGGCCCTGGTATCTGGGGTTTATTTATCTTCTACAATTGAAACTTTATAGCCTGGAGCAGAGCCAAGCCTTCTGCTTGCTCGGTGGCAGCAGCCATTTCTGTTGGGATTTATGTATCTTCTATAATTGAAACTTTGTAGCCTTAAGCGGAGGCCTGGGCCGGCCAGGGCTGCAGAAGCTTGGCTTCCTCCATCGCCGCGGGCAACCCTAGCCTCCTGCTCTTTTCAGCTCCGTGGCTGCCGCCATTTCTGTTTGGTTTTATGTATCTTCTATCATTGAAACTTTGTAGCCTTGAGTGGAGGCCTAGGCCGGCAAGGGCAGGCGGAAAGCTTGGCTTCCTCCATTGCCGGGGAAACCCAAGCCTCCCTCCTGCTCTCTGTGGCTGTAGCCATCTTGGTTGGGTTTATTTGCATATTCACTCCTGATTGGCTGGTTGGCATGGCTTGTGGGCATGGCTTGTGGGTGTAGCGGAGTGAGGGTTAATTTGCATATTACTCTTTTATTAGATATGATTGCTATAAGAAATGCCCACTGGCAGAATGTTTCTATGTTGTTTACTTTTTAAAATAGACCTATTAGAATGGTTTTGGGTTTATAGAAAAACTAGAGGCCCAGTGCATGAAATTTGTGCACTGGCGGTGGGTCCCTTAGCCCAGCCTGCACCCTCTCGCAATCTGGGACCCCTTGGGGGATGTCTGACTGCTGGTTTAGGCTTGATCCCTGCAGTCAGACATCCGGCAGTTGGACATCCCTCTCACAATCCAGAACCACTCGCTCCTAACTGCTTGCCTGCCTGCCTGCCTGCCTGCTCCTAACCGCTTGCCTGTCTGCCTGTTCAGTGTGCATCATAGCATCCGGTCATTCTGGTCGTTCCACCCTAATGGTCGCTTAGGATTTTATATATATAGATTGTGAGGATAGTTCAGAGAATTTCCATATACCCTGCATCCCGTTCCCGCTATTATTAGCATCTTATATTAGACTAGAGCAGTGGTTCTCAACCCTCCTAATGCCGCGACCCTTTAATACAGTTCCTCATGTTGTGGTGACCCCCAACCATAAAATTATTTTCGTTTCTACTTCATAACTGTAATTTTGCTACTGTTATGAATCGTAATGTAAATATGTGTTTTCTGATGGTCTTAGGCAACTCCTGTGAAAGGGTCATTCGACCTCCAAAGGGGTCACGACCCACAGGTTGAGAACTGCTGGACTAGAGCATTTGTTACAACTGATGAGCCAATATTGATATATTATTAACTGAAGTCTATACTTTTCCCCTAGATCCTTGTTTTTAACATAATGTCCCTTTTCTGTTCCCACCCAGATGACATATGACACATACTTAGTCATCACATCTCCATAGGGTTCTCTTGTCTGTGACAGTTTCTCAGACTTTCCTTGTTTTTATTATGAAACTAGAGGCCCAATACATGAAGATTTGTGCAAGAATGGGCCTTCCTTCCCCTGGCTGCTGGCACCGCCTTCACTCTGGCCCGGAGCCGCCTTTCTGCCTTCCCATGCTGCCCAGAGGCCCAGAGCAGCTGGGGCAGTACAGCACGCCTGCGTCATCGCCATGGCAATGACGCAAGCATCCCACCCCTGGCCGCTTGGTGCCTGTGTATGCAAATTAGCCAGCCATCTTTGTTGGGTTAATTTGCATACTCATTCCTGATTGGCTGGTGGGTTTCGCAAAGGTACGGTCAATTTGCATCTTTCTCTTTTATTAGTGTAGACTAGAGGCCCGGTGCACGAATTCATGCACCACTGAGGTTCCTCGGCCTGGTCTGCAGGATCGGGTTGAAACTGGCTCTCCGACATCCCCTGAGGGGTCCTGGATTGTGAGAGGGCACAAGCCAGGCTGAGGGACCCCACTGATGCACGATCAGGGTTGGGGAGGGACATGTGAGGTTGGCCAGCCGGAGAGGGACCATGGGAGGGCTCCAGGGCATGTCCAGCTCATCTCACTCAGTCCCGATCGGCCATCCCAGCAGCAAGCTAACCTACCGGTCAGAGCATCTGCCCCCTGATGGTCAGTGCACGTCATAGCAACTGGAAAACCAGTCGACTATCTGCCCCCTGGTAGTCAGTGCATATCATAGTGACTTGTTGACTGGTTGACTGTCTGCTCCCTGGTGGTCAGTGCATATCATAGTGAGTGGTGAAGTGGCCTTAGCATATCATTAGCATATTATGCTTTGATTGGTTGAATGGCCAACCGAATGACCAGACACTTAGCATATTAGGCTTTTATTATATAGGACTAAGGGCCCGGTGCACGAATTTGTGCACAGGTGGGGTCCCTCAGCCTGGCTGGCGATCAGGGCCGTAGGAGATTGGCCACCCTGATTGAGGCCATTCGGCCGGCTGTCCGGGGGGAGGGGCCGTAGGAGGTTGGCTGGCCAGCTGGGGGATGGGGCCGTGGGAGGTTGGCTGTTGGAGTGCACTGACCACCAGGGGACAGCTCCTGCATTGAGTGTCTGCCCCCTGGTGGTCAGTACGCATCATAGCGATCAGTCTACCGGTCGTTCAGTCGTTCGGTTGTTTGGTCGCTTAGGCTTTTATATACTATATATAGATATTCCACACATACAAAAGCGAGTGTGTGTGTGTGTGTGTGTGTGTGTGTGTGTGTGTGTGACCAATATAACCACCATTCAGTCTTAGAAGCAGAACATTACAGATAAATTTGAAGCCCCATGTGTATCCTTATTAATCCTGTTCTCTTTCCCTCTCCAAAGACAACCAAAATCTTAAACTTGATGTTTTTGTCCTATATGTGCTTTGACACAACTATATATAGGGTTGTTTTGCATATTTTAAGATGACATGAGTGTTATTCTATAAGCCTTGTTCTGTAGTTTGCTTTTTTCACGTAACATTTTTTATGTACATTGCTCTAATTTATTTATTTTAATTTTTCCATCAGATTCCATTGTGTGAATCCACGTTCTTGTTGATGGGACATTTAGGGTTCTTTTTCTTTTTGTTGTTGCTATGGTCATGGAAAACATGCTGAGCAGTTATATTTAATGCATCAGTTTATGCACATGTGCAAGCATTCTTCCTTGGGGTTTTGGGAGAGGGTGTTTCTAGGTGTCATATTTTATCTTTGATAAAACAGTTTATTTATTCCCTCATTAAATATTGAGCACCGAAAATGGGTCAGAAACTGATCCAGGCTCTGGTGGTAAACAAAACAAAAACAACCCCCCTCTCATCATGGGACTTACTGTCTATTTGGGAAGACAAATACTAGAGAAGTAATTAAAGATATATATGTACTATACAGATGTATCATTACAAATAGAACAACCCTGGCCAGTGTATCTCAGTGGTTACACCTATTTCAATTCCTGATCAAGGGCAGGTATCTCGGTTGTGGGTTTATCCCTGCCCCAGTCAAGGCATGTGCCTATGGCAACCAATCGATATGTCTCTTTCACATCAATGTTTCTTTGTTCTCTCTCTCTCTCTCTCTCTCTCTCTCTCTCTCTCTCTCTCTCTCTCTCTCTCTCTCTCTCTCCCCACCCCCCCGCTCCCTCCATCCCTTCCACTCTCTAGAAAGCAATGGGAAAAATATACTCAGGTAAGGATTAATAAAACAAAAAAAAAAATAGAACAATAATTTGTGTTGTGCGCCATGACAAAAAGATAATGGCTATTGAGAGACAGTGAGCTTTAATATTTCTTGTATCATAAACTAACAAAAGAACCCCTGCCAGGAAAAACAATCCTCCTGTTGATGTATGTGCTTCCTTTTAGCTAACGATAGAAGCATTGGAGTTTCCCTTTCTGCCTTAGCTACCAGGAATCTCACATCTAAAGGTACCTCCCAGCTGTAGTGCCTGGCACATCCCAGTTACCTGTAATGTCCTTTGGCTTTTTAAATAAAGGGTTTTCTTATATTTGTATATGTCTTGTTTTGTATACCAAATCATTTTGGTAGTAAAGGTAAAAATAAATCTTTGAGGGAAGACAACATGTTGAAAAGCTGTTGGTCACCCTCACTTTAGCTTTTCAGAGATAAACAGCCTTCCTTTATTTGGGGTTTGGGTTATTTATGTAGGGGTCTTGCTGTACTGATATGCTTGCTTGATTTCAATATGCGTTCTTCAATTTTATATACCATCCACCCGTCAAAGCAATGTTTCCCTCAACATTTCATTTACTTAGATGGTGATTCTTCTTTTTAATCACCACCGCCAACACACACAAACAGAACTCCTCAGCAAGTCCACATGGCTCTACGGCTATCTTTGGGAACATTCTGTCTTGCCTTAACTACTCTCCTTTAAAAGATATCTAGTATTCCGTGACACTGTTTACTTTCATTATGCCTTAATTATGGGATTCTGATAACCATGGAGGAGTAGCGAGACAATAAATGGGGTTTTGTGGGTGATTAAATGTGAAAGCAGAGCTGAGCTGTTTGATAACCACAACAGTTGTTTCTCAAGTCTATTCCAAAGGCAGGAATATTACTGCTATTACAGAACAAGCAAAGGGGAAAAGCCTCCCACAGATCACTCTATTTCTCTTAACCACTGTGCTTTTGAAAGTCTAATGCTCTTTCATCTGATGTTTTTTTTGATGGTCTGAGTCTCCATGGCAGACTGCTATTTAAAGGGCAAGTTCTCAGTATGACTAAGTCACTTATCTAAACGAGTGGTTGAAGTGGACAAAATGTACCTCATCATCCACCATTTGGACCAGAGCATATATTATTTTCTGAAGAAAATTTGTATTTGAGCAGCTAATGATTGAACTCAATCTTACAAGGGCTTATTAGGTCTTTAAAGAAAAATTTAGCAGAAATGCATTTGGCTGCGGGTAATAGAAAACTGAATCAACGGCGGTTTTAACAGGTAGGGTTTATTTTTCTCACCTGACAAAGCTAGAGCTAGGCAGTGTCTAGGGTCTAGGCTTTAGGCAGCTGCCTGGCAATGCCATCAGAGACCCCATTCTCTTGGTCTTTCTGCTCGGCTCTTCTTAATGTATTTAGCGTTCGTCCTTAAGCTTATTGCCTCGTGGTTGCAAAATGGCTGCTGCTGTGACTGCAGACATCCTGCCCGTATTCCAGGAGGGAGATGTGAAGTAGAGGTGCTGGCTGCAGCTCTCCCCCTTTATCGGGATAGCAAAAGTCTCTTTAGAACTCCCCAGCAGACTGGCTCTTAATTCTAAAAGGCTGGAACAGTGTCACACGGCTGTGCCAGTTGCAAGGACAGCTCAGAAAGTTGGGTATTTAGCTGACACATTAAGGTCTCAAACAAAGTGGAGGTCATTAACAAGGAGCACGGAGGGAAAGGATGCTGATGGGGCAGCTCACTGCCAATAGTAGCCTATCATACATTGCACATGAGTGTTTTGCTATTAAGTATCAAATATAAAAATGAATCCACTACCATGAAAATGGAAAACCATTACATTTCTAATGTCATGCCAGCTCCATAGTTAAAATAAAAGGGTTTTCTTTTATTTTGTATATGTCTTGTTTTGCATACCAAATCCTTTTGGTAGTAACTAAGGTAAAAGTAAATCTTGGAGCACTGCCCATGTCAATATATCTGGTTATTGACTGTATTGTGTAAAGGATGTTAGTGGAGATAAGCTAATTTTGCTTTGTCTCAGAAGATTTTGCTTTTGCTTTTCCCAGCTAAAAACTGAACCTTGAAGATGATTAAGAAAAATGGACAAATGAAATGGAACTTGTTAATTCTGTATATTTTCTCAGAAAATGAATACTTTTATGCCTTGATTATCTTCAGGTGATCACCAGGAAAAGGTTGGAGGCAATTAGTAAATATACTCAATTAAGAAAAAAACTCCATTAGGCCACAAATTTCAATCTAAAATATTTACCATGTTGCCACAGGTAGAAAAAGCTGTTCCTTAATTTCAGCCTCCTCTTTTTCCTCCCTTCCCCTCCCCTTCCCTCCCCTCCCCTCTCCCCTCCCCTTGTGTTCATCTTCTGATTGTGTCTGCCATGTAATAACGCCAGTTCTTTGGGTTGACTGGACTCACCCGGGAGTTTCCCAGTGAGGTCACTTACATTTTTGCTCTCAAATGGCAGCTGGGCCAGGAATCATTGGAAAACTTGGATTGGCTGGACATCCAAGATGGCTCACGTGGCTGGGTTGTTGATCTCAGGTTGGGCTCCTGCACGTGGCCTCTCCATGTGGCATGGGCGTCTCACGTCTGATAGCTGGATTCTGAAGCTAAACAATCCAAGAAGTCCAGATGGATGCTGCAAGGCTTCTTCTGACCCAGCCTTGGAAGCCATGGAGCATCCATCCACCTTCCAGAGGCTATGCAGGAGGCATGGTCCATTGGGGACCATCCTTGGAGACAAGCTGCCACAATCTCCTTCTTTCCCTCCCCTTGAGGATTCAGAGACCATCAGAAGCCAGTCATAATGAGAAGAAAAAAGTGAGGATACTGCTGCATATAGCAGGTGATGGGCCCAGGATCCATTAGGGTGCCTAAGGGTTGCCACCCTGAGTATCCTTCCCATGCCATTTTGAAACATGACAGTAGTAGTTGTGAGTAGAGTTGAAACCTTTAGCTATACCTTTAAAAATTTCCCCTTCAGAACAAAGGGAAGTAAACACTAACTTAAAAAAATCTTTTAATACTAATAATTGCAAATAAAACACAGCGCATATGACAACTCTAAGCTCAAATCAAAACCAACCCTGGGCTTTGATGTGCCAGTTCTATTCTTTGTATCTGAGTATCTCCGCTTGTGTTGGAAGCCAAGCAGAGAACACTCTATTCCAAAATAAATGAGATGAAAATTGATTTTATTAACAGCATTGTCTTTCTTTGTGCCAAAACCATAGGGACATAGATAAATATATCTGAATATAACATAGGCTCTTTACATTAGTCTTGGTTTTTCATCTTTGTTGCCATTTCATGTGATTGAATGGCAACCACAGAGCAAGTTTTAAGAATCTTTAGGGTTCTTTGGAGATTTCTGTCTTGCTGAGATGCAGGAAGGTGGTAATTAGCAAACAGACCAAGAATGAAGAGGTGGAAAAGAGGGCGGGTATTTTTGCTGCTACAAACTACTACCTTTCACCATTCTAACGCCTTGGCCTGTGTTGCTGCTACTACCTGGAACACCCTTCCTCCCCCTTTTCTGTCTGTCAGACTCCCACTCACCCCCAGATGCAGCCCAGCTGGTGGCTGGGTGGACAGGATGCTCCACAGCCATGATCGCTGTGCTGTCACCTTGTATCTGTGCTGTCGACTCCCTCACTGGATGGGCAGGGACTACTTCTTAGTCTGGTGCCATTAGCCAAGAAAGCATAGTGCACAGAGGCTTGGGGAAGGTTTGCAGAAATGCATAGTCAACTTCGCCAACATTTGGGTCATTTTTATGATGACTGGTAGCAATTGTGTTAAGTAGCTTATATCTTGCTCTGACCCAAATGAAACAGACAAACACTGAAAACAACAAACTGGACCATACAAACTTTTCCAATGTCAAGGGTGGGAGAGATGTTATAATAACCTGAGACAGCCGTGCTGTTGCTCCTTCACCTGTTACCTAGAGCAGCGGTCGCCATCCTTTCGGACCGCACGGACCACCAGTGTTCCACGGACCACCGGCTGGTGACTGCTGACCTAGAGCATACCCCTCTATGTTCTCCCAAGACTCCTCCATCCTTGTGGTCCGGCTCAGGACTCCTGTCTTCCTTGGAGTCTCCTCTTCCCCCAAATCCCTATTTTGCATCCACTGGGCACCACACAATTGAGCATTGTGTCGAGCATGTATAACTTGACATTTGCTGTCATTTCATTTGCGTATGTCTGGCTTCTTCACTCAGATGTAAGCGCGCGTCCTTACTTTTCCTCTGTCCAGAAGAGGTGGCTAAGTAGTGTGCATGTGCAGTGGACACTCACCAGAGTTGGCCCTGACTGCCTGGAGCCTGTGCAGTGCCTGGATATTGGCTGCGCACTGATACGCAGCGGGAATTGGTTCTTCGGCAGGTGCGGCCTCTGGGGAATATTGGTTCAGGGCCATTGTTTTTCTTCAAGCTGAAGGAGCACAGACTGTCAGAGTTCAGCTAAATTTGTCTCGCTGATATATTTTGATTGACCTGCACAGGCTCCTTTTAGAAACAATTGAAAGAGTCGTCAACATTTAACGATCAAGAGAATGTCCATAAACATCCAGAGTTCTTGCATCTCTCGAAAATTTGGAAGATTTGGCAAAATTGGATCCCCATTCCCAGTTAGCAGTAATTGATTCTAACCAAGAAGTGACTGTTCCCTTCCAACAGAGGATGAGCCTACCTTTCCGCATCCCCACACCCTCTTCTTTCCTTAGGGTTAACTTCCTGGCTCTGAGATTAATTATTCTAGAAAATGCCTATGAAATGTGCTGTTGTATAGCTAAGTGCAGAGAGAACTGGTACCCAGAGAACTGCCCAAGGAAACCTGATACTTGAACAGCTTCAATATGGACTTCTTTCTTACTGTGCACATTGTAAGAGGTATCAGGACCTCTGTGCGTCCCTTAGAATTGCATGGTTTTTTTCATCAGTTGGTTTATTTAACTGTGACCATAATAGCTTCCTTTTTACTGAGAAGGTACTATGAGAACACTACGCATTACTGTTTGAAGCATATATTAACTCATTAAGCTCTCAACCACCCTGTGAGATAGAAGCTTTTATTATCCTCATTTTAGCAGATGAGAAACCGAGAGCTTACATACCAGGTCACATGGCCAGGAAGCGGCTCAGGCACAGGTGGAGGGAATTATACACCTTTCAGATCTGTTTCCAGGACAATAAACTTTCTTTACGTGGCTGCTTTGTGGGCTTTTAAATGAACTCTCAGATTCAGACATCTAGTTCTTGGGAGCATTGTTCTGTTGCTTGTCCACAATGCTAATTCACGACACGAATAGAAGAACATATAGATAACTGTGCTGAAGTCAAATCTGTTTTGTTGTTGTTGGTAAGCAGCCTACTTGCAGAAAGTTAAATTTGGGGGGTTGGTCTTAATGTATTTTTTTAAATTGATTTTAGAAAGAGAAAAAGGGAGATGGGAGAGAGAGAGAGAGAGAGAGAGAGAGAGAGAGAGAGAGAGAGAGAGAGAGAGAGAGAAACATTGAGGTGAGAGAGGAACAAGCCTACCATATGCGCCCTGATCAGGGATCCAACCCACAACCCAGTATGTGCCCAGACCTGGAATCAGAATCACACCGGTGACCCTTCGGTCAGGGGAGGATGCTTAACCAACTGAGCCACCCTGGTCAGGGCCGAATGTTTAAAGTATTCAACTAATGGACCCTCAGAAGCCACGACCTTTATTTGCATGAATATAAAATAGGAATTAATAGTGAAAGGGATTTAGTTATATCTTTAATCCTGATCCTGTTTTGAATCTTTCTCTGAAGCCACCTACGTGTAGTGCACAGTCCCTGAATGCTTGGTCGATGGTTTTCCTTCTCCTCCAGCTTCTCCTATGTCCTTTGTTTCTTTTGTTACTCTCTTCCTTCTCTTCCCCGGTGTTCTTTTCTCTTTCCCCTTTCTCTCTCTCTCTTTTTTTTAAATCTCAGCCAAACCACTATTGAGTGCCAATGCCACAGGGAAAAATATGATTGTATCTATGCTCAAAAGACTTAGTTACTGGAGGCAGGTAGACATATAAGAAAATGAATCACATTTTAAAAACTTCACATGGTAGTATATCATTTTTCCTCTGGTATATGCCCAAGAATACAAACAGAAAAAATGATCTTAGTGATGCCAAAACTATAATGAATTGGGTGCTCACATATTACTGGTATTAGAAAATCTATAATAATAAAAGTGTAATATGGTAATTAGACCAGATGTCCTTCCGGACAAACTTCCGGACGAAGCCGGGGCTTCGAGGGAAGCCTGGGTCCTGGGTGCCTGCTGGCGGCCAGAGGGAAGTCCAGGTCCCAGGTGCCAGAGGGAAGCTGGTGCCAGCAGCCGGGGGAAGGAAGGCCTACTCTTAAATGAATTTCATGCATCGGGCCTCTAGTATTTTATAATTTAAAAAGTATATAATTTTCATATAATTCAAAGTATAAATTAAACTGTCATGAACTTCAAATATATCTTCATTTAAAACACTTTAGTCCATTGAGTTGTAGGCATATTTTAATATCCCATCCATGAGAAAGTTCCCCGGAGAGAAAAGGGAAGCCCAAGGTATACCTGAGGGAATCCTGGGCCAAGGTAAAATGTTTTGGGTGTCTATGGACAGTTCATGTTGCTACAAAATAGATATTTTAGAGGTGGTTGTAGACAACAGGGAAATGACAGTGGGTAGAGTGAGTGAGTGATGAGCTGCTTTGCTGAGAGTAGATTCAATGAGTTGAGTAGAAAATGACTGAGAAAGAAATGGGTACTGATGACAAGAAACATTTATATTCTTGTCAAGAATGATCTGACAATATGTATCCAAAGCCATCACTGTGCCTGTTCCTTTTGATCCAATAATACAACTTCTGGAAATCTAATTTTAGGAAATATTTCAAAACATGGAAAAATCCATATGCATGGAAATTATTCATTTTGGATCTATTTGTAATAGCCAAAAAGAGGGAATGCTCAGCATGTCCCTCAGTAGGGACATACTTAAGTAAATTAAAGACATTTCCTTGGTGGAATGTTATGTGGAAATTAAATGATGATTTTGAACACTGTGAAATGATTTGGAAAAATGCTCAAGTAATTGAAAAGTATGGAAACAATTGTACATTGTGACCAAAACTATACAAAGATGCATATAAAAAAAAAGATGGGCAGAAAATATAGAAAAATGTTTATAATTATTGTGTTAGATGTGAGATTATAGATGTAAAATGATTAATTATTATATTAAGCATGATTATATGATGAATTTGCGATTACTTTAACTATGAAAATTACATAGATTTAAACATTTAATAATAGCAGTGTGGCAAGTGTATGATAGAAGCAGATGCAGGAGCCTCAGTATGATATGCAAGCAGAGTCACAGGATGTTTTACCTAGGAGATATGCTGACTAGTCGAGTTAGGTGAAGGGTATGGCTTGAACCAAGGGTCCAAGAGAGGGACATACAAAATGCTGCAGAGGTGGGCAAAGGCCAGAAAATGGTAAGATTTGAGGTGGTATCTGCATCCCACACATCCAAATCCTGTCCCTGTCACGGCTGGTTTGCCAAAGGAAATACTGATTTTTCTCTTCCTTCTTTGGAGACCCTTCATTCCACTTGATTGGTTTAGTAGGTCTAGGGTTGCTCTCCTTGGGTGCTGCTGTGGCCTAGAAAAAAAAGTTGAGTCAGATGTACTACGATGGCTCTGTCATTGGTCTTGTGAGGAGCCAGCTTCTCTTTTTCCTATGCTTTTGCCTAGGATTATTTGTTTTTGGACTCATTCCTTTTTTTTTCTTAACAGTAGGTCCTCGGGTTACGTCGGAGATCCATTCCTTCGGCGCGACGTAACATGATTTTCGCCTAAGTCGGAACCCACCACATAAGCTCCTACATCACTCACGTGGAGCACATACACAGCGGTAATGAAGTGAAACAGTAACAAAAATTTAAAAGAAAGATAACAATTCCTGACCTTTACTTGTGGTAAATACAGTAAATAATAAAAAACATAAAGCACATATGTACATATGTCAAAATGATGGAACTTTTTGGTTTTTTATAAATAAATGGGAGATGGCGACGTAACCACGAAACGACATATATCAAGTCTGACGTAACCCGTATTTTTATTGATTTCAGAGAGGAAAGGAGAGGAGAGAGAGGAAGAAACCTCAATGATGAGAGAGAATCATTGATTGGCTGCCTCCTGCATGCCCCACACTGGGAATCGAGCCTGCAACCCAGGCATGTGCTCTGACCGGGAAACGAACCGCGACCTTCTGGTTCATAGGTCAGTGTTCAACCACTAAGCCACGCTGGCGGGCTGGACTCATTCCTTTTTATGAAAGTGATGGTAGTGGTCATCATTGTAGTAGTCATGGCTAACTTTGTTGAACACTTAGAGGGTCAGATGTTATAGTAAGCACTTTCAAACTTAAGGGTAAGTTATTTATTACTCTCCTATTTTACTGATGAATTCATAGAGACTCAGATAGGTTAAATAATTGACTCAAGATTATACAACGAGTCAGTGGTAGAAATACAATTAACTTTAAAAAACTCGTTTATTATTTTTAAAATATTTTATTGGCTTTAAACCATGGAAATCTAGTATTCCCCCCTGCCCCCCCCCCCAAAAAAAAGCCTACTTATTTATGAAATCACAAGGCCTTGGGAACCCTGGATTACTTTCTGAACCTAAACCTTGGGGTTCATGACTAAAGGCCCCTGTTTTGACAGTGGAATGGAACATTTAAAATAGAAAATGTTCCAGAAAATCAAAACTACAAGATTGCCATAGTATCAGAAGAAGAACCAAAGACTTGGCTCGCTATCTTAGGAGGAATCTGAAAGCTTCATTAGTTAAGAAGTAGGAAATAGCGCTCTTGTATAATCTTACCTGTCTCTCAGCAAGCCAGGCCCCACCCCTCCTCCAAGCTATAATCACCTTTTGAAATATCTCCACCTGCAGGCTGTGGATATGAGTGTCAGGTGTGGCAGGCACTGTATTTAAGGACCACTTAGGAAGAAAAATAAAAAAAAACTCAGTACTTTGAAATGATTTTCAAATTAATGGTTTTGATGGGAAATTCCTATCCTACCTATGCAATTAAATACCTTTTATGCAGTTTTAGCCAAGTTCTTTAGCACTTTTCATTGTGTCTCCATTTCTCCCAACATCAGCAATGGGCAAGCTAACTTCTACCCCTTCCTGTTCTCTTTGCCTTTTCTAAATAGTCTCATATATTTTGTCCATACAACAACTTTGGGGAAAACATAATAGTAGAAGGAAACATTTCCCCTAAGTAAAAAATATTACAGAAAATCGTAATTATATTGTACCCATGGAGAAAAGAAAATCAAATTGTGAAAGTGTTTTTTTTTTTTCAGATTGAGATGAATATGCTTAGACTTGTTCCCAGGATACAGATAGGATTCTCAGGCAAGGCTTGAAGGCAAGACTCACAAATGGCACACCAGCCCCTCAGGTCTCACAGCAAGCCCAGAAGCCCAGGCAGGTTCAAAGGGTGCAGCCACAGATTCCACCAGTTAGTGAAGCAATGTGGCCATTTTTACAACCTGCTGAAGGAGTGACTTCGTCATAGGTTATTAATAGAGTTAAATGAGTTAATGTAAGTAAAGTGCTTAAAAGAATGCCTGGTACATGGTAATTGTTAGATTATTATTGTTATTATTATTATCATTATTAATCATTTTAGACATTTCCCCATTACTTATTGAGTAGCATTTAATCTTAATTTTGTTTTTTTTTGAAACGATGTTGGAAGGCCCAGCCAATGTGGCTTAGTGGTTGAGCGTCAACCCATGCCCCAAGAGGTCGCCAGTTCATTTCCTGGTCAGGCACATGCCCTGGTTGAGGGCTTATCCCCAGCAGGGGGCATGCAGGAGGCAGCCATCCATGTTGATGTTTCTCTCTCATTGATGTTTCTATTTTTCTCTTCCTCTCCTGTCCCCTCTCTCTTAAATCAATAAAAACAGCAACAACATTAAAGTGATTTGGGAGGAAAAGCGGTGACTTTTCAGGCCCTGAATATATTACTAGTGGGCTGATGCTCTCTGCCACCCAAAGCAAAGGTAAGAGTTGGGAGAGATGTTTCTTTTGCCTCCCATAGACCAGTTCCCTAGTTGCTCTCTCCCTCTTCAGGTGGTGCTGTCAGGGATTCCCAGGTATCCTGTATTTTCATGCTTTTTCCTTTCTTCTCTGGCAAAACTAAACCCCTTCCTTTATTCTTATCATTCTAGTGTTTACCAAGTGTGAGTGATATTTCTCATTTAAAGGAAAGTGGTCTTGTGATGATAGATGTGGAATTATATTTTTATTACAATGTTATTTAAATATGTACAAACATAATGCTATATATAAACTAATTATGCTTGCTTATAGCTTTTATGCAGCAATAAAATTCTTTTTATTGAAAATGAAATTTTTAACAACACATCTGACAATTAAAGGCAAGAAAAACTTCAGACTCTTAAAAACAACAGCATTAACCTAACATGAAAAAATGATGTTATTTTTACTAAATGACACCCTCACTCAAAATGACCATGGCCTGTGATGCCCTAGCTTTCCCACAGTTTTCTCCATTAAGATGACTGCTAACCCTCCCATTTCACAATGTACTCAGACATTATCTGGTCTTTGTTTGACAGACAAGTATCATTAAGATCTCAAGTCCATCTCTGTTTGCTTCTCTGTAGCCTGTAATAATGAACGTGGCACTTCTTAGTGTCGAGTTGATTATAAGCACAAAAATGAACACTGAAGTCACCTAGGAGTGCTTGGTTATAAGATCTGATTTAGAGCCTTTCAAATGTTAGTGTGCAGCAGAATCACCTGATGAGCTTGGTAACGTGCACCCTGGTTCCGGAGGACTGGGCTGGGGCCCAGAATTCTGCATTTCACACAAGCTCTTAGGTGATGCTCCTACTCTTGGCCCAGGATCACTTTGGGTACAGGTATCTGATGATGGCTGTATAAACATTTTTAGATTATTATTTTCTCGAAACACCCAAACATTTGTCAGTAGAAAATTCACATGTCTAGGAATATGTCCATGGTCCCGAGTCTGAGAATCACTGCACTAGATCACAAAAGGCAGGCAGGATATTAGTGTTATTATACTGGCCCTGTAGGCGTCAACTCCTGGCACTGCCTATGAGACCACATGTACTGATGCCAGGCATCAGCCAGTCAGTAGTAAAGGAGGAAATGAGGACTATGTGAAGCCCTCTCTGGACATCCCAGCTATAACTCATAGGTGACTTTTCTACCAGTAGGACAGGCCAACGGTATTTTTGCTTCTAATAAATCAAATCTGTCTCTTTTTACCCAAGCAAAACGTTTTTATACCTTTCTTACCTCACCAGTCACATTTTTACCCAAGCAAAACGTTTTTATACCTTTCTTACCTCACCAGCCTGGTCTTAGAGTTAAAAATGTGGCGGGGCTTTCTTTTTCAATTTTAATGTCCTGAGGGCCAGGATCATGTTCTATTCATTTTTGTCCTTTCTCACAGCAGGCATAGAAACAGTTGTTGAATTGAATTTATTAGCGAGATAACTCTTGTGAGTGCCCTTTGCTGTTTGCATAACCAAGGTTTGATTGTTCTTAAATTTCTATTTTTTTCTCACTCTTTTATATTTCAGAACACTTGTTACTTTATTTACTACTGCCTTTTGTTTTCCAGGAACTGTTCCTAAAATGTCAATGACTGAAGCTCAGTCTCCGATATATATATATTTTGAAGATATGTTTTCATTGATTTTTAGACAGATAGGAAGGGGGAGAGAGAGATAGAAACATCAACGATGGGAGAGAATCATTGATTGGCTGCCTCCTGCATGGCCCCCACCAGGGATGGAGCCCACAAGTGCCCAGACCAGAAATCGAACCAGCGACCTCTTGGTACATGGGTCAACGCTCAACCAGTGAGCCACACCAGCTGAGCCAGTCTCTGATATTTGAACCACGTTTTTACTCTTGCTCTCATGTGCCCTTTGCTTTTCATTTTGGTCTGAGGATAAATGTTGAGAAAATAAGATATGCTTATAGATATTTACTTGATCGTTTGTGTGACCAGGATTTATTTATCTTTTCTAAATAGTCTCGTAACAGTCTTAGAGAGAGAGAGAGGTCCTGACAGAAGATACAATAGAGTGAATTTGTGTTTATTAAGAAAGTACAAGATTGTAGAAAGATAAAATATATGTCCTATGAGGACAAACAAAACAGTGTCCAATCTTATCAAGAAGCCATTGCAAGATGTCTTCAACATGGGTGCCAAGTACATCTCAACTCTTCTTTTAGATCGAGAAACTCTCAGATAATGATTGGGAGAAAAAGGTCCAGAGGTCACAGTGGGATCCTAGCAAAAATGTGAATAAGTTGTATAGCACTCACTGAACAAAGAGAGACGAGGTATATGATACATGAGTGGTAAGGCAGTCTTCTTATGGTGTTGATATGACCTTTAGCCTAGTTTTGTCTGTCTTTTCTGTGAGTCTGCCTATCTTTTCACACACCCAATCCACCCAGTCCATCCACCCACTCACCCATCCATCCATTCATCCATTTATTAAATCATTTATTTAAACTATTAAAAAATAAAAAGGCCAAAAACACCCACACAAAACTAGTGTAGCTTAATGCAAAGATTCTTAAAGTATGGTGTAAGTAGCACCAGCATTGTTTTAGAACTTGTTAGAAATACACACTCTTGGGCTTCTGTGGAGACTTAACTAAATAATGAACTATGGAGGAGGAGCCTCTGCTTTAACAGACCCCTCCAGAGGACCCCACGAGTGTTTGGATTTGAGGACCACTGGCTTAGTGAACTATTATAAGGTGGACATTTTTTACTCTACCACCTGGTCAGTTCAGGAGGTGACCCGCTTCTGCATGCTCCTCCTCAACCTCAACCGCAGCTCCTTCCTTCTTTCAGAAAATCATACACACACACACACACACACACACACACACACACACACACACACCACAAACTCCCCTCCCCCGCAAAAAAAAATCCACTACCTTTTTACAGTAATTGCTTCTTTGTTTATATATAGTTTTATTATTGAATTGCACGTCCCCAGATACTATGGTTTAATCATTTTCATTGCTAATAACAGTTTGTCTGCCAATCTACAGATTCCCCCTACTGTTGCTTTCTTTTCCATGCAATTTATCTGTTGAAGAACCTAGATTGACTTGTTGGGACTTCCCAGAGGGCAGATTTTGCTGGTTGCATACTCACGGTGCAGTTCAACGTGTTCTTCTGCATTTCCTGCATATTGGCAACTGGATATAGATATTTATTACACCCAAGCAGGATCCTTTTGCCAAGACTATAGGTGGTGTTGAGTTCTTTCATCAGGAGGCAGGCACATGATGTCTAGTTTTATTGGTTTTGCATGTTAGCAACTGTAGATCCTCAATACCTAGATCTATTGGAAGGTATGTATTGTCAACATTCTGTCATTTTGTTTTTATTTATTATCTGGTATAATATATATATATATATACACACACACACACACACACACACACATATATATACACACACACATATATATACATATATATATATATATATATATATATATATAATTTATATCACTATATGTTTACTCACTGATAGATTCCTGCATGAAAAGCAGATCAAATGCTCATCTTTCCTTCTGTTTACTTAGTTTTCAAGATGGTGAGTTGCTTCCTTGTCATGTTTTGAAGATGACCGATTTAAAAATATGTATCATTATGTATGAACTACTGTTTAAACATATTGGGGTAAACAATGGCAAATCTTATCCTTATTAAGGCTCACATGGTCCCATTTTTTTGGCTAGTGGGAGCCTCTTCAACTTGGTTCCTGATTCCTTCTGATATGACTCTGGTACTCTGATTCCTTCCTTTCTTGTTCCAGGTTCATCTTGTACATTTTTTTTTTGCCCCAGACCAGGAATCAGCCATTTCTTCAAGAAACCTCCATCTCTTTTAATGGGAAAATGATACTAAAACCACAATGTAGGCACTTATGGATACTGGCTTTGTCCTTTTCCCCCCATCTTTTCCATAATGAAACTAGGAAATGTACGTACCTTTTTAAATATCTATATGTAGATATAATTCATGTACATATTGTAATTCAGTACATATAAAGATAAAAAAAACTTCACAGGTTTATCCTGATATTTACCATTTAGGACCTATGGGGTTTTTACTTCACCTCCTCAATATGGCGTCTGTATCTCCCTTCTCCCATCTTAAGAATCTTGGTTCTTAAGGGCATAGAGGATGCTAGATTAGAATATTTTATAATTGCTCATTTGCTCTATTCCACATTATACACACAATATTGTAACTATCATCACCAATTATAATTAAGAAGTTTAAACATTTTTATATATATGCTATTTTATTTCCCCCCAAAACATTATATTTATACTAATCTTTGTTATTAGATAACAGTTATTACATGCTACATTAAATACGTTCTCTGATCTAACCCTCATGTAGGCTAATTCTTAATTTTATTTATGTAACGCTTACCGCCATCTCTGTGTCAATGATTCTATAGTCATTTGGTTGTCTGAAACTTATTCTCTAGTAGATTTCTTAGGAAGGGGTTATGATTTAGTTTTGCTGGAAACAAAATTCTTGGCTTTTATATTTTTTTCCTTGAGTACCCTAAATATGTTACTTAATTTTCTTCTGGCATAAAAAAATTGCTATAAAGTCTGATCATAATCCAGTTTTGCCTAAAAGCACAAATAATTTTTTGTTTTTATTTAAAATCTTGACGTTTTACTAGTGTATGCCTTCTAATGTTTTGTATCTTAGGAAAGGGTTTTTTTTTTTTTTTCATTAAAGTTCTTTTTTGGTATTATGTTCCCTTGTTCTTGTTTTTTTTTTTTTTGTTTGTTTTGTTTTTGTTTTTTTTTTCTCCTTCTTCAGAGTTTTCTATTTATCCTTATATTGTATCTTACTTATCTTCAAAAATTTTCATTTTTCCTTGTAACATTTTTATTTTTCTTCACTGCTTTTGATTTTTAAAATATTCTATTTCCCTCTCCTATTTATCTTAAGGTATTACACTTTAAAATTCACTCATAAGTTCCTTCTAATTGCATTTATTCATAAAATTCCTAATTCAATGTTTGTCACCTCATTTTGAATTTTTTTTCTAGTTTCTATTTATTTTTGTTCCTTGATGTCTAGTATATTTTCTGTGTCTTTTGGAAATTTAGAAGTTTATGTTACAGTGGTGATATGATATTTTTGAACCTATTTTTCTTGGTGTTCGTCTATTGTCTGTGGAAATGTGATATTATTTTGTTTTCTCTTTTTCTTTTCTTAGAGTAATATTGTGTGGAATTTTATCTCAATGCTTTACTCATTTTCCGGAGGTTTTATAAACATTACAGATAGCTTTTTCATGACCTCACAGAGCTTTCTTCTACTCATGCAGAGTTGTTTTTTAAACAAAAACAACCTTGCTGTCTGAAATTTCTTGGTTTTCTTTTCCTTCCCCACTCTTATTTGTATTTTCTGAGTTGTTTTTTTTTTATTTTAATCCTTATTATTCATGTTTGCTCAGTTTTGATTTTTCTCCCAGTAGTTTCTGTGCAGTGTGAGGTCCTGCCCTGGGAGCCGGAGCCGGCTTGCCGTGGACCTGTGGATGGCTTATTCCTCCCTGCTTTTATTGTGGTGTTTGTGGGGCTATCTTGTCACCTAGGTTTGTTTAAAATGTTATCTGGAAATTTTTTATTCTTCTGTTTATTTGCTCTGTTTATATGTAGGGATTCCAGGAGATAAAAAAAAGTATGTCACTTCTACCCTAGCCATCACAGAACTCCCCAGGGTTTAAATCATGATTATAGAACTTAGATTATAGAACTTGAGAGACACAACATTTTGGGGGCTGGGACAAGAAAAAAACAAACACCCCACAAAAACACAGATGTAATTATGAGAAGTAATAAAAAAGAATTGGTTCTAAAATGTGATGTTTTATAATGCAGAGATGTGTAAACCTGCTCTCTTTGTCTTACTCAATTACAGAGCCACGGGATAATGATGACAACACAGAAAAAGTGAATGCGATCTAAGGCAGAAGTAGGTTAATCAATACAGTTTCTTCTCCTTTTCTGAACATACAATTTATTTATTTCTTCACAAAGTGAAGAAGTTTATCTAGTTCCTTACAAGGAACAGGTACTGTTGTAAGTGCCTTAAAAATGTTGGCCCTTGCCTCCCTGGCTGATCTCACCATGCTGTCATCTACCCAAGCCCTGTGCAGAGGACCTGGGATGAGGGGCAAAGTGAAACGAGAGGGAAGTGACTTGCCCAATATCATGCAGATGCTTTGAGAATTAGACCTCAGGCCAGCATTTCCTTGACTCCCCAAGGTTCCTTTTACTACAACATTCTGTGTTATCACTAAGTATCAAGAAAATGGGTTTGCTGGCCAAAAGTAAAATTTTCTGAGATGTAACGTATGCCATTTTTTTGCAGAACACCGTCATCTATTCTTTCTTTTTTTAAATTTTATTTTATTGTTTAAAGTATTACAAAGAGTAGTACATATATCTCCTTTTTCCCCCCCATTGACCTTCCCCCAGCCCTTCTTTCTTAACCGGCAGTGTTGCTGCTGTCACTGTAACGTTATTTGGCTCAGACGCACACAGCAGTCACCCTTCACTGAGCGACCGGCTGCATTCCAGACCTCGCTGGCTGCTTTGCCTGCAAGTTTTTATTTAATCCTCACCACCTGGCAATGTATTATCATCATCCCTGATTTATATATAAGAAGACTTAACGCCATACAAAGTATGTTGCCCAAACTTGCCCTGCTAATAAACCGTGCATCTGTGGAAACATAGACCCTTTTATTTTCAATACTCTGGGCAGCAAACAGCAGCCTCTCTTCTTTCACTGTGGACACTCTGGTCTGTGTGCTGCAGTGCCTTTCCCCCTCCACCTCCCACATGTACATTCTTGTACACACACACACACACACACACACACGCACACACACGCACAGGAGGGGAATGGAGAGAATGGTTATCTTAGCAGGAAGTCTGTCCGGTCTAATGGGTCTTGTAGGAAGGAGGCAGCCACTTTTGTTCTCCTGTATCTTTTCTCTTTCCATTTCCCTCTGGACTTAGCAGTTAGTTCGCCGAGAATCAGAATGTAGATCCAGTGTATCTGCTTTATTCAACATGTACAGTCTTGTGCCATTTTCTGTGCAGAATTTCTACTGGAAGTCTTTAAAACCTGTTGCTTTGGTGTATGGAGAGATAGAATCTGCAGTAACTAAAACTAGAAATATTTAGGGCAAAATAACTTTTTGTCTGATCCTTTATATCCATCGGCCTACCAAGGGTGGGGAATATCTGGCCTGTGGGCCGAGTAAGGCCCACAAAATCATTTGATCTGGCCTTGCCAAGGCATTAGGGGTGAGTTAATTAAATGTTTGACCCAATAGAGCAGGCTAATTTTTAAGTTGATAATTTTGTATGGCTCACGAATGATGTTATAAATATCCAAATGGCCCTTGGCAGAAAAAAGGTTCTCCACCCCTGACAATTGTCATATGGCCATGTGAGGCTGAGGGGCAGGAGGCATGGCTCGCACTTTGCCGGGCCTTCATCTTTTGAAGAGCCAGTCATGTCCACTACGTGCCTCCCTTGTCTGCTTGTCTTAACCTTTATCTTTCTCAAATCCATGAAACGCACTAACCAACTGAGGCCCTCAAGCCCTTCTTTTGCTAGGTCACTTGCCTACGCAGACCCACTGATGCTTTGTCATTGTCCACAAACCACATCCAACCCTCTGCCTGACTCTCAAGACTTTCTAACCTGTCTCACTGGGTGGAGGGCCTAGGGTCATGATGGTCTGTAATCCTTCTCCTCCTTCTACCCTGCCTCCCTTTGCCCCCCCCCCCCACCCTTTGCTTTCACTGAGTAACGTTTTCTTTCCCACAGTTACTGTAAAAAGAGATCGATTCTTTTTAGCTAAAGTAAATTACAGCCAACTCTCCTTACATGGAAAAAAGGAACTAAAGTGCTGACAGATACCATCTCGGGAGTGGATGATGTTCTTGCTGTTCTCCCTCCAGGATGACCAGAAACAAATGTGACTGGTGAATGGCCATTCCGTGTGGAAGGGAATGCTAATGAATGCGACATAACTGTGCTTCCCCATGGAGTTCACAGTGTTTCTATATCATTTTCCTCTGTCAGATTAAAAACCTAGTAGAATCTCGAATGGGAAGTCAGGATGGGTCATACATTCTGTCCCCATTTTTGAAATACAGTTTGAATAACAGAGCCACATAAACATGTTAAAGACCTATTAAAATTTTTTTAAAAAGTAAAAATAGCCCAGCCGGCATGGCTTAGTGGTTGAGCATCAACCTATGAACCAGGAAGTCACGGTTTGATTCCTGGTCAAGGCACACACCCGGGCTGTGGGTTTGATCCCCAGTGTGGGGCATGCAGGAGGCGGCCAATCAATGATTCTCTCTCATCATTGATGTTTCTATCTCTCTCCCTCTCCCTTCCTCCCTGAGATCTATAAAAATATATTTTAAAAAACAAAAATAAAAAGGTCTGTGAAAAGGAGACTGGACTTTGGGTGGGGAGCACACAATATTTACAAATGTCATGAAGTTGTACACCTAAAACCTGCATAATGTTATTTACCAATAAATTTAATATAAACATTTCTAGAGCACAGTAGGACTTCAACAATTCCAGGTGTCATTCATTATGTATTATTCACGACACCCTCAACAGGGTTTTGATAAAATACCTTTTCCTAGTAGAGGTTATCATCTCCATAGGTCAAGAGATCTGGGGAGGGCGGTATTCGTATGTGAGAGGCCAGCAGCACTGAGGGGAGAGGGTACATGGCTCGAGGTAGCTTCAAATAGCCATTCAGTGTGGACTCAACCAGGGAGCCTGAGAGGAGCATTTAGATCCTCTGACTAAATCATTGTATGCCTGTAAGAACTGGACACCCTGGCAGCTTTAACTAGTGACCCAGTAGTTAATCCAGCTCCAGGATGTTTCTAATGAAAAGCATTCAAGGAGCCGGATGGGTCAGTTTCCTGCCCGTTTCTCAGTTTTGCCCTCCTCCTTGGCTGCTATGCTATTTGTCTCTTTGGTCTAATCCCTCTGAGAGGCCCGCATCCACTGGCAGGGCTCTGGGTCTCAGAGAAATATGGCTGTAAAATGTAGGAGGTTTATTCCGATGAAACTTGTCACACTGGGCAGATGGTGCCATTTACCATGTTGATGGGGGGGGGGGGTGCAATCAGAGCCACAGATGGGCCAGGCGGCCCTCTCAGCAGCAGCACATCATCCCCTCCAACACACCCCGTGGCAGTTAAGTTAGTTGCTCTCCTCCTTTGCTCCCCAAGCACTTGTGCTTATATTTCATGCCACACAGGGGTGGTGGTTATGGTCATCTCCCCTGATGTATGTCCCCTATGAGGATCTCCAGGCTTCAAGGGCAGGGACCTGACTTCTACTCCAGGGGTGAGAGGTTCCGCACCATGCTCAAGGCCACCAAGGGGCTGAGTGTCAGCAATGCCAGGTTCTAAGCCTCATTTATTAATCTCCAAAGCCCAGGCTTTAATTAGAAGGCCTGTCCTGTCACAGAAATCATTACGGTCTTCTGAGGGCACAATAATGAGCGTGAAATGGTCCACCGTCCAGTGATAATGACAGTAGTCATTGTTTATTAGGTTCTCAGAAACTGCGCTAATCATTTTGTGGACATTATTTCAGTTAATCCTTCCAAAAGTCCTATGCATAGATAATATAACCACCATGTTCAGCTGAGGAAACTGGGGTTCTCAGAGGTTAAATAAATTGCCAATAGTCACACAGCTATTAAGTAGCTCCACCTCTAACCCAGATTCGTTGATACCAAAGCCCTAGTCTTGTCTGCTAAGCTCTGGTGCCTGTTGGCACAGACAGGCCTGGATAGCTGAGAAGGACCCGGGCTGGGAGCCCTTCATCTGTGTGCATCTCTCTTGTTTCATTGAAGCCCAGACTCTATAGATCATTTGCAGCTGCTTTGAGCATGAGAAAACACACAAAGGGATAAGCAGACTTTAATATATATATATATATATAACTTGTCATACACCTAAATCAAATTGTAGAAAGCAATTCTCTTATGTGCTGTCCCACTTTTCATTTCAAGTCAGTGGGGAGCGTGGGAGGGACGGTTGAAAATGACCAGCTATAACCTCTGTCAAGCCCCCAAACTCCCCACACTTCTGACTCAAATTCGGAGAAGGGAGTAGCTCTGGCAAGTCCGCCCCACCAGGCGAGTGATTCCAGTGGGAGTGGTGGTGGTAATGGTGGCAATGATACCTAATGATACTTATATCAGTGTACCCTGTGTTTTTACACATTTTTAATTTGCTCTGTCTCAGTGATAGGTTGACCAATCATTTGCATTATTATTTCCTTTTTCCTCACATAGGAAAGAACTGAATCTCTATGGGCAAGCATGTCAAACTCGCGGCTGGCAGGCCGCATGCCTCTTTTAAACACTTGCTGGGTGTTTAAGTGGCATGGGGTGGATTCAAACCCAGAACTTGTGCTTTCTGGTTTATTGCACTTTCTGCTAGAGTGACAGTTTTCAAACTGTGGTGTGTGTGGAGCTGCCTCAGAAACTGTCACAATGAGTGGGGACTAGCGGGGCTACGGACCTCCAACATGCCTCAAATGGAGGAGCTCTGCTTCCATCTGGTTGATTGAGAGGGGTCTGCATGAGGTTTTGGTTTATGAAAGATTTCTGGCATTCTAACAGTCAGCTATTGCTGTGTAACAAACCACTGCCAAAATGTAGTCAGTTGTTACTCTGCTGGGGTGGAGGGGGTGGCCGGGCTCTGCCAGGCTGCTGTGCGGTGCGGCAGCTCTGCCTCCTGTTGCAGGTGCTGGGGCAGCTGGATGGCTCTGCTCCACAGGCCTCTCCTCCTCCTTGGACCAGTGGGCTGGCCGGGCGTGCTCTTCACATCATCTCCCAGGCATAGGCTTGGAACTGGCATACTGTCCCTGCCAAAGCAAGTCACTGCTCATGGTGAGGCTGCGACAGGGGCATGGATGCAGAGAGCGGTGAAGAGTTGGGGCCAATAATGCAGACTGCCACAGCTACTTTTAAAAATGGTGATATCACTGCACTGTCTAAATTGGAGAGTAATTAAAGTTCTTCAAGCCACCTGTACCCTTGGGATCCACAGGAGGAGGCTGCTGCCTGGTGAAGGACAGGAGATTTGTACCCAGAGACAGTCAAGCTTGAGGGATGTGGCTTGTGAGTGACTGCCAGTGTGGGTTGCGGTCACTGTCATCTTTTTATCGCTTGCTCGGGCAGGGTGATGTTTAGATGTGCATGCCTGTGTAAGAGACAGAGAGAGTGGCTCCAGACACAGGGTTGCTCTTGCCTATCAACCTCATCAGCGTCCATCCTTATTTTAGCTGAAAGCTTGGTTCTGCACTTTCCCTCCCCCTCCTGTCCCTGCTCTCCCTCAGCATTCACATCAGGTTGGTCTATAGGTTCAGGGTTCCCTCTGCTACTGTCCCCTTGGGGGCCGGTATCAGCCGCACCTCTGAGCTCTAAGCCTTTACCTGCTGAAAGCCATTCCTAGGTGGTTTGTACCTTCTGACCCTAGAGTGGCTAATTTGCCTTCACAAGCTGTCAAATTCTGCTAAGGTCATTTAATTCTGTCTTCTTGGTAATGTAGTTCAAGAAAAATGGGTAAGAGGTCAAACAGTAAGTCTGCCCTGAAACACAGCAGTGTGCCAGCAGATTCTGTGTCATCATTGAAAAAATGGTACAGGAGTTACCAAGTGGAATATTTACTGAAATAGATTCCATGAGGAATTTATGAAGACAAGTACAAAGTGTTTAAATGCACGGAGTTATAGTCACAATATAAAGGTTAATTCTGGAGGATTTGGGGCCGTCAGTCTCTCCATCTTAGTTTATCCCAGGAAGTTTAATTACTTGGGTTACTGTCATTAAATATTGCAAGTCACACATGCCAAGTAATCAAGGGCTCTTCATCAGCCATCTGAGTGGGACTTGGTAGGACAAGTGATTATGATAAAGGGAAACAAGAAAATGATCTGGTGGTACAAGAAGGCAAGCATCCATTCTGTTTAGTCAAAATCAATTTCAGTGACATTTAAAGAGAAAGAAAGAATCGTAACCACAGGCACTATCTAAGAATGACCACTTTCTGTCATTGAGCTAGTCATTTTCTAATTATCTGGCCTGAAAGCTGAGTACAGCTCCATGCTAGAATCTATTTCTTTCTACAGAGATCCCATTCACCTGGACCTCCATTCTGTGGCCATCTTGTCAATGTGCAACGTATCTCAGAACATGGTAGGATGTGGAAAGGCCACCAAATTGTCAACCCTAGTGTCTCATCAGGGTTCCATCCGAGAAGCTGAGCTGCCAGGATTTGTTATCTGGATTTCATTTATGCAGTCGTGGGATCTGGTTAAACAGTCAATGGAAGGTTGTTGCATTTGTGTCTGATATTGGAGCCTGAGGTTGGCAGGGCAGGCAGTGGGAAGGAAAGATGGGTATGAAGTGGAGGGAGCAAAATGAACTTGAACCCAAGAGGACAAGCTAGAATCCATGGGGATGGCCTAGAACCCACATTGGTCTCATTCTGCCTTCAAGCTCCTTCCATGATTGGGACAACCTCCAGGGGAAGCACACTGACCTCCATCAGGAACCTAAGCATGTGCCTGGCCAGGAGTCAGAGAAAGTGAAAGAGCAGTTCCAGAAAGGGCTGCAACGGCCCCTTTATTGCCTCTTGACAGTTAGATGGCCAGCAGATAAATGACACACAAGAGCTGCAACAGCCCCTGGCACCCTGCACCAACCTTTTAATGCTGCTCCACTGCCTTCTTTCCAAGCTCACACAGAATGCCTGTGTGGTCCATGCTAACCCAGGGTTGTGCGGGAGAGGGAGCTGGGGAAACACGGTTCCAGCTTAGACAGGTTAACATGATATAAATCTGCCATACTTAGTATCAGCAAGCCCATGTGTCACATGTGGCCCACCCAGACTGCAATAATCCCTGTTGGTTCACCATTTAAAAAAAAATTAAAAAAATTATATATATATATATATATATATATATATATATATATATATATATAATTTTTAGAGAGAGAGGAAGGGAGAGGGAAAGAGACGCATTGATGTAAGAGCCAAACATTGATTGGCTGCCTCCCGCACACCCCCTACCTGGGATTGAGCCTGCAACCCAGGCATGTACCCTGACCAGGAATTGAACCAGCAAACTTTTGGTGCATGGGACAACATCCAACCAACTGAGCCACACCAACCAGAGTAGTTCACATTTTATTAGTGCCTCTCTTTACCTAGTTTTCCCAGTTAGGGTACTAGATTCTCAGATGCAAACATCAGCTCTGTATGCCTGTCAAGGCTCCACTTACCTAATAGGAGTCTTTTAACTCTTGCATCTGTATTGTCATCCAAATAATTGTTTTAGAATAACCAGTAATACAAGGTAGCACACTGCACTTATAATCATATCGGATGCAGCTATACAGAAAGCTAAGTGGATATGAATATTATACACACATCTGTGCTACAAATTAAATACCACTATTGATATACCATGACCTAGTGATGATGACAGATAGTCCTCATCAGTGAAACTCAGAATCAAGAGATTAGTCCGTCAGCAAATATTGATTGTCTGTTGGTTGTCAGGGGTGCTAAAGGCTCAGGGATACAGCAGCAATGGAGCAGCGCTGGACCTAAGAAGCTTACATTCAATTCCAGGGCATCTCCACCACGGCGCTGTTGACATTTTTGGCTGGATAATTCTCGAATGTGGGGATTGTTCTGTGCATTGTAGAATGTTTAACAGCATCATTGGCTCTATCTCTACCTATGGGTGCCAATAGTTATTCCTCATTCCTCTCCCATTTGAGACCACCCAGAATGTTTTAGACATTGCCAAATGTCCCCTGGGGGGTGGCAAAATCACCCCCAGTTGAGAAGCACTATAGCAGGGGGAGACAGTAAATGCCACTGAGATACTTTCAGGCACTAATAGTGCCATTTAAGAGTATAATGTAGGACAGCGTGGTTACATGACCATGTTCGGGGTGGTGAAGAAAGGCCTCACGGAAGATTGGCATTTGGTTTGAGTTGCAGGCAGCCCTTCAGAGATGTGGGGGCAACATACTTCAAACAGAAGGAAGAGCCAGCGCCCAGGCCTGGGTCAGAACACACTTGGGATGTTGGGGAGCAGAAATGCCAGGAACCTTGGAGCACACATGAAGAGGGGGAGAGGGGTGGGTGGTCCTGACATGGGGGCTTTGTTTACAGGGTCATGGTACAAAGTCTGCATTTAACCATGGCTACTCTGGGAAGTTGTGGGGAACATTTTATCAGGGGAGTGATGTAATCTGATGTCTTCTTGAAAAGGACCATGGTGGCTGCTGTGTGGTGGGTGGGCAAATGCCTCATTGTCCTGCAGTGTCAGGCACTCTGCTTCTTCCGTCCAGTGATCGACAGGAACCAGCAATAACCCCCCAGAAATGGCTGCTTCCTGCTAACAAGATGGATCAGCTAATGGTAGAGAGTTTTGTCTGTGTCTCCCAGTGATCAAAATTGGACATGAAAATACAGCACTTCCATCCTCAGTGTTTCTGAAATGCTGGCTACTTCTGTTGCTGGTCCTTTTGTGTATATAGTAATATCCTTGTTATGAGTGCTGGGCTCCTCCCTCACAGCCCACCTTTAACAATAGGCCTTCTAGGCCTTTGGAGAACAGCAACTTCTCCCGAAGGCTGTCATAGGGGAACCCTATAGATTTGAGTTTGAGGGAAGTTAAAAAGTCTCCTGAATGAATCTGTCCATAATATTATTTTCTTTTTGATCAACAAGCCTTTCCTCTGTGGGTTATTTCTTTTCCGTCTACCTCCCTTTGAATTACACAAGCATGAGTATTCATGCTCTTACTCACAGAACAGGCACCCTGTGTGTCCTGGGAAAGTGATTTGCTTTCCTTTTGGACACCATTCAAATACACCTGGCTGTCTGAGTAGATGGCAAGAGAGTCCTGCTGCAGGCAGTGATGAGATGTGGCACCTGACGGCCCGTGACAGGACAGTAGACCCCGTTTAAAAACATCATCCTGGGGTCAGCAGCCCTGGACACTACCACACCTAAGTCGCCTGGAGGTATTCTTTGTGTGACAGGCCAGCACGGCAGTGGATTTCCTAGTAAAGATCATGAGACATTGAGATAAAATTATATATGTTATATACTTTATATTTGTAATTATGTATTATATAGATTTTAAATTATATACATAATGTATATATACTAGAGGCCCAGTGCACAAATTTGTGCATGGGTGGGGTCCATCCAGCCAGCCCCAACCCCTGGTTGAACTCCCAGTTGAACTTCTGGTCAAGGGGACAATTTGCACATTAGCCTTTTATTATATAGGATTTAGCATCATTTATTTAGCAATGCAAGAAAGTGTTATACTTTTTAGTACTTTAATTCAAAATGATAAAAACCACTAGGAGTGGTATTAGTGTGTAAAGTTATTTGGGGGGAAAATTGGTGATCACAATGCTTCTCTAAAGGTTACTTTTCCAAATTTTATTATTTGCATAGGTTTCAACAGAATCTTCCAAAAGACATTAATCCATTCTTTGCTTCATTGCATGTTTTCTGGATGGATATTCTCTATTTTCCTGTTATGCTGGAAGGTTTTTCAGGACACATTGAAGTTGGAGGATACCTGGTTGATGCAAAATAATTCTATAGAGTAATGAGATTGATTTGGGGAGGGGGTGATTTAAAGAATACAGATGCCTTGCTTTCAGTTGTATTGAATAGATATAAAAAGGAAGGGAAGGAACAGCTTCTGAAACTAAAGAAGGAAACATTGAGGCTGAGGGATAACTGAATAGGAGTCAGAGTGAGCTTTTCAACACAGTTCCGGAGACTGGTTGACCTAGACTATTGGCAAAAACTAGCACTGCAAGCACTGAGGGAGCGTTTTTTTGTTAGACACAATTGGCCTTGACAGGAAACCACACCACAATTGTCCTAAAAGAAAATCAGCAATAGTTTTCCATGAGCCATTTGTGCCAGACGTAGTTTTGTGGGAGGAACGATTTACAAAATTGGCCATGCATTTGAAAGGTTATTGAGAAAGGTAAGCTTGTGAGTGAATATCCCACAGATGTCCTTTTCAGTTTTGCCCTTTCTGTGAACAGCCTGAATTTTCACTTAGTTTAAAGATTTAGGAAAATAACAGTCATCCATACTCACAAATCTAATTCAGCCAGTATTGATTTTAGCCTTCTGTGAGCAAGAACTATTCTTGGTGCTGTACATGAATCAAAGGACAGGGAGAGACAGAGAGGGGAAGATGGACTTGTTTCGGGCTCTTGTGATTTATAACTGAGGATACAGGTACATTCACTGGTAACTGTGATACTGCACACATGGGTGTCATGTGTCTTCTCATGGACATGCAGAATTATCCCAATGTGCTTATTAGGAAGGTTTCTAGAAGGGTGTACATTTCAATCTGGTTGAAAAGCAAAGGATGGAACGTTGGCAGGTGAAGTGAGCAAGAATATTCTGGTAGCAGAAATAGCTTGGGCAAAAGTGCAGAGATGGGTATTGCCTGTTTTGTTTTGTAAGGACAATCAGTTTCTTTGATTGGAGCAGTGGGGAAGTGGAAGTACTGGAGGTAGTCCTTGAAAAGTATCCTGACCAATTTGGAGAGCAACTGTGTAGGTCTTGCTGATGGATTTGTATTGTACTTTCCATGCAACGCAGGATTCATTAGAAGAATTTAGTGGGAGATTTTCACAGAAAACTTAGAGGACATAATTTAGATAGAAACTATGAAATAATTTCCTTGGAACTGTTAGAGCATCATAGATTCTTGGGGCTAAAAGGGACATAGAGATGATCTATTAGGTGGATTTCAAATATAGTGTGAAACCCTTCCTTCAAATGACATCTGGCACAAATGCCTGCTCTGTAACACAGATGGAGGAGCAGTACTGGTGGAAACAAGATGGGACAGTCTTGCATTTGCTGTTTTCTCCTCCCTTCACCCCTGTAGCACCCAGGTGTCTGCATCGAAAGCTCACAATCCTGGGCAATCTGCCATTTTAAAGATGAAGCAATTCAAAAGAAATGAAGACAGGTTTACAAAAAGACATGTACGATAATGTTACTAACAGCCTTATTCATAACAGCTGAGAACGGGACCCAACCCAAATGCCCACCAATAGGAGATTAGATAAACAAGCTGTGGTGTACTCATACGTGGAATGCTCAGCAGTAGGAGCGACCTCCACATACTGGTAACAAAAATGGAAGAAGCATGACACAACAGAGCACATACTCTCTGATTCCATTTATATGACATCCAAGAACTTGTAAAACTAATGTAAGGGGAAAGACATGAGATGGTAACTGCTGTGTGGTAGGGAGGAGAATGGACTCAAAAGGGCACAAGGGGACTTTCTGGAGTGTTGGAAATGTTCTGTATCTTGTTTTGCATGGTTACATTGGTGTGTTTAGTTGCACCAAAGATGTATGCATCTTACCATATGTTAATTATACCGTAATTAACAAAAGTTGAGTTATTGAAGGTCCTTAGAGGGAAAGTTGCCCAGTTCTCAAAGCCAGTTATCAGAAAAAGGACATCTGTGGGATATTCACTCACAAGCTTACCTTTATGAGAGGCTGGAACTTAGATTTCCTGGAGTTTAGGTTTGCTGGTCCATTGTTTTCCACCATATCCCTCTCCCTCAGTCCAGCAGCCTCTTCACCAACACAACATCAAGGCTAACTCAGCACCACCCCCAGTTCCCCACCCCCACCTCCAGCACTAGCTCAAAAACTTCAGTGTTGCTGAGAAGTATCAACTTGCCAGCATTGGAGAGATTCTGACTCAGCTTTTCTATTTCCCTATAGTGGCAAGCACAGCCACACTTCTCCTACACCATGCTTCATCTATATCGCATTGATAACCAGTGCTCTATTTCATAGCCATGAGGGTTCCTGTGACTTAGGCTAGATGGGAATGGGGAAGGGGGAAAGGCACTGGTGACTCTTATTGTAGAGCTGTCTACACTGGCGGACTGTCAACTCTGAAGGCACACTGTGTTGTTGCATAAACTATAGGCTCACCTACACAGATGGGCAGTTCGACTCCATTAATGAACACCAACAATGTGCCACACAAGGATATACCATTTTGCCTATACACTGAGTAGCCAGATTATAATGATCTCTGAACGCATAATAATCTGGCCACTCAGTATATAGATATAGATATAGATATAGATATAGATATATATAGATATAGATATATAGATATATTAGAGGCCCAGTGCATGAATTCGTGAATGGGTGGGGTCCGGCCAGCCTGGCCAGGGGGAGGGGACATGGGCAGTTGGCCGGCCTGCCTGCTGGTCAAACTCCTGGTCGAGGGGACAATTTGCATATTAGCCTTTTATTATATAGGATATACACTGAGTGGCCAGATTATTATGTGTTCAGAGATCATAATAATCTGGCCACTCAATGTATATTAACAGCATCATTTCAGGAGAAGGTGGGAGGTGGTGGGAATTTACTCCTGCCTTCTCACTCATGGAAGCATTGGACAGCAGGGCAGCCCAGTGGGTTGATGACTGCTTTTAAGAGGATCTAGTTCCGAGCCTTCGTTTGTGGACTCTCTGCCTGGAGTGGGCTGGGCTACATTGCCCACTCATAATGTCCTGTATTCATGTCAGACTCTCTCACTCTATTGAGAACTTTTCAAGGACTGGGATTGTATCTTCATCTTCTTTGTGTTACCAATATCCATTCCCACTACAGTGCCTTAGTCTGGAAATATAGATCTTAACTGGGATCTATTTGCTCTCATCACCCCAGGGGACATTTTGCAATGTCAGGAGATATTTTTAGTTGTTAAAAACTTTGGGCAGGATGTTACTGGAATCTAGTGGGTAGAGGTCAAGGATGCTGCTAATCATTCTGCAGTGCACAGGATAGCTCTCCATAACAAAAAATGACCCATCCCAAAGTGTCAATAGTGACAAGGTGAGAAACCCCGATCTACGATATACCATATTTTTCCGTGTATAAGACACTATTGTTTTCTAAAATTGTTAGACTGAAAATGGAGGGGAATCTTTACATAGAAGTCAGCCGAGGAGGGAGCCATGCAGGTGCGAGGTGCCCATACTTTGTCAAACAGGCTTCCTCCAATCACGAGCCTATTGTTACTGACATCAGCTGATGCTGTAATTGGAGGTGGAGGTGGCGAATGTGCAGGTGCAACAGGGACCGGAGCATTCTGAGCCCATAAAAATGTCAAAAAATAAAAAGATACGAAATACTGTTAAGCAATTGTCTTACTCTTCAAAATTCAAACTGAATGTAATCAGCTGTGCAAAAAAGCATGAAAATAGAGCTGCAGAGAGACAATTTGGACCACCTCCCACTGAGTGTATGATTAGACAGTGGAGAAAACAGGAAGAACAACTCCTTAAGATGCCAGAAAAAGAAGAAGGCCTTAAGAGGAAAACCAGCAAAATGGACAAACTTGGAACAGAGGCTTAAGACTTGGATTATGGAGCAGCGCCAGAGTGCCTTATGTGTGTCAACCAAACTTACTCAATGTCAGGCAAGAATGTCTGCAAGTGAAATGAACATTGTTGATTTTACAGGAAAGACAAAATGGTGCTTCAATTTCATGAGGAGAGAAGGGTTGGCCATGAGAACACGAACAAAGTTAGCTCAGAAAATGTCACCAGTTTATAAGGATGATCTCACATATATAGACAGTGACTCAGAAGACAGCAGTGATACAGTAGAAGTTGAAGAAATCGATATGTCTGGAACTAATAGTGATGAAGAAGAGAGCAGTGATGCAACAGAGGCTGAATAAAGTGATATGCTGCATAATATCATAGTATTGGTATGTAAACATTACCTGTGATAATCCTATATAATAAAGAGGTAATATGCAAATTGACCCTCACACAAGATGGCTGCCCCCATGTGCTCAAAGATGGCCACCACAAAGATGGCTGGCAGGGGAGGGTAGTTGTGGGCAATCAGGCCAGCAGGAAAGGGCAGTTAGGGGCGACCAGGCGAGCAGAGGAGGGCAGTTGGGGGCAATTGGGCCAGCAGGGGAGCAGTTAGGCATCGATCAGGTTGGCAGGGGAGTGGTTAGGGGGTGATCAGGCTGGCAGTCAGGTGAGCAGTTGGGAGCCAGCAGTCCCGGATTGTGAGAGGGATGTCCGACTGCCAGTTTAGGCCTGATCCCTGTGGGATGGGATATCCCCCGAGGGGTCCAGATTGGAGACGGTGCAGGCTGGGCTGAGGGACACCCCCCCCCCAAGTGCACAAATTTCGTGCACCGGGCCTCTAGTTACTAAATAAAAATGTGTTCTGTTTTGTGTTTAAAATGTTGATTTCTTAATTTTGGGTTTGAAAAGTGGGGGTTGGGGCGTCTTATACATGGAAAAATACAGTACTGCACTGTATTAAAGATAATAGGTCAACAACATCATGGACTCACTGCTTACATAGGGCTGGGCCAATGCTTTCCATTATGATGGGTCTCTTTGCTTCTGTTACCACTTTCGATTCATTAGGTGTCATAGTGAAACCCTTTAAGATGGACAGTGTCTGAATCAGGTAGTCACGAGCCAAATTGGAATAAGCTTTCGGCAGAACTGGAACCAGTCCATCTCTTAAGCTAAAGTTGCCTCTACTGTGGTTTGAATGTCTCATTCATTGATCTGTAGCCAGAATAATAGTATTAATAATAATTGGCATAAATTATGGATATTTGCCCACTCTGGTTAGAAGGAGTCTCTGAGGCTGGGAAATGGGCTCAGGTTACATGTACTTGCCCAAGGCCACACAGCTAGTATGTCTTGGAGCCAGATTAAAATCCAGGCTGTCTGAAGGCTCCTGAAGTCGTCATGTGTCACACATGTGCTTCCCTTTTAGCGTCCTTGGATTTCATTAAATGTTCGCACTTCTCTTTAGTAAAATTGCTTTCCTCTTGTCACAGATTCTCTGGGAATCTTGGTCTATGGCTTCATAAATGCAGGAGTATCACCATGTGTGTTATAAGCTGCAGATTTCTCTGTTCTGAATCCTAGTCAGGACAACACGCAGGGTTCTAGCTTATCTTCTTGTTCATTCTGTACACTTCCTAAGAATCTTGAATTTGTTTGAGGTAAAAATCGAAATGTAGGGAAAAAATGGAATGAAATGATAATCACATTTTCTAGAAGTTACTCATTAACTACGTGACTAAGGGAAAGTTACTTGTAAATCTCTCATCTTTGAAACGATAAACAAGATTTCCGTCTAGATTTAAGATGCATCGCTTAGGACTACTTTTTAAAAATTATAACATCATTTTTTCTGGGTTTAAAATTTCAGTATTCAACAGCTTAAAGTGTGGAATGAAGAAAGAAGAACTGTCACGGAAAAAATGAGTTTCAATGCAATTGGTAGAAATCATGAAATACGGTTTTAAACTGGGTGTGGACTGGGAAGCTATTCTGTATTTCTCTATGAGCACTTGCCTCTCAGATGGTCTTTGCCTCAGTTTCTGCATGTGTTAATGGGGAGCCTCAGGACAGGCCAGAATCATGCATGACATACGATCGTACTAAAGGTGTGGCTGGCACTTTGGACACCTGGTGTGACAAAAATCAGTCTTAGAGCCCTAACCAGTTTGGCTCAGTGGATTGAGCATTGGCCTTTGGACTGAAAGGTCCCAGGTTCGATTCTGGTCAAGGGCATGTACCTTGGTTGTGGGCACATCCCCAGTAGGAGGTGTGCAGGAGGCAGCTGATCGATGTTTCTAACTCTCTATCCCTCTCCCTTCCTCTCTGTAAAAAAAAAAAAAAATCAATAAAATATTAAAAAATCAGTCTTAGAATCAGGTTAGTTAGGAGTCACCTTTTGTTTTTGTGATTAGGAAGTATTTACAAAGCTAAAAAATGAATAACAGGATCCCTTTAAAAGAACAGACCCAATTTTGAATTTTAAGCAATGAGATTTTCAAAAATTTGACCTGCACAGAACTTTTCACAAGTGCCTTATGGAAGTGAGGATGGTGTCTCTTCACTGAGACATCAATAGCCCTCAGAACTTTGAGAAACACACAGAAGCTGCAGATGTAAAACATGGAAATGGACATGCCCTCTTCTTGACTCCATAATAGATGGCCCTTGTCCTTGGCCTTTGCAAGGACTGACCTTATCCCCAAATTGGCCAGCACTTGTTTACTTTGGGTAATGACTGTAACGACCCCAAAATATCAATAAGTGGCAGAATATACAGAGTCAGAGTCTATGTCACCCACTGAAACTTCCCCTCAAACTGCTGGCTGGCGCCCTAATTCAGGTCTGAGGTGGAGGCTAGGCGACACGTGCTCTGAGGTCTCCTGCAGCCCGAGCTGGAACTGAGTCCTCTCCCATGCTGTCTAATGACAGTCACGGGCATTTACTCTCATTGCCAGGACGGTCTCCTTTGCTGTATTATGTTGTTTCCTCCATGTGAGCTTTCGATATTCGTTATCCAAGTGTCACTGTGTCTGCAGCTGCATTTTTCATTGCATCAACTCCAAGGGATCGCATCAATTTAACCTGCATATACTGTTGGCAGCAAACTACTACAGGCCAGGATAGGCTTAATCAAAGCTTTTTTCTTAATAATAAACTCAATACACAGGAAATCATGGCAACAAATGAGCCTGTGGTTCTGGGTAAAGATTTATTACCTGAATATCTATATTTAAATTAAGGGCTTTGCAGTAGGATTCTGAACCGTACAAGAAAAATCACCCTAGGATGCTTCTAAAGAGCAGTGTGTCCCCAGCATTTGAAATAGAATTTAATCTATAAACAGTTTACCTGAGGTTTTAAGCAATTCATTGCTGGTGGGAAAAAAAAATCTGATTTCTTTAAAATAGAAAAGCATTTGCAGTAACTAGCTATTATTGTAGCTCCAGAAATACACAGTAATTTCCTTTTGTATAATGTTTGAATAATAAATTGTTTATCTTTCTTTAATAACTTTTACTATAGAAAGAAATCTTTCTCTTTTCCAGTTTACATAAAAGTGTCTGGAACAGTTCAGTGACACAGATGTTGGAAATTAATTCAGACTGTGGCTTTTTACCCCACCCTCCCGCCCCCAGGCCCTTATCCAATACTAAGTAAAGGCCAAAGGTCAGACAAACTGATGTGAAAAGAGAAGGTGACTGCAATGAGGAACAAGAATGAGGCTGGCTGTCTTCTATAATGGAGAGACACCAGTTGACATTTTCCCAAGTTTTTTAATGACAATCATTTTCTTTCTTTCTTTCTTTCTTTCTTTTTTTTAAATTTGGTATAGCAAAGGTGGAAATTTATTGAAGAACAAGTACAGACTCCCACATGGGGAGAGGGAAAGAGTCCCACAGAACTGACTCCCATGTAGGGAGGGGGAAGAGTCCCCAACAATCATTTTCAAAGGTTCTCTTTTTACTAGTCAGCCCACATAAATTAGGTCAACTCCCTTGAGACTCCCAAATGCTTGTAACAGAATTAGAGAGCGCTCCAGCCTTTCCTTCCAGATATCCTGGGAGGAAGTCCTTGCTGGCGCCCAGGGCTGTCATTCATCATACCTGGGGAAAGCCGGTGTTGCCTGGCATCAAAGGGAGCCATCCAGGGGGTTGAGCTACCCACCAGGTGCTGAACAGAGCTTTTCCTGAGGGCGGTAACCTGGCCGGGTGATAATTGTGCGCCTTATGCTTCCTCGGTCCTGCTGTAAAGATGCTAAGCCATCCGTTTTACATATCACATTTGGGTGCTGAGCATTTGCTGGTGGGTTGCTCCTTCCCTTTCCCAGCATCCCAGGCCCCAGCTCCACCCCCCTTTCCAGGGGAATAGGCAGTCTTCTGTCTAACACATGCAGTGAACAAATAGGATCCAGCTACTTCTTGTGTAGCTGAGAGGAGTGGGGTGAGAATCTTTCTTCCTCTTAGGTTCCCTTTTAGAGACGGAAGTCCTCACTTTCCCTGCATGTTCCTTAGTCTGCATTTCCTAGAGATTTGTGGCAGGTGTGTGCTGGGGAAGGACTGGCTGACCTTGGGGCAGAGACCACTGTGCAGTGACGTGGCCATGCCCCCTGGCAGCGCCATCAGCTGAGGGAGAAGGCCCCTGAGTGGTGGTGGGGCTGCACTGACTGCCACAGGAACTTCTAGCCACCAGCTCCAGAGCTCAGGAAGGTGTACAGCTAGAGTGGCTGTGACTCCTCATATTGTCCCATGCTTTCAGGTGGGTTCCCCGCTCATACAGCTTTGGTGAAAGGGTGGTACTCACTTTCTACAAAGGAGACCTGAAGGTCACTTTATGTCCCACAGGCTGGTCCTGGGGCATCAGGAGCGTCTTGGTCTCATGTGCATTTGGTTAGCTGATACCTCTCACGGCATCAGGCTCTTGGGGAGGGTGCTATCTAGGTAATTCTTAGTAAGGAAATAGAAAGTATGGGGCAATCTTGAAATGGGGGCGTTGGAAGGGACCCACTGTAGCCAATCGACTGTACAGAGCTAAGTCCGTAAGGCTGTTTTGATTGGGAGGGCATTTGTCCTGGCTGCTCTGATGCAGCTGAATGAAGAAGGAAAGCACAGCCCTTGCTTGCTTGCCTTTAAAATGACTAAGTAATGTACAAAATGATCCCCCACATGACTCCATTTAAGCTCCTACCCCCGACTCCATGCCCCATCATCTCTCATCTTGTCTCTCAGCTTCAGCCCATCCCATGACTGGGTACAGGGGAAGCATGAGGCTGTGGGCACATGTGTGGATCATGCATGCATTACTTGGAAGAGAAAAAGCAGAATTCTTTTTTTTTTTTTTTTTTTTTTTTTTTAGATTTTATTAAGAAGTCCCCAAGTCAAAAGAGCAGCATTAAAATTGTCTTATTAAAATATTCCAGGCTTTTGCATTTTTCTGTTTAAAGAGACTCTTTTCTGTCATGAACTCTAGGGCCTTCCCAGGTGACGGTCTTGAGAATGTGATTTAAGATTTAAAAAGATAGGGAAAGAGATAAAAATAGGGTAAAGAACACTTTGGAAAGAAAGTCACTGACCTATTAAGCCACCTTGAGAATGGTGAGGGAAAATAGCAGTATTACTAAAAAAATGTAAGCATTGTTACCTTTATTCTGAAATTAGTATGTAAAGGAGCATTTTGTTTACAACACTAAATCTTTGTCTTTAATTTTTAAATTATGAGATTTGTGTCGCCTAAGTACAGCCTGAATACATTTCAATATTTAATTGTTTAATTTTTTTCTTCAGCTCTGATTTGAAGACAAGTAATAATTCTTCAGCTGAGTTTCATGATTTTGGGAAACAACAATATTTTCTAGTAGAACCTATTAATGATTTTTAAATGGGAGGTAATGAGAAAAAGTAGTATTCGCTCAAAGTTTCAGCAGGGTTCTAGTACAGGACACAGTTAACCAGGAATTTTTTTTTTTAAATTAAACTTTTAATTTTGAGGTAATTGTAGATTCAAATACAATTGTAAGAAATAATACAAAGAGATCCTGTATTTCCCTTTATCTTGTCCCCCACACCCTTTATGGTAACATCTTACAAAACTAGTACAGTATCATAACAACCAGGTGTGATATCACAGCCAGGTGTAATAACCAGGTTATGGATATTGATACTGTCAAGTACAGGTCAGTTCCATTAACACAAGGTTCCTTTGAGTTGTCCTTTTATAGCCACACCTCCTCCCTCTCATACTTGACCTCTGACAACTATGAATCCTGTTTAGTTTCTGTAATCTGTCACTCCAAGAATGGAATCATACAATATGTAATCTTTTAAGACAGTCTTTTTTTCCCTGGAACAATTGCCTCATGATTTATTCATGCACTCAAGTATCAAGAGTTAATTCCTTTTTCTTGCTGAGTAGTAGTCCACGGTGTGAATGTAGCACAGTTTGGTTAACCACTCAGCCATTGAAGGACATCCGGACTGTTTCCAGTTTTGCCTGTTTTAAAAAACAAAAACAAGCAGGACTTTAAAAAAAACAAAAAACTTGTGTCTTATTACAGAGTATTTATTTGGCTGGGGAGAGTAGGATTAAAGGCTTAAGAGTTATTTAGGACTAAAACGAACGTTACAAACTATGACAGTCAAGCTCAAAGTAGCTTGATTTCATAAATATGGTTGACGTATGTGTTTAATCAAACTTAAGATTATCATTGGCCAGTGTCCATCAATACAATTTGTAAAGGGTTATATTGTGCCCATGTTTTCATTTCTGTTCTCAACCTAAATGATTGCTCAATATGCACTAGAAATACTCACTCTTCGGAAGCATTGCTCACACATCTTGTTGTGTTCCTGGCAATGTGATAACACATGATTGTGTTGATTTTTTGCTGTCAAGCCCAATTGTTGAATGTTTAAAAACATTAAATACCCGTGTGCATTCGGAGTCTCTGATGAAGAGGCTTAATTAAATAAACATTCCATTATGAACAGAAGCGCCAGCGCTGGAACAATCTGTGAGATTTGCAGCTTATTGATGGATGGTAGGTAATTAGTTGAGGGACACTCAGAAACAGGAGGTTCTGCTAGTAGGATGTAGAAAAAGCCTGTCTGTTCTCCCCCAGATCTCACAAAGTATCTGTGCATCTGCTCCTGCTCCGTGTTAGCCCTGGAGGGGACAGAGCAGCAGAATGGCTTCCTTCAGTTAAGCCGTCATGGGGCCAGCCCAGATTTAAAGGGGGACAAATAAACTCCACCTCTTGATGGGGCTCCATTGTGTTTTTCCAGCAACAATTCTCCAATAACCACTGAGTATCCTACAATGCAGTTAAATTCTGATGCTAACTACCTGCAGTTAGCACAGACCCCACAGGTTAAGGGCTAAGACCCCCGCTATAGACACCAGCCATAATGGAGTATTCTCAAGCCATCCATACTTCTGCCCAGCCGGATGCATATTTAGGGATCCCCTCAACCCCACCTCAGGTTTAATAATTCGGAAGAATGGCACACAGAACTCAGGGAAGTGCAATGTGTAGGATTCCAGTTTATTGTAAAGACTAGAGGCTCGGTGCATGAAATTCGTGCACTGGGAGGGGGGTGTTCCTCAGCTCGACCAGTGCCCTCTCGCAGTCTGGGAGCTCCTGCCACCGCGTGAGCCCAGCTTCTGGCTGAGCGGCACTCCCCCTGTGGGAGTGCACTGACCACCCGGGGGAAGCTCCTGCGTTTGGTCGATTTGCATATTAAGGTTTTATTATATAGGACTAGAAATGAGCAACCAGAGGAAGAGGGACATAGGGCAAGGGCCTGGGAGGATCCCAAATGCAGAAGCCTCTGTCCCCTTGGATTTGGGAGACACCACCCTCTTGGGACATCAGTGTGTTCACCAACCAGGAAGCTCCCCAAACCTCATTGTTCAAGAGTGTTCATCGAGGCTTCGTCGCCTAGGCATGATTGGTTAAACCATAGGCCACTGGAGGTCCAACTGGAGGCCGGGGCTGAGAGTGCTAACCCTGTAATCACAGGTGTGGCCCACCCTTCCCATGAAATTATCTAAGGGCCCACCTTGTGTCACCTTGGTAACATAAACTCAGGTGTAGTCACGGGGGTTCATTCTGAAAAACAAAAGATACTCCTGCCATCCAGGAAATAACAAGTGTTTTTGAAGCTCTGTATCAGGAACCAGACCTGGGGGCAAAGGCAAAATGTATTTTTTATGATACTGCAGAACAGGGGTGATGACAAAGAATTGAGGGCCACCTTCGATCCACCACGCTATGCCGCAACAGACTCAAGCTGGCTTGTTACCTTACCCAAAATGATGGAATTCTAAATGACTGTTTCCCTATCACTTACCTGGAAAATGCTGTTGCTGTCCATCCCCATAGCCACGAGAGTGGGCTCCCTGCAAGCCAGACACACAGATGGATTTTTCTGAAAAAGCTGTTCAATTGGTGTGTCCAGCGGGAGAGGACAGTGGCAGGACAGGCCTCAGTGTTGGACTCTGGCCCCCATTCAAGGTGCCTTTTGCAGCCGCTTCTTGGTCCCCTCAGCTCCCCTGCCCACAAGGCTCTGCTTTCCTAAACTTGACTGTCTTCATCATTTCCCTCCTCACCCTCGTTCTCTTCACCCACACATGACTCAGACCTAGGTCTTGCCTATTTGTTTTCTTTTGCTCACAGACTATTCCCTGGGGCCAGATTTCTAGGTCCTACCCACTCAATCATCTTATTCTGGCCTCTTTTCTCTCTCTCTCTCTCTCTCTCTCTCTCTCTCTCTCTCTCTCTCTCTCTTTTGCAATTCAATCTTGCTAAAAAGCAATGTTTGGGTTTGACTGTGCTTTTGCTATCATTATCTCACCCAGTCTAGCTTGGTGGCTCCCCTGGGACCTCTTGCTGGCGTCTTATCTCTCAGGATTTCCCTGTCTACCTTAGCAGCATTAAGAAAATCATCATTTTTTGCTGGGAACAACCTTATTGTTTCCATTCAGATATTTAAATATCCTTTATATGCTATGCATGACTCTAGTGTTATGTTGTTAAGGACATTTTTTGATAAGCTGCCAGTGGCAACCTATAATTATGGAATTGCGTGTGCCCCTTTGGGTTCAACAGTAACCTTCATGAGACCATTTTAGCCCCTTCTCTCTCACTGTAACTGAAATCCTGAAGTGTGAAGAAACTTTTGTGTCTCTCCCACTTCCCAGAGTTAGCTTGGTTATAGCCTCAGGCCATAACCAACTAACTGCTTTGGAGATAATTCTCTGTGGAGGTTATTAGGATAGTCTAAATAATTTAAGGGCCAGTTTTGGTGAATTAAATAGAGAAGAGAATTTGGGGTGTCAGAGTTTGAAGCATCCCCTCAAGTATTTGTTTACCAGCCCGTCTTACCTATTGGACCTGAGCAGTTCTATGGTGGGAACTATTGGCTTCATTTGTGTCTTCAATTGCTTTAAGCATCTGATTTGTACCAGGTACTGTATTTGGTCCCAGTGTTTCCAAGAAGAAAGATAGTCCTCAGTTTGTTTAGATTCTGCATGTTTGTTGCATGTGCCAATCCTTTAGAAGCTGCATTAACACCCTCTTTTTCCTACGGACAATTAAGAAATTCAAGAATTACTTGACTGTGATTGTGGTTACATGTTCCCCGAGCTTTATAACACATCTCTGATCAAAGGTTTAGAAGCTGGACCTGCTCTGTTTGTAGTCTTTTGTCTGTCGGACACAACCTGCCCCATGAGCTTCTGACAAACTCTTTCAGGCCAAAGACTTGGTTTCGTCGATCTTCGTATCTTTAGCAATGATTTGCTCATACAGCGCATCTAGTCCCAATGTGGTTGGCATTGGACTAAAGGAAGTCTGCTCCACTCTGCATTTCAGTCCCTCTGGTTTCTGTCCAAAGCCATATTTCTGTGGTGTTTATTTAAAAGTGGCTGAGTTTAAATGCACTAGGATGACTTCCTCTTAGAAGAAGGAACCCTGGAGACCAAGGAGATTGGCAGAAGCAGAAACATGATCATCTCCTAATGAGTAGCAACAGCATCCATTTACCTGTTCCTGCAGCACCTTGATTCCTTTGCAGCTCTTATACTGGCCACATTTCTTCCATCTCTGAGCTTCAAGATCTCTGAGGGTGTTTCTCTCCCATGCCCTTTACCTACCTTACCTTGCTTTCCGGCATTTCTAATGCTTTCAGTGTTTCTGTCCTCTCTAATCTGCTGTTTTGTGTTTTATAGATTTTGAGAAATACTGTAGTTACTCAGCTGCTATCTTAGAACTAAGGAACTGAAGGAGTCCCAAGTTTCCCACTAGGTACCCTTATCTACACACCAGAAAGGGGACTCTGGGAGGAGTCCACTGAGGCTGCAGCAGGAAAACCAGCAAATGCTGACCATGCTGAATGCTGATGTCTGCTAATGTTTCCTGGTTCTCTCCTTCAGAGGACTTTGCTGCTGTCCCCTGGCTTGCAGTAACCCTCTTCTCTTTAAAAGCCTATGGACCTTGTCCAAGTGCTTCCTCCGTTCAGAGGATGGAAGATACTATATGCTGGGGAGCCACAGAATCTGATTGGATGGACATAACTGATATTGCCCATTCTTCCACCATCAGGAAAGTCCCTAAATTTGGTGGCTCCATTACTTTCTCTGTCTTCTGCCATGAGACAAGCTTGCCTGTTACAGTAAGCAATCTACTCACCTCTCAAAGCAAGGGAAGAACACTTGCATGATTGGTGGCCAAACCATGTTGCCGCTTTCTAGAAAACATCTTTCATGTTACGGCCATCTTTCTACACTTACCAGTAATGTTATGGTCTAGACTTCCTGGAACTGGGTTTCTCTGTGGCAGGTCATAAGTCTTTGCCAGCATAGACTTAGCATCTTTCTCAACACAGAGTCCTAGGCAATCACTTTCCACTGATTGGATTTATCATTCAAAATGAAGCCCATTTGGCATCCTTGGTAGCTACTCTTCTCTTGCCTAGACTCCTAACCATTTGCACCAACCCTCTCGAGTTTAACATTTATACTGCTGCCATGATTTTCCTTCCATGTCAGCTGTAGCTATTCATTGATGCTCTCTGGTGATTTCCTGCTGCCTCCAGTTACCTTTGAATATGTTGGCCATCCCTAGAGAATAGGTGTCACATGTTTACACACACACACTCCACATTCACCAAGGCTTTTGTCCTTTTGTCTCTAGTTGGTCCATAACACTCTTACATGTGATGGCCAATGTACCATTTGTTAGAAATGGTACCAGCAACTCCCTTCCCTAAAGACCACACACAGTTGTTGTAGAGTTTCTTGGCATATTATTCTAATACTTTGACAGTGTTGAGGCTTCAGTGTTAATCCTACAGTGGCATTTTCATTTTCCCTGGTTCTCTGTGCACAGACACAATCATTAATGAGATCTCTGGGTGCAGAAAATGAAGCTGGAATGTGCCATTTACTATGCTTCCCACATGGATTAAAAATAGTTTAAAATTTTAAATCTATATTCCTTGTACTTATACAGTGGTTGAGTTACTATATTTTCACCTGAGTTTGCCTTCCACTAGGGGAGGGTCAACATCTTGTGGTTCTCTTTATAGCATTTAACACAATATCACAAAAAGCTTGGCCATAAATAGGGAGAGGGAGAGAGATAGAAACATCAATGATGAAAGAGAATCATTGATCAGCTGCCTCTTGCATGCCCCCTACTGGGGACGGAGCTTAGAACCCAGGCATGTGCCCTGATCGGGAATTGAACTGAGACCTCCTGGTCTACACATAGTTTGATGCTCAACCATTGAACCACACTGGCCAGGCGTATTTTTTTTTAATGATAAACATCACGATATTTTGGTGTCTTGAAGAACTTCCTGGCTTATGGGACAGGAGATTCACTTGGTTCTAGAACTGGCCAAGTCTCTTAACTGGCTGCTACTATAGGCTCACCTGCGTGCATGGGCCTCAGTTTTCTCAGCTGTGAAACATGACCATGGATTTGAATAATGACCAGACTGCTTTCCACCTCTAGACTTCTCTGAGTCCTCCCCCTCTGCTGTGTATCCTCTACTTTTTGACTTATCTTTTGTATTTAAAATTATAAATGTGTCCCCACTTTAAATGCTTTTTACAGTATGAGAAAGAGGTGAGAAATAGTGAAAAAAAAAAAAGTATTTTGAGTAGCCTAATACTTTTTTTTCCTGAAAAACTTCCCTCTCCTCCTCTTCCACTAACACTTTTTTTGGGGGTGGGTGAATGAGTGGGTGACTATAGTGATACTGATATGAGGAGAGGAGAATGCAGGATTGCAAGGGTCCATAACAGATAGTTATTTGGTTCCATTGTAGGAGGGTTATTAAAATAACAAATCTATTCTTCTGAAAGGTAGGTTGCCTTAACTGTTTAGGAAGGTCAATGGGGGTGGGGGGGAAGGAGACATATGTACTACTATTTGTAATACTTCAAACAATTAAAAAAGAATAATAAAAAAAGAAAAGAAAAGAAAAAAAGAAAATAAAGAAAAGGGAGGAGGAAGAGTAGTCAAGGAAATACCTAGCTATAACTTTTTGCAGGATCTGTGTTATTGTTCCTGAGTTATCTAATTTAGACAGCTGTGGGTATATGACACTGAACACAAGGTAAGTTATTGCACCATGTTCTGGCAGTTATCAGTTCCCTTTGCTAAGTCCTGAGCTGCCTCCTCCCTTGCCCAAGTGACCTTATCTGCCCATGATAAAGATTCACTTGGGCAGCGAGCAGGCAGCTCCCCAAAATGAGGTCTTAGCAAAGGGAAATATGGACACAGCCTTTCTCCCAAGGAATTGTAATGTACTTTGGGTGGATCTAATTCACATTTCCACTATCCCCAAAAGGAGAGACACTCTTCGTATTGGTAACTACAAAGAAGGAATGAGACTGCAGTCTGAGCACCTCATCTCTCCTATATAGAGTGAGTGTATGGTTTATGTTAAGTGTTCAAGAAAAATCTTTTTAAGCCTCAGAGAACTGAGATATGAGGAGATAAAGAAACCTTTAAGCTCCTTTAGGGAAGCAGTCTTTGAACATCTTTTACTCTGTTCATTGGAGTGTGCTGCCCATCAAATTGTCAGTTCAGTGGGTTATTGCACAAACATTCAGTTGCAGTCATCCCATGTAATTTCTGAGTGAAATGACAAGAGGATGCCTTAGACTGTCACCTCTCTCATTTTACATTCCAGCCATGCCCAGTACCCCTTTTCTGTCGACCCGCCACCCCTTATACTTTTCAACGAAGGACGTTGGTGAGGGACGTGCTAAAACTTTAGGGGATCCCCAAATTCTCAGACACTACATACTGAGGAGTAACCCTGGGTGTCAAGCTGGGTTTCCTCACAGGTCTCGGAATTCCAGTTGTCAATGTGCACTTTTGAGCTGGGGCCCTTACAGAGGTTATTTCATAAAATCCTTTCTACAGCCCTGGACAGTCGGTGTGAACACTATTAGGAAGCACCGCACGTAAAGTTTGCAGTCTAAGAATAGAAGACAAATTTATAGAACCATCAAATGTCAAGGGCCTGCCAGATACTGTGAGTGAGGATATAAGTCATGTCTCCTCTTATTGAAAACCAGAAAGCAAGTGTCAAATTGGCCGAGACCTCTGCAGAGACACCTCCCCAGCAGCATCATACAAAGGGGTGCCATGAATACATAAGGAAGTACCCTCTTCCTGCAGCTTGTACCTGTGTCCTCCCTGATGGCAACGGCTCCTTCACTGCAGTGGGAAGTGGCTGGGTATTCCATTTTCCCGCCCCCCTGACAGCTGGAGTGGGAGTGCCTTAGTTACGCTGGCCAACGAGTACACTGTTCTGCACTTTGGATCTGGAGGAAATGCTGTAGAGACTGAGGAGTGCATGAGAGAGGCTTGAAGGCAGCTGTGTCGATGGACAGTGAGGGAAGTATGCTGGAGTCCAAGGCAGGGCGCTGGTGTGGCTGCCACACTTTAGGCAGATAACCCTGGGGCTTCCACCTTTAGCTCCTGCCTGATTTTCTAACATTTTTTGGTCAGTTCTCTATTCTTTAATGTTCTACCAGCACATTACCTTTTTGCTTAAGGTAGCCAGACAGAACTTCTGTTGCTCCCAACCAGTGACCTGTATAATTTGGTCACTTTTATGGCTTTGCTTAAGTCATCTGGACAAACCACCTTCTGCTTGGACAATTTAGACATAGCCATGGTCCATATGAATCACTGTTAATTTAACTTTTATGGTGAAAACTTGTTCCATGTAGAAAGCAAAATTATTTTGACTTGAGCTTTTTTAAGAAGAAGGAAACTGAGAAAAAGAAATCCTATTGACACTGAGCATCCTATCTAATAAAAGAGTAATATCCTATCTAATAAAAGAGTAATATGCAAATTAACCATCACTCTGCCACACCCACAAGCCAATCAGGAGCGAATATGCAAATAAACCCAACCAAGATGGCTACGGCCACAGAGAGCAGGAGGGAGGCTTGAGTTTCCCCGGCAATGGAGGAAGCCAAGCTTTCCGCCTGCCCTTGCCGGCCTAGGCCTCCACTCAAGGCTACAAAGTTTCAATGATAGAAGATACATAAAACCAAACAGAAATGGCGGCAGCCATGGAGCTGGAAAGAGCAGGAGGCTAGGGTTGCCCCTGGCGATGGAGGAAGCCAAGCTTTCTACACACCCTGGCCGGCCCAGGCATCCGCTTAAGGCTACAAAGTTTCAATTATAGAAGATACATAAATCCCAATAGAAATGGCTGCCGCCATGGAGCAAGCAGAAGGCTTGGCTCCGCTCCAGGCTACAAAGTTTCAATTGTAGAAGATAAATATACCCCAGATACCAGGGCCTCCACTTGGGTCACCAGGAGGCGTGAACCAACTGCAAACCACCACAAGCCCCTCACCAAGGCCGCCCCACACCCCAAGGGAACCCCCACCCTGATCCAGGACACCCTTCAGGGCAAACCAGCTGGCCCCACCCATGCACCAGGCCTCTATCCTATCTAATAAAAGAGTAATATGCAGATTGACCATCACTCCAACACACAAGATGGCTGCCCCCATGTGGTCAAAGATCCTGCCCCCATGTGGACACAAGATGGCCAGCACAAGATGGCCAGCAGGGGAGGGCAGTTGGGAGGGACCAGGCCTGCAAGGGAGGGCTGTTGGGGGCTATCAAGCCTGCAGAGGAGGGCAGTTAGGGGTGACCAAGCTGGCAGAGGATGGAAGTTGGGGGTGACCAGGCCTGCAGGAAAAGGCAGTTGGGAGGGACCCAGGCCTGCAGGGGAGAGCAGTTGCCGGGGGGGGGGGGGCAGGCCTGCAGGGGAGGGCAGTTAGGGGTGACCAGGCCTGCAGGGGAGGGCAGTTGTGGAGGACCCAGGCCTGCAGGGGAGAGCAGTTGGGGGTGACCAGGCCTGCAGAGGAGGGCAGTTAGGGGTGACCAGGCCTGCAGGGGACGGCAGTTAGGGGCAAACAGGCTGGCAGGGGAGCAGTTAGGCATCAATCAGGCTGGCAGGGGAGTGGTTAGGGGGTGATCAGGCTGGCAGGCAGAAGCGGTTAGGGGCAATGAGGAAGGCAGGCAGGCGAGCAGTTGGAAGCCAGCAGTCCTGGATTGTGAGACACACACCCCCGTCCACTGGGATCGGGCCTAAACGGGCAGTCGGACATCCCTCGAGGGGTCCCAGATTGGAGAGGGTGCAGGCTGGGCTGAGGGACACACACACCCATGCACAAATTTCGTGCACCGGGCCTCTATTTAAAATATAAGGAAATAGAGCTGTTGGTAGGGTTCAGTAAAACTCCAAAGGTTTATTTGTTTGTTTATGTTTCTTGCCTATTCATTCAATAATAGGAACTAGTGAAATTCATGGCAAGGAGATAATAAGACATCAAAGAGTATAAAGATGTTGAATTAGAATAAGTATGAGAAACCAGACCTCTTAAATATTTAACACTCAGTATGAGAATAGTTCACATTTCTCAGGTGGATTTTTCCCCCACCACTTGGTATTCTGTACCTACACTTGCATATTTGAATAATAATTTAAAAATCACATAAAAAGTGGTCAGGCCTTCTTTCTCTTTTGACTCTGAGTTATTTCAATTTGGTGAGACTTGCTAAGGAAACCATTTAAAGTTGTAAATGCCACCAAGTCATTCCAAAGTACAGATTAGAAATTCTCTCACTGATTCCAAGTTAAGACAGTCATGAGGGTTTTTGGTGGAATTGGTCTGTGATCATTCACCAGTGACATCTCACCTCCATGCATCTTGCTTCCCCTGGAATGAGTATGTCTTTGTGCAAGGTGGAGAGAAGGTCCGTGGGTACCAACAGTCTCAAAAAGCAAATCACATTCACATTTAGTTTGATTTCTAGGCAAGACCTTTTGTAGGCAGAAATGGAACTATACCACTATTACTATTTCAGCTTTTATACATCAAGTCTTTAAGGTTGAAGAAGGCTTTATAGTCATTTTAATTAGTGGTTGCTCACCCAAGCCCTGGCTGTGACGTGACTGGCATCTTTTCCTACGAAAACCATACTTAGTGAGATGGAGTTGACACAGAATGCTAATTGGTGGGGAGCTGGTGAGGGCAGCGGTCTTATTTAACAGCCCGGGGAACCATACCGTTTCCCCCCTTTTTAAAGGTCTAGGTGAGGTGAAGGGGAGGAGTTGGTTGTGATTGTTATAAGTAAAAAGAGCACTTCCAAAAGCCTCCTTAGAAACATTGGCAGAAGTCTGTTGCAGAATTAAAGCAGGGATTTTCAAAGCACATACCTGTGGAAAAGCACCCTGAATACATTAGCCAGCATGCAGCCAGCATCTGAGGTTGCATTTGCATCTGCCCCTTTCCGGAGTGGTGTTTGTGCTGGCTTCTCTCGTCTTGGCCTGAGAATTTTCAGCTGCGCTTTGAGAACGCTGGACCTTGACCCCGGGGAGAGGGGTGAGCCAGCCACATGGTTTTAAGGTTCTTTGCAGTGGCTGCTGGCAGGCCTGTCTGCATCTTTCATTCCTAAGCCTGGACTTAACCCCTGCCATCTTTCCTTAGAGTGGGGAGAGGTGGTTTGACCATTCTGACTTTCTGTGTACAACGTGCTGGTAAGACATAACAAGCTGTATCTGAGCATTGCTTTGCCACTTACTGCTGTGTACCATGGGAAGTTCTGTGAGGGCAAAGACCCTGTCATTCTCTATTGACGTCATAAGCAGGCATCCAGAGCCTTGGGTATATTCTGAGTGTGTATTGTTGATTAGCACTTTCACCTACAGTTTCTGGGGCCATTCTCTCACTCACTTAGAGGGTGACATTGGCACAGGGAGGGAACAACACCCAATGGAAGAGTGTTAACACAGGTTTTTAGTACACCCCCTCCCCCCTTTCACACTTTGCTGACTCATTTGTGACTCAGGAACTCCAGTGTATACAGATTCCATCACCCTGAGGACTGATTTAGGAATATGGCTCCTCAGCTCCCAGGTTCTCTCTGTCCTCTGCATCCTGTCACAGTGCCCCCCAGTGGGCCCTGTGTGGACAACTCTGAGTTTCCGCTCTTCTTTGGAGGAGTTGGTTGTTCTAAGCCAGCCGTGGGCAAACTACGGCCCGCAGGCCGGATCCAGCCCGTTCGGCTGTTCTATCTGGCCCGCGGAGCCGAAAGAGCGGAGGGTTCTCTTGCTCTCCCCTCTGCTCCTTCACCAGCAGCAGTGTTAACATGGCAACGTTGGGAAACACGGCCGCAGCTCCTTCTTCTGAGTGGGCGGATTTATATATCCCACGGACGTGTCCCCCGACATCACCCTGGGAATGCGTAGACACGTTATCGTGGTGATGTAGGGAGACACGCCCCTGGAGAGCACAGTATCAGAGCATTAGCTAAAAAGGAGACCAACAACACTGTTCCCACTGAAGTTGATGTTTTAAAGACCAAAAACCTTTCAACCCAGTCTACATTGCCATCTACATCTACGTCCCGGGCATAATTTGGAAGTTGCACTAAAGAAAATGTTTAATTTACTGTTTATACATTTTGTTCTTTTCTATTTGTTTTAGTTTTAAATTATTTTATTATATTTAAGTTTAATTTGAAAGGCTTTTGTACCTTTCCTTTGTTAGGCAATTTTATTTTGCCTTTGCCATCTTCAATATAAGGTATGTTATTGTGCTATGATTCCTCCATTTTTTGAAGTTTCAAATTATAATAATTAGTGCTTACATTCTTCTTGTTAAAATGTTTGAAATGAATAAAACTATTGAAATAAAAAAAAAAAGACCGTACCCTTTTATGTAATGATATTTACTTTGAATTTATATTAGTTCACACAAACACTCCATCCATGCTTTTGTTCCGGCCCTCCGGTCCAGTTTAAGAACCCATTGTGGCCCTCGAGTCAAAAAGTTTGCCCACCCCTGTTCTAAGCTCTAAAGCTGAGAGAAATCCACCTCTGATGAGTCTCCTAGTTGACATCCTGGTGGCTCTCCCTGAGCTTGTCCTCCACTGGACAGTGAGGGAGGGCACAGGCCAGTTAAACGTTTTGACTCCAACTGACTTCTCATACTCTGTGAAGATGCCCTTTCCTGGTGTTCATGTTAAGAGCCCAACACATGTTGGCTATGGCCCCACTGGGGTTCCTCCAGCTTATAGAATCAGCCCTGAACACACTTTGCTATATTCCTTCATAGGACCTTGGGACTCATGATAAACTTTAGTGCCAGAAATAACCTCAGGTACCTATGCTCTATATAGCTCCTTATGGACTCAAGTTACATTCCTAGATTACACATTTTACATTTTTAAAAAAGAACCCCCCAATGTATCTAAGGCCATGCCAGATCCTTTATATATGCTTGTTAACAATGGGGCATCCATTAAACATATATTGTAGTAATTTTCTTCTCTCATAATCTCTGCTATTAACTTGCCTGCTCTGGGTGGGAGCCACTCAGCCGTTTCTCTCTGAGAGAGAAGAATTGGTATATTTGGCAGTCATCAGATAGAAACTGTTATGGTGCCAAGTTTCTAAAAACCTGTTTGTTGTACTAGCGTAAGGCTAAATTACATGCTCCTCTCTACGTACAGTGACGATGATGATTTTATAAATGCTGGTTGGATAGCACTGTAATTAGGGGGCACTAGCTTCTATTTTGGTAACAACGTGTTCTTATACCACATTTAAGAGGTTACTCTCTCCTGTGGTTATAAAAGGTAAAAAAAGAAAGACTTCCTTTTTAATAAGGCATCCCCAAGCAGTGTAAGTACCTATGAATTATAAATGAAAACTTTCGGTGATTAAAATAAATATACTGATGCAGTCCCCTTCTCTGCGTCATTGCTTCAGGAGGCCCACACGAAAATCACTCAGAGGAAGTCCCAGGAGTCTCTGAGGCCACTTCCATCTGCTCAGTGCGTTTTCCTGATGTAAATCAGAGGGAGCCAAGGGCAGTGGAAGCCCAGCTGGTTTGAGGAGAGGGGCTCTTTCTTCCAGGGGAGTTGTCAGCCAATAGCGGATGGTCAGAAGGGCCCTGGGCTTCAGCTCGTCACAGACTTGTCTTCTTTGTGGTAATAGTCTCCTAATATAACCTGATCGGTGTTTTGTTCCCTCAGGAATTAATTTACACCGTTTCATGTTCAAGGATGGTTCCATTCCCTTCTGACACCTGTGAGGCTTTATTTAGTAGCAGTTGAGAGCAGGTGCCGGAGCAGATGTTTAAGGGGGTCCCTCTCCCTCTAGGAGCGGCCCATAAACTGGGAAACCTTGAAGAAGACTGTGACTCTGAAATATGAGCTGAACACAATCTCATATGGGTACAGTCAAGGTGAATTAACATCATTTATATGATTAATATCATTTATAAGATTTATATCATTTATAAGAATCTTTCTTTTTCTTTTCTCAGACTTACAGCAAAGCTCTTACTGCATCAGTGGTAATAGGTTAAGAAGCTAGTAGTAGAGAAGTAGTAGGAGGAGGCACCTGAGGAAGAAGAGGGGGAAGCCTGGATAAAGAAGAAAGCTTACTTCCTGACCTGTTTCTTCCTCTCGGCCCTCCATTTGCCTTTTATTTGATCAGTTGTTGATCAAATAACATTAATTTCTGTTCAGAATTGTACAAAAGAGACTACTGGCCTGTTGCTGTTTGGTTGGAAATGAAAAGTATGAGCATTACAGGCCATCAGTTCTAAAATAGCTTGTTTTGCCAACATGATTAACAGATTTTGGGGAGCAGTAAATGTCCAGGCAGAAGCAATGAACCCTTCAGCAAAGAAGGAGTGGTTTCTGAGCTAAGGGAATATTCCCTTAGCCTTTCCTAGACCTTTCTCCTGTCAGACAGAATATGTTCACATTTCTAACTTAGAATATTTTGTTGGTTTGTTTAGATTATTAAATCATACTTTTCTCTCAGCATTGTATGCAACAAAATGTAATGCAGGAAAGGCAGTGCTTAATAAAAACCTTTTCTTACTGTCAATATTTATTGCTATCAGATTAGAATCAAGTTAATATCAGATTAATCAGTAGCTCTTTGGGGGTGACAGGACTTTTAGCAATGTTAGGTACAGAAGAACAAAGAAATTGAAGAGACACAACTGGACTCATCTTCGGAGCATTTCAAAATCATCATTGAGACATTGGCAAAACTGAAAAAAAATTATTTCTGAATCTTTAGCCAATGGTGCCCCAGGATCAGACCATTTCACCATTATGTGTTTAGAGAGGTATCATGTTTCTTGGTGTATTTAGTCTATAAAACCTTTACCCTAAAAAATTAGAGAAAACTTACAGCCATAATAAATGGGTCTCAAATGCATGGATTCATGAGACTGCTCACTCTCTTATCATTTCTTACTATTTAGTGTTGTTTTCAACTACTGACCACTTGAAGTTTTAGAGTCATTACCGACAACAACAACAAAAAGTAGCTAAAACTATTATGCCCTTAAAGAAAAGATTGCAAACTTACATCTGCTTTTAAGCTTCTTTCCCTAACGAACCTTGCCACACCCCCAGGAGAACCTCTTTCATGAGCTCATGGATCAACAGTTGGAAGATGGTTGTATTTCTGAGCCTTGAGGTTTTACTTTTTCTCTTCTAAGCCTTTTATACTGCAAGGACCCTTTGGAATTACTTGCAATAGCATTCTCCATTCATTCATAATTTATTGAAAATCTATTTGGAGCAAGGTATTGTGCTAGATTTAAAGATATACTTCATTCACTCAGCACATTTTTAAAAAATTCCTTATTGTTGAAAGTATTACATATGTCCCCTTTTCCCCCCATTGACCTCTCCCAGCCTGCCTCCCGCCCCCCAGCCCCGGCCTCCCCCCAGCCCCAACCCCATTATCCATGTCCATAGATTATGCTTATATGCATACAAGTTCATTCGTTAATCTCTTCCTGCCCCCTTCCCTGCCTCCCCTCTGAGGTTTGATGGTATGTTCGATGTTTCTATGTCTCTGGATCTATTTTTGTTCATCAGTTTATGTTGTTCATTCCACATAGGAGTGAGATCATGTGATACTTATCTTTCTCTGGCTTATTTCATTTAGCATAATGCTCTCCAGATCCATCCATGCTGTTGAAAATGATAAGAGTTCTTTCTTTTTTTACAGTTGCATAGTATTCCATTGTGTAGATGTACCATAGTTTTTTAATCTACTCATCTGCTGATGGACACTTAGGCTGTTTCCAAATCTTAGCTATTGTAAATTATGCTGCCATGAACATGGGGATGCATATGTCCTTTCTGATGGGTGTCTCAGATTTCTTGGGATATATTCCTAGAAGTGGGATCACTGGGTCAAATGGGAGTTCCATTTCTAATTTTTTGAGGAAACTCCATACAAATATTTATTGTGTGCACACCAAGTAGCCAAGAACTAGGAATAGAGTGGAGGACAAAAGAAGACACCATTCCTGCCCTCTTGGAGTTGAGTCTAATAGAGGAGACACCCTTGAATTAAAAATCACATAGTAAATGCAAAATTACAACTTAATGTGTGATATGAGATGTAAAATATAAGAGTTACATCATCTGGTGGCAAAGAGCTTCTGTAAAGAAATGGTATTTAGGGGGAGACTAAAGGATAAGGGGAGATTAAATCCAACATCTGGTGTCCCTATATGGAAAGGAGAAGACACAGGCAGAGGGGAGAAGGCCCTGTGAATATGCAGAGATTGGGGTTATGCATCCGTAAATCAAGGAGTGCCAGGAGTCATCAGAAATTAGAAGAAGCAAGGAAGGATCTTCCCTAGAGCCTTTGTCGGGAGCGTGACCCTGTCAACACCTTGATCTCAGACTTCAGGCCTCTGGAACTGAGAGAATAAATTTCTGTTGTTTTAAGCCACCAGTTTGCAGCAATTTGTTATTGCAGTGCTAATATAAAGCAGTCATAGTCAGGCATAGAAAATATGGGTGTTCATTTGCCAGATACCAGACAAACAATTTTGAGCCTATTGATAAATGTTTATTATTTTTATTACTTACACCTTCAGGAAATGAGAGAGTTTAGCATATTTTTTTTTCCTTAATGTAATGGTTAAGTGTTGAGACTAAGAAAGGGGATACGAAGCGTAAATGGTGGGTTCCACTAAAGAGCCCTCCTGTAGCCAGGCTGGCCCTTTCGTCTGCACGGGTAGATGATCACAACAGAGGGAAATGGCGGGATGAAGACCCACATGTGTAACCTGCCGCCCAACAGCGTTCACTCAGTGCCGGAGTTGCAGCTGCTGGGGACCGTGAAGGCAACCTGCTTCTTTGTCTCTATTGTGGTAAATAGAGAAGAAAGCAAGCCTCCCTGTGGCAAGGGGGGATTTTTAATGAAGTAAAGGAGACAGAAGAAGTGTCCCAATGGAGAATGAAGAGTGTCAAAACCAGACTGTGCACATAATTACTTTTTCAGACCTTCCTGACATTCTCAGCAAGACTGGTGTTTTGTTGAAAAAAAAAAAAAAACTTAATTAAAACTTAATTTTTTTAAGTGGAAAATATTCAGCATGGTTCCAGGAGGAGTGAAATCAGGGCAGTGAGTACTTTTAACTGCCTTCCAGGGGACACAGTCACAGGTGCGTGGCCATGTGGACTCCCCAGGGAAGGAGTAGTAGCTCCACGTTTGGAGGTTTTTCCCACTCTGTGGGTGTCGGGACATGAGCTCGGCTTCTCTATGGAACACCTCAGCCCAGAGTAAGGGAGGGAGTGGATCTGTTCTGGAGTGTACTGGTCAGGCCACACTTGGGTACACATTGTGGGGGGAAATGTTGATTTAAAAAAAAATTTTAAATTTGTTCTAGAAAGGGAAACAAGATATTGAGGAGATTACATATCACATGAGGCAGCGATTTTTAAATGCTGATCTCTGGACCCGTTCTATCAGAACCATCTGGTTCTGATTCACTAAATCTGTTTGAGAATCTGTATCTTTCTATTTTTAAACTAAACCTTCCCAGGGAGTTCTGGGAGTCAGGTGTGGGAACCGTAGGTTTGAAATGAAAGGAGCCTGGACTTGAAAACAAGTAAACATGGGCTGTGCCCTTTGCTTCTTGCGTAGGTTCAAGCTGACTGCTCAGCTTCCTCCGCCAAACTGGGATAATGAGCTCACCTGATGGGGTTTTATGAGAATTGGAGAGAACATCGGTAAAGTGACTGAGACATAGTAAATGACTAAAAAGGGTAACACTGTACAAGAAGAGATGAATCAGGCTGCTTGCTAAATTGGGAGACAAGGCAGCTTTCTTCAAATGTGTAAGGGGCAGCTGTGTGGAAGAGCTAACAATCTTATTCTGGGTGGCCTTCAGAGGTGGGAGTCATAGGGAGATCAATTTTAATGCGAAAGAAAGTGGAACTTTCTAACGAATGGTCCAGAGATGACATTGGCTTACTTCAGAGGGCAGTGCCTTCGAGTCACTGGAGCAAATTACAGCTGCTGCCTCTTGGAGCAGCTGCCAGGTGACTGCCTGGGTCAGCTCTGTGATGGGATTGCTGGCTTCCTGCGGAGTGGTGGCCAGCGTGCAATTGCTTTGTAACTATCAGCCCTTGTTTGAAGGAAGTTTTAGCAGAAAGCACGCATAAGAAAGACATACAAGAGCAAGGACACCCTTTCATAGCCTTTCAGAAAGGATTGGGGCCTATTTGAGTCCCTTTAATGACTGGGGAGCTCTACTGGCATTTTAGGGGTGGGGCTAAATGGGTAAAATATGCTGAAATGAGTGGGGCGGTCTCAGACAGTGAGAAATTATCTCACCGCAAATGCCAACAGTGCTCTGTGGAGAGACACTGCACCTTGTTGCAGGCCAGATGGACCCCTGAATCAGCCCTGGAGGGTTCCTTTGGGAGCATAGTTTGGAAACCTCAGGTATAAGAGGGTCTGAACAACAGGGTTTCAGGGTTACTCATCCTTCCATCCTTGCAGTCCCTGATGACTACTGTTGAAAGCAGAGTGTCAGGAAGAAAGTGGACTGGGCCACCAGCACAGAGCAGAGCATGATGAGAATGGTGGGAGTTGAAGTCATTTACCTCCTTTTCACGGGGGACCCTATTTGGATGAATGCCGACCCACTTTTGAGAAGCAGAGTTAACTGTTTCCCAGTCTATCCCTCTTGTTACCAACGAGACATTGGGGGACCATTAGTTGTGGGTTCGGGGAGTCGTTTGTGTGCACAGAGTTGGAGCTCCCTGCATGGTGTCAACAAGGCTGTATGGGGATCAGATGTCTGACTGGCCTTGGCATTGGGCTCCAGCCAACTCACAAGAAAGCAGTATTTCATTAATTGGTCCCGGCTAACTCAGATTTCCAAATCTTCCCTTTCTAGGCAGATACATAACACTAGGTGTTCCTTCTGACTGCCTTATCTTTATAATTAGTTTTTGCAAATGCCTGTCTTCAGCTGTTGTTATGTTTGCTCTAATTGCTGCTTTCCCAATAAGTGGGAGGACCCCACATCCCTTCTCCAATGCTGCTCCCCTGGGAGGCTGGTTGTCAAGGAGGACCTTGATGAGTTCCAAGGGCACCGCCATGTTACCAAGCAGCGTGCTGGGAAAACACTTCTCAGGGCTGCTCTGCACCCCAGAGAGGTGACACACTATTTGGGAGTGGGCAGCAAGGAAAGCCTGGTGGGAACGCGGCCCTCTCTATGAAGGTGATGTGGAGCCAGCTAAACATTTCTCCCATGACACAGTTCACTCTGCAGGCCTCACTGTTGGCTTTCTGGGAAACCAGTAAACAAGATGGGGAAATGAATGATCACCTCCTGAGTGGGGGCCCCTCTCACTCACACAGGCCTCCTGGCTGTCACTTTGAGTCACACCCTTCGCTTTCTGGAACTGGAATGATTGCCTATAGTTAGCTCAAGTCCTGCAGCGATGCCAGATCCAACCTAGGCTATTGTCTGAACAGCAGGGCATGCTGCTTCCCTGCCTCAGTTCAGTTCTGTGGAGCAGCACAGTGGCTCAGGCAAACAGCAGGTCACTTTCTTCCTAGCATTCTCCAGAAGCCTGAGGGCTTGTCACCTAGAATCAAAGACTTGCCAGCACTAAAGAGGATTTTAAAGGTCAGCATCATCAACCTCCCACCCAGGATATGCCTTCCAGAACTAACCACCCACCTTGCAGATTAGTAATGTTATATGTGGTTACTCAATGCATTTGTGTCATTTCAGAAGAAATGACCTAGCCCTGGAGTGCCACGAAATCCATGGTAGTGAGCTGTGCTATGATGGAGGCTTACTCTGGTCTCCAGCCTTAATTATTAGCAGTTTGGATTCCTGACATTTATGATGGGTTTTCTGTTTTCCAATTATGATTCACTACATGTTATTTTTTTTAATGTAGCATGAAGCTCTGACCCATTTTCAATAGCACAGCGGCAAATATCCAACAACCAGCAATTTCCTCTTTTAATATCAGCCATTGGAATCACACATCTACTGAGGTGCTGGGGACCGCTTTATCTTCATTCTCTCACTGCAGTATTCTTTTCTGGTGTTGTCATCACCTATCTAGGTGCAGCCCTGTGCCATGCTGGGACCCCAGCTCTGTGCCAGTGAGAAAATGAGGTTCAATGGGGAAAAGGCCTAGAGCAGCTGTTCTCAGGCTTAATACACCTTAGAATCACCTTTAAATACACATTATTTAAAATAATGCCAATGCTTGGGCCCCACTTCTGGAAATTCTGATATAACTGGTCTGTGGTGCAGCCCGGGATTTAGGAATTTTGTAATCTCCATGAGTAATGACAGTGTGCAGGCAGGGATGCAAACTAGTGACTGGGGGGACTGGGCATCAAGAAAGGCAGTCCCAATGGTGGTGGCCAAGGGGGCTTCAAAATGGAGTTGTGGTATGTGATAACATTTTTTCCCTCAAGGTCTAATTTGATGGTAGCAGAGGTTTGGGGGGAATGTTTACTCATTAGGTTGGAGAGGACGCAGGGACAGGATGTTGCTGTTAAGGGTGAGATTGATGGCAAGAACTGGGCAGATTGACAGTTCTCTAGCAGATACAATGGGATCTGCAATCATGACACAAAAAGGTCAAATGAGGAACTGGGACAAAGGCCAGTGGTGTAGGCTGTGTCCAAGCTGTGGTCGAAGGGAAAGGCTGCAGCTTCATTGTCACACTCACCTTGGGCTTGCCACTCTCAGGGACAGCGAGGCTAACTCCAGAGCCTGCCTTCTGTCTGCGTGGCGGGGCTCCTCATTTATCTCCAGGCTCAATGCTGAGCCTTCGGAGAAACCAAGACTGGGAATTCTTATGTTGACCAAGACTGAGGCCGAGCCTGATGGTCTGGGTACTGGGGGAGGTCTAGATAGAAAGGCCGGTGCTGAGTCTGTTGAAATGCTCAGGGCAGTCAGGAGGACTGACTAGAGAGGTGAAGATGCTCTTTGTTGTGTCTTCTTGTGAAAGTAATGTCATCTCCCAAACCAGGCTGGCAACACTCTTCGGCTATCCTATAGGGAGTGTCGAATTAGGTAATGTCTTTAAGACTCTCTCTGGATTCTTCAGGAAAAAAAGATCATTTGAACACCATGCATAGGCAGGAAAGAAAATGCAATTTAAGCACTGCACCATGGTACTCAGTAGTCATCTCAAAGTGGACTCCTAGCAGCTGGAAGTTAGGGATTCAGCATGAGGAGGCTGGGTACCTGGCCAGTGGAGGCAGGGATTGTAGCTCAGGATTTGTAGCCCTAGAAGTTCAAAAATCTTGATTTCCAGGTGCACCTGTCTGTTACTCACTTGAAAGTGGGGAGTGTCTCTGGTGCAGAAGATCTTGCTGCTTGTTCCTTAGCAGCACGGGTGGTGTGTGTAGGTGTAGAACTTCCTCCTTGTTCTGGGAGAGAGCTCCCAGGCTTCGTTGACTGTAGGCTGTGGTGTGTGCTGCTTGTTCTGTGGCTTAGCAATGTCAATACATTTTCAGGACCACTTGGGAGGGATGCAAGCTTTTTCCTTGAGATCGTGGGGAGCTATTGGAGCTGTTTGGACAGGCAGGCAACATGCTGAAAGAAGTGTTTTAGGAAAATGCACTTGGCAATCCTGGCTAGGTGGGGGATACTAATATGTAACCGCTGGCTTGTCGTGAAGCACAAATGAAATGATGTGAGTGAACATGAAGATGCAGGACCACCATTCCTTGATCCATTCATTCCTTTGCTTTCTGCAAATGCACCCAGGGACATAATATTTTCTCTTGACCAATGTTATTCGTTTGCTGGAGCCACCATAGCAAAATACCACCAACTGGGGGCTTGAACAATAGACATTTATTTTTCTCACAGTTCTGGAGGCTGGAAGTACGAGATCAAGATGTTGGCAGGGTTGGTTCCTTCTAGGGGCCATGAGTGGGGGGATCTGTTCCAGGCCTCTCTACTTGGCTTGTAAGTAGCCATCTTCATCTTCTCTCGGTGTCTTTGTGTCCTCACATTGCCTTCCCTCGGTGCGCGCGTGCGTGCGTGCGTGCGTGCGTGCGTGTGTGTGTGTGTGTGTGTGTGTTTGTGTTGTGTATCTCTGCCCAAATTTCCTCCTCATATAAGGACATCAATCCTATTGCATTATGGTCCACTCTAGTGACTTGTTTTAATGGAATTACCTCTGTAAGACTTGATCTCAAAGTATGCTTACATTCTGAGGTACTGGAGGTTAGGTCTTCAACATATGGATTTGGGACAGGGAGAAACACAGTTCAACCCATAACAACCAGGTTTTTTGGAAACTTTCTTTTCTAGGGCCTTACGCTTGGGTAATTACTGGATATTTAAGGGCACTTCAAGACCCAACAACCCCCCGCCCCCCCGCCACACACACACACACACACACACACACACACACACGCCATATGTCCAAAGTTACATTCATCTTCCTTTGGTCCCTGTTATCCCCTCACTAGAATTACTTGGTTAAATAAAGCAGTGTTTTAAGACAACTTCTATAAACATGCACTCCTTTTACATAAGAGGAGTAATAGCAGCCAGTGAACGGCTGGATGAATTTGTTTATCAAATGACAAATAAGCGCTAGTATATGATATTAAGTTAGGGGACCTAAGATGTGTGCCACAATACAGAAGTTTTAGAATATTCCATATAACGTTGTGAGAAATAAGGGCACTGGAGCCAGTCTGCTTGGGTTCAAATCCCAGCTCTAACCCTGTCTCTCTGTGTGGCCTTAGGCAAATTACTTAACCTCTCTGATTTTTTTTTCTTCATCTGACCAATGGGCATAATAATAGCACCTGCCTCATATGGTTGTTTAGAAGGTAAATGGGCTAAATGCATGTAAAGTGCCATGCCTGGAGTCAGGTTTTTTTTAAATGTTAGCTGCTGTTATTGTTATTGTTGTGATTATGTTTTGTGAATTACAAAGCACATCTGTATTTTCTTCTTTGCCCTTATGCATACCCTGTGGAGCAAGAGGAATTATTCCTATTTTACAGATGAAGAAACTGAGGCTCTAAGACATTAAGCGAATCATCCCAGTGTAGATGGCAGTGTTCCTAAATTCTATTTCACCACTGAGGCCACCTCTTGGAAAAGAAGTAGAACTCCAAGAATATAGGCTTTTCCCCAGGAAGGTGAGGCCAGCGTGTGGACTTTGGGTCGGAATAAAGGTGTAAGCTCCTATCAGTGAGGCCTCCTGAGAAGAGAAGTGATGCAAGAGGCAAATGTTGGGTGAGAGGATCCCAAAGAACTTCCCCTCTCGGTCAGTGCATCACAGGTTGTGATACTGTCCAGGTGGCTGCACTTTCAACCCTTGTCTGCTATTTGATGCTAAATGTCATCTTTGGATGTGATGTGAAGGTTTAGAATTTTGCACATGTCCATAAAGTTGATCAGTCTTGCTAGATCATATTAGTGGAATTCATTTGCCTCAGACTTCCCAGTCCTAGACCAGCTCTGCCAGGTAACCTACACCTGTGGGTTTTATGGTGTTTCCAGTGTTTACCACACAGCCTGTGATTTTTTTTTTCTAGGACTCCCAATGATATACGTAGCGCATTCAGCTGAAAAAGTTTCTCCCTATTTCTGAGAGTGGTCCTCACCACAGTCCTTATTGCATCCTCAAGCAAGGACATCAGAAATAAAGGGGGGGGAAAATCACTGTGAGGCAGGGTTGCAGGAGGACATCATTAATGTGACCTGTATTGCCAACTTAGATTTTGCAAATGTCCATAAAGTTGACCAATCTGGAACTGTTTGACATTGAAACGGGGACTCAGAACTGTTGGACATTGAAATTGGGACTCAAACATTTTTTGTTATTATATGTTTATTTCTAGTCTGCAGAGGCAAGATTTTTTAAAGGAAAGAAATGGGGGGAAAATAGATACAGAGGCAAAGAAGCATTGAACAGACTGTCAAACTACAGTGGGAAGGCAGGGGAGGTTGCCGGGGGCGGGGGGGGGGGGCGGCTGTAAGAGATCAACCGAAGGACTTGTACGCATGCATATAAGCATAACTAATGGATACAAGACACTGATGGGGGGGGGGCAGGTAAAGGCATGTACTGGGGGGAAGGGGAGGCCGGGGGGAGGTCAATGGGGGGAAAAAAAGGAGACATATGTACTACTATTTGTAATACTTCAAACAATTAAAAAAATCAACATTTTAAATTCAATGTAAAGTGCTTTGTAAAATTATTTTTGCCATATTGAATTATAGTTCTTTATGCACGTGACTTTTAACCATTAGATTATGAGACAGCTCATGAGGGAGCACTAAGACCTGCTTAGTTTTGTGCTAGAGAGCTCAGTAATGCCTGGGAAATAGTAGTTGTTCAGTGAGTGGTAGCATGACTCAGGCTGTGTGTGCACAAATATAGGTCAATTGAATTAAAAAATTAGATATCAGCTAAACCACCTCCCTGGGCACCTGGGAATGCCTATGTTATGCCTTAAGGCACATTGAATTCTGGTTCAAGAGTAGGAGTTATTTTGACAAACCTAAAGTGCTTTGATAAAGGGAGAATTACAGCTATTTCTTTTTCCCTCTCATCATCAAACAACCTATGAGACTGGACACTAATAAAGAGGGTCATTTGATGTCCAATGGGCACTAGCTTATTGTAGTGATCACTTGATAAGGTTTATAAATGTCCAGTCACTATGTTGTATGCCTGAAATTAATATAATATTACATGTCAACAGTAGCTGAAAATAAATTAAAAATTAAAAATTATATAAAACTAAGTAAATGTCATCAAATACCATAGGAGAGGAGAACTATTTGGTTTACAAATGATTCCTGTTGTTTAATTGAATGTTTCAAAAATGAACAGATGTGGTGTCGGGTGAAGAATACTCGGTCTTGTTGGTGAATTATTTATCTTGACCATGTTGTGGGCTGATTTGTGTCACTGCCCCCCTAAATTCATATGTTGTATCCCTAACTTTCAGCACCTCAGAATGTGACTGTAATTAAAGATAGGGCCTTTAAAGAGATGATTAAGTTAGGGCAGGCCCTAATCCAATCTGACTGGTATCCTTATAAGAAGAGAAGATGTGGGCACATCGCATGAATCTTCTAGGCTGTGTGTGCACATAGGAAAGGCCACATGAAGACAGAGCAAGAATGTACCACCTGCAAGCCAAGGAAAGAGGCCTCAAAAGAAACCAAACCTGCTGACACCTTGATCTTGGATTTCCATGCTCCAGAATTGTGAGAAAATAAAGCCACCCAGTTTAAGCCACCCATTCTGTGGATTTTATCATGGCAGCCCTAGCAGGGATCCAAGGATTAGCATGTGAGACATAAAGGGGAGGTGCTGGTAAGGGACACAGACTTTTCCTTGTTTAGTGGAAGTATGAAAGTCACAGTGGGCCATGAAAGAATCTGTTTGAATTTTACTTTATCTCTCAATTCTGACCCAAGAACCAGTCTTGGAAGAGGCTGAGTGAGGTCTACCTCACAGGCATCATGGCCTGGGTGGCTCAAAGCAGACACTGCGGTGACATTATTATTCAAAGAGTCTGTTTTCATGAAGTTTCTGCATGTCATTCTAGGCCTCCCCCTCCAACTGTAGCAATGAGCAGAACTCCAGGAGTGCTGCGTAACGATGCCTTACACATGGAATTTTGTTTATGGCCAGCCTTGTTTGAATTAAACTATTTGACCATATCTACCAAGCAGAGTGGATAATGAGTGAGAAAAGCTAAATGTGAGTTCTTTTTTATATTGTATAATGGTGTCTCTGTTTTCTTTGTTTTCGTTCTGTTCTTAAATTCTGTGGGAAACCCATGGGAAGTGAGAGCTTCTATCTAGGGTATTTAACTTCAAATCATGCCATCTCCTTTGTTCTTCCGCTCATCTATTCCACTGTGTTTTTATCATATACTCAAAGGCTAGATTAATAGCAGAGCAGAATTCTGCTATGAAATTTGAGTGATGTGAATTCTTTATCAAAATTTTAAGAATAAAAACTTTGACGATGATATAGCCCATAATTGCTACTTGTGTGCATTTGACATTGTCAATTTACATTAACTATCATCAGATGTTTAATTAGTGCAGCAAAAAAAGGGGGGGAAGTGTTATATGGGCAAAAAAATAATTGACTGCTCTTCTGTTACCCATTTGAGGGGACAGCTAAATTTGTTTCGATTTTTTATTTAAGAAAAAATCTTTAATGGGCTTTTCAGAGTGTGAAAAGAATTATCAGGAAGGATGCTTCAGAAGAGAGATAATGCTGAATTACTCTACAAAATGAAATCAAAGAAATTTGATGAATTATGGGGAGGGGAGAGAAGAGGGGTCAGATGTGACAAGAATGATGGGTCTGGGTGACATCTGGAGCCGGGACCAAGAAACTCAGCCAGGAAAGGGTCCCCAGGTTTGGAATAGGATGACAGGGGACTTTGCTATTTTCTAATTCTGCCCATCGCATTCCCAAAAACCTTAATTAAAGACTACTCTACATACTAGAGCCTTGTTTCTGGAAAATCAAAACTCTGAAGCTTTCCAAATTAGAGTTAGTATGAGAAGGCAAAAAAGAATTACCACAAGTGATGAAATACAAATGAGATGCAGTGGGACTAGCACATCTAAGCCAACGGATGACGGAGACTATAACCACCAGGAATCCACACACCTGTCCAGGGGGACACTGGACTCCTACAACTGCGTGGGATTGGGGGGGGGGTGTTGGGTTAAGCCTTTAAATATATGTGCATTAATAGTAACTCCTAAAAAGCAGGAGATCTCGGGAAAAACCCAGGCCAGAGACACTTGGGCTTAAGCAAGACTGCAATCATAGAAACTTTGAAATCCCTACTGTGAGGGTAGGGAAAGAGGATGTTTCTGTTCAAGTACTGTGTAAGCCAGAGGCTATTCATCTTTTCTGGGGATTGTGGCAAGAGGAAGGCATGCAAAGCAGGAGGTAAATAAGATGAAAACAGTCCATGTGTTGGTGGTTAGTCACCTAAGAAGGTTTTAGAAAGAAAAGGAAGGAAAGGAAAGGAAAGGAAAGGAAAGGAAAGGAAAGGGAAAGGGAAAGGGAAAGGGAAAGGGAAAGGGAAAGGGAAAGGGAAAGGGAAAGGGAAAGGGAAAGGGAAAGGGAAAGGGAAAGGGAAAGGGAAAGGGAAAGGGAAAGGGAAAGGGAAAGGGAAAGGGAAAGGGAAGGGAAGGAAAGGAAAGGAAAGGAAAGGAAAGGAAAGGGAAAGGAAAGGGAAAGGGAAAGAAAAAAGAAAGAAAAAGAAAGAAAGAAAGAAAGAAAGAAAGAAAGAAAGAAAGAAAGAAAGAAAGAAAGAAAGAAAGGGAGGGGGGAAAGGGAGGGGGAGAGGGAGGGAGGATGAAAGAAAGAAAGAATGAAAGAAAAGAAAGGAAGGAAGGAAGGGAGGGAGGGAGGGAGGGAGGGAGGGAGGGAGGGAGGGAGGGAGGAAGGGAGGGAGGAAGGAAACCTATTGTAGCCAGCAAGCTGGTTGATTAAATCTATGGCTTCCCAGAGTCCGCCACCCCTCCTAGTCTACAGCCTGACTATTTGTAACATTTCATATTCTTTTATGCAAAGAGATTTTCTTGTGAGGGTGAGGAGTGGATGGCATGATCTGCCTTCTGGGGACAGGGTTTCAGAACTCCACGGCTCTGCAGTGGTGAAGAGCAAGCTTTGCTCATTGTATCAAGTAAAACTCAGATGGAATACTTCATCCAGCCCCTGTCAGGATGTTCCCTGCAGCCCCCTGCCTGACCAGCCATAGGGAAGGGTGTGGAAATGAAGTGGGAGGAGAGAGAGGGAGAGAGAAGGGCCTGGAATTCGTTATGGGAGACCTTCTCTGTGTCAGACATCTCAAGTGAATCACCTCATGGAATCCTCTACACAAACCTTTACTATGGGGATGATTTTACATTCTATAGATGAGGATCTGACCTCAGAAAGACTGAGCAAGTAGCTCACAGTGATGAAGTGGCACTTTCCCAGAAGCCTTCTTTATCAGAAGTGGGAACTTTCATGACTTACCCCTCCACCTCTGCATTCCTCCTTCTATTCCTGCCTCCATTCTTCTTTCCTTTTTGTTGTCTATCTTGAGGTGAATGGTCATAACTCTTAAGTAGTTAGAGGTACATTTTGAACAAATAATGATTTATTTAAATTTGTAGCCATATTTTATCCTAGAATTTTAACATGTTTGACATTATTTTTCAGCATGCCTGGACACGGTGGTGTGTGACTCTGGCCATTGTCATTTATTTTCCATTCAGACATTCAGGGTAAATTTGTAAACCTCTGAAGAGGACATGGTGTCAGCAATCAACCAGGGCCAGGGTGGGACCGAGAAGCAGGGAGCTCCTTATAGTTCTCCCTCTTCTGTCTCAGGGGCACACACTTCCGTGGCAGCTCAGCTAATGTGTAACAAGTCCCCGCAGGGGTCCAGGAGCCAGTCTAGGGATGGAAAGGCAAGGAAGCCAGGGCTCTCTTGTGGGTTGCTCACCACATCTAGAACATGAGTCAGACTCGGGCAAGGAAAAATCCCGTTCGGATGTGTGCTCCAGCCTGGAGATTCAGGGAAGACTTCCTGGAGGGCTAAGACCCAACAGGCGATTCCCTTAGGCAGTAGTCTGCAAACCGCGGCTCGCGAGCCACATGCGGCTCTTTGGCTCCTTGAGTGTGGCTCTTCCACAACATACCATGTACCCTAATTAAGTTAATAACAATGTACCTACCTATATAGTTTAAGTTTAAAAAATTTGGCTCTCAAAAGAAATTTCAATCGTCGTACTGTTGATAGTTGGCTCTGTTGACTAATGAGTTTGCCGACCACTGCTAGGGGACTAGAGTGTGAGGAGGAGGAGTAAGCAGTTCAGCAGTTACAACATGAGGAGAGACGATGTGCGGCAGTAGTTTTTGTGTTTTGTTTGGTTTGAATCCGGCCTCACCCAGTGAGCAGTATGCAGGTAGTTTGCTTTATCCCAATAGCTTTCTCTCAGCTCATGATTCAATAGCATGTTGCTGGGTTTCCTCTGGGGCCCTGCGTTTATTTGTTGTGGTCTGGTGGTTTGTTCTGGCAAAATGTAATGCATGGATTTTTACAGCTTGCTTTGTGCATGGGCATCATTCCACCAAAGCAACATGTTTACAAATGCCAGCCCTTCGTTTTCTGAAAATACTGCTGAAAAGAGCAACTGCGCTGGGATGTGCCATGTGTTTGGGGAACCAACCACCAGAACTGGCTCTTCCTGATGTTTTTGCTCAGAATCACTCTTCATTGTGCCCGCTTCTCCAGCACCCTATAATCCCAAAAGGGCCTGTTGGCTGTGACACACTGATATTTTAGAAGTTGAAACCCTTTCAGGCAATACCCGCTATGCTTAATATAATAATGCACTGATATAAATTTGTCACACGTTGTAGAAGATCCCTTTTTATAAACTCCCTGTATTGCTGAATTTATCAAAACTCCTTAGGGAACATATTCTAAGAGATCCTAGAGCCAATCAACAATAACTCATCTGAATATTTAAAAATTCAGCTTTCCTATACAAACCCCTTCAAACTACCCCCTTTTAGAGAGAGAGAGGGAGGGAGGGAGAGAGAGAGGACAGATACCCCATTACACCTTACTGATTTTTAACCAATGGTGAGATAATTTCCTCTTACAAATATAACAAATATTGGAAGCTCCTTTCTCTGTATTTATCTTCCCAATGTTAATCCTGAATGTGGACTAGCAAATGTATATGGAAGAGGGAATTTATAGGGAACTGTGTTGTTTCTCATGCTTAAGATCTTCCCGATTCAGGAATTTTCTGGATGGGGAAGCTCTTACTGTATGGACACTAGATAGTGCAGTATATTATTGAAGCTTGTCTGTGATAAACTTTAGAAATAGACCAAACATAGAGGCAGTTTGAGAAATCTGAGAAAGCATAGGAGCCATTCTTAACGTTTGAGGTAAAAATAATTGGTAGGAGTGGGTCCTTCTCAAAATTGGAAAATGCCATAAGGAAAAGAAATGCACATTTCTATAGACTGTTGATTTCAGCAGCTATAACCCAGGTGGTGGAGGGCAGTTATCATCCTTCAGACTCCCACCATCCTATTTTCTTCCTTGTCAGATGGTCTCACCTTACTGTGAATGTTTTCTACATTTTGGTGGTGGTTTTTCAGGACTGGTAGCTGGACTCATTTAATTCCTATTCATTCATTTGTTCATCAAATCATTTTGTTTGTGTTTATGCCAGGTACTGTTTTAAATGTTAGGCACTGCTTTAGATTCAGTCATTTCTTTCAGTTCCTTATTGGCCCACTTACACATTTCAGTTCATATGAATAAGTCATTTTTAAAGGGAGATTTTTTTTTTCCAAAGGGAGAATGTTTATTTATTGAGTGTATCACCTAATGGAAAAGACAGTTGTCTCATGCTTGTTCTTAGAGGGGAAGTTCCAGAGGTGTCTATTGGGGGTTAAAAATATCATCTGGAAAAAAAAATACAAAGCATCACCTCAACCATAGCATCTCCTCCCTAACACAGTGTGAGTGATCTAATAAGACACAGTCCTACCCAGCCCACCTGAAGTCCTACCTGTGAGGTCAGCCCCTTGAAGGTCTCTTTCTTGCAAAGCTAGTGCATCAGAACGAGTGGACTCATGTTTTCAAAATATGAGATTGGTGTTCTAAAAATAAAAATATTTTCTTGGCCCTGACCGGTTTGGCTCAGTGGATAGAGCATCGGCCTGCAGACTGAAAGGTCCCAGGTTTGATTCTGGTCAAGGGCATGTACCTTGGTTGTGGGCACATCCCCAGTAGGAGGAGTGCAGGAGGCAGATGATCGATGTTTCTCTCCCATCGATGTTTCTGACTCTCTATCCCTCTCCCTTCCTCTCTGTAAAAAATCAATAAAATATATTTTTTAAAAAACATTTTCTTCGACAGATTATATTATTTGCAACAAAATGGTCTCAAATCTATTGGACATTTAAGCTAGATTTTTTTTTTAATTTATAAAAACAAAATGGGAGCACAGCTACAAAACTAAAAGACTACAAAGTAATATCTTCTCTCCCTCTGAACTAAAGTCTCTTTCTCTCAAAATTTTCTAAACATTCACAAAGTTATATGTATATATAGGTGTATACATGCATATTTATACATTTTAACCCAACCATACTTGCTAACTATTAGGTATCTATTGCTGTGTAGCAAATTATCACAAATGTAGATGCTTAAAACAATACACATTTGTGATCAGATAGTATCTGTGGTTCAGGAATCTGACCATGGCTTGACTAAGTCTGCTGCTTCATCATGAGGTTTCCGTCAAGGTAACGTACAGGACTGGGTCCTATCTGAAAGCTCGACTGGGGAAGAGTCCATGTTTAAGTTCATTTATATAGTTGTTACCAGAATTCAGCTTCCTTAAGGCTATTGACTGAGATCTCTCAGGTCCTAGCCAGTTGTGGGCCGGAGAGGACCCTCACTTCCTCACCAAATGGACCTCCCTGTCATGGCAACTTGCTCCATCAAAACCAATAAGGAAGAGAGTCTCCTAGCAAGATAGGGGTTAGAATTCTGTGAAATATAATCACAAAGTGACATTCCATCACCTTTGTCATATTCTATTGATTAGAAGCAAGTCACAGGTCCTGCCTTCACTCAAGGGAAGGGGATGATACAAGCACATGAATACCAAGAATTGGGGACTATTGGGGACCACATAGGACTCTCTTCTACACTATCTGAATGTTGGATATTAATATCATCTGTTCTCCTACATAACAGTACTGTGCAGAGGAAAATTTGCTATATGTCCAATGATACTTTTTTGATCTTATTGCTTTACCTTTTCTTACCCCATCCATGATGACAAGTAACAGAACTTTAGGGCATATCAGTGGTAAAACAGAATTCTCACTCCAAAAATTTAATTAACAGCCAACGTGAAATAAGGACCATTCATTTATTGTGGGTAAAGAAAACATTATCGCCAGGAGAAATGGGTCAGAATATCCAGAATGTAGTAGCTTATATTAACTAGCTGGAGGTGATAGATCGAATAATGAACAGCCTAGAAAGCAGGGGAGTGGCTCAGTGACTGGCCCGACTGCAGCACCTCCCTGGGAGACCCTGGCTGTGCCTGGGATTGGCCCACCAGTTGCTGAAAAATTAGTTAATTCAGGTGAGGATTCCGGGGAAGAGGTCTGAGTGGTAGTGATGGAGGAGTCTGGGGAGCTCAGGGAAGTTACTATGTACTAACCACTAATTCATATTTTATAACTTAATAATTTGGAGAGCTGTACATATTGCCTGTGTCTGCCTCCCTTCTTTATCCACCCCTCACTGTGAAGTGCCTGGCACACATTGGTGGGACCCAGCCTATATGTCAAGGCTCCACCCACACGCCCCTCAAACAGCTGCTCTTTGATCCCCCTTGGACCTTGGAGCGGGCTCAGGAGGGGTTTGCCCAGGCCCTGGGAGTGGAGTCCTGATCCTGTTGGAAAGAATTCCAGGGCCCATGACCCAGACCATGTGGCCATGGAACACTGGTTGAGATGTGCAATAAATGTAAAGCACACACTGGATTTTGAAGACTTAATGTGAAAAGTAAAGAACATAAAGGATCTCATTTAATATTTTTATATTGATTACATGTTGAATTGATAATATTTTGGTTATATTGGCTTAAATAAAACATATTATTAAAATTAATTTTACCTGCTTCTGTTTTACTTTCTGATTTAATTACTAGCAACTTCAAAATTATATATGTAGCTTGCTTTTGTGGGTCCCCTAGCATTTCCATTGGGTGGTGCTGATCTAGAAGGAGGAAGTGGGATCTGCTAGGGCACATCCCCTTGGTATCTTGGACTCCTTACCCTGTGACGAGGAAGAGCTGGAGCAGAGCCCTCTAAAAGCATGGGGTCCCAGTCAGGGGCCCATCTTGCCTGAGGGTGGTTTTGTGTTGAGGTCATATTCATAATTAATTTGTTCTCTTTCCCTCTCATGGCTAAATGACTCCAAATCTCTCTCCCCTTTGCTCACAGTGGTTTTACCTGTGGCAAGAAGATAGCTCCCCCCACCGCCACTGCCACAATATGACTGCTTTGAATCAGTAGTCACCAGGCACAAGAAGTAAAGCTATATATTAAGAATTATCTTTTGAGAAGCTGTTACTCTTTGGATAAGGTGGAGTCCAATCATCAAGCAAGTCTTTGCCGGCAGTGAGCCTTCTTCCTTGCTCTCCCTTAGTTTGGAAAACACAGTTGTCTTTCTGAATTGATTCTTTTAGTAGAATGGTGACATAGGATCAGGAATATGTTTTTGGACTCAAGGGGTGAACATTTTTCTGAATGTGTTAGGGATTTAACATAAACTCTGTTGAATTTCAGATACTTTCTAAGAAGATAATTTACTTATTCAGTATCTAGAGAAGGAAACTTTAGACAGTCCCTTATGACTTACTTAAGAAGTTCATGTTTGTGGTATATTTCTTTATGACAGCTTTAACAATTTATAATGAATGTCGACTATGGCTTTAGAGTCTCAACAGAAACAATGACTTACTTAGGCTCTGGCTCCTGAATAAATTTAATTGAAGATTGCAAGTAGGATGGATTCATGATTTAGATGTTTGAGTCCTCTTTAGTTTATTGCTTCTTTCCTTATTGTGGCAGAGAGTGGCTAACTATTAATAAAACTGTGTTTCTTAAACCTGGATTACATTACCCAGCCTTCCTTGTAATTAGGTATGGCCATGTGACTGAGACTGGCCAGTGGATGTTAGTGGAAGTGATGTCATCCTGCCCAAATAATCAGGCACTCTTTCTCCTTTTCTTCTTCTGCCTGTGGATGCAGCGTATCCAGGGAAGAGATTCAGAATCTGCATTTTGATAACATTCCCCGGTGATACCTGTGCACATTACCATTTGAGAAACACTGCCCTAAGATGACAGAGCCGGAAGATGGAAGGAGCATGGTCCCTGCCTTGTAGCTTAATTATGCGATTGGGAGCCCAGTTCCTGGAGCCAGAGGCCCTGGGTTAGAACCCTAAGAGATGTTGGGATTCTAACATATGAAATGAATTCAGTTCTGTGGCTCACAGCAGCATTCTTCCCAGTGAAAAGGAATGGAATAGCATGCTCCCTCTGGGGAGCGGGTCTAAGCTGTCAGTCAGGCATCCTTAGCGCTGCAGCAGAGGTAGGAGAGGCTGGTTGTTCTGCTGTTCGATCGATTTGCATATTACGCTTTTATTATATAGGATAAGAACCACCAGCCAAGTGGGAGAGAAAAGAAGGTTCTTTGAAGCTTTTTGCAGTTGGTCTACACTAGCAATTGACCGGTGTTTCTCAACATGGGGTGTTGGAGAGATTAGGTACCACTGGGATAGATATCTTACCAAATTTTAGCTTTCCTTCACTTCTCACCTAAACTGTGTCTTAGGGGTGATATGTAAAGAGATTTTTAAAGGGGAGATGCCTCTTTCTGAAGCAGGAGGAGAAGGAAACCTGTGCTCTCCGGTTTTTACTAGGCTTCATAGCCTGATAGCGCATCTTAACTTCATTGTCATTATCTTTGATGGCAGAGCAGAGGCAACAGTAAATAACCACAAAACATGAGTTCCATTAGCCTAACTTCCGTTTTGAAATCTGAGTTATTGACAAGGGCTTTATGTGCATTTTCTTATTTAATCCTTACAACAATCTCTGAGATGGGCGCTATTTTTATACCATTTTGCAGAGGAAGGAGCACAGAGAAGTTAAGTAACCTGCCCAGCATCTCTTAGGATTCTCACCCAGGGCCTCTGGCTCCAGGAACTGGGCTCCCAATCGCATTCCTCTCCTATGACCAGCTTTCCAGTGCCTCATGGCCATTCCCTGGGGCCTTGCATTTTGTGGTTCTGGCCAACTCAGATTTGGACGTTTCAGGCTGCTCAGGGATGTGAATATGGCTCATTGGCAAAGTGGGGCTTCCAAGGAAATCAATTTCATTCCCTTCCTAATGGGCTGTGCTGTTTGCAAAAACCAAGAACCGCGATGATTGAAGATGCGTTTGAACTCTCTTAGATTTCCATAGAACCTCACTCAGCAGTCCTTTGAGATGATGTCATAGTTCTTCTGTGTAAGCTAGTACTGCCTTCCAGGGGAGGAAGCCAGCGCGTTTTACAAATGCTAGCTTGTCCTTACCATGCCCTTGAGGCCTAGCGAGTGGTATTTCGTTACCGTGGGGGGACTATAAAAATTAGGCGGCAGTTCTTAACATTTATTTTTATACCAGAACTCACACATATATGTTATGTATTATATATTATGAAATATATAAACACATAGATGCAAATGTTTCAAGAAGCTTACTCTTGGTATAAGTGATATACTTGGCGTATTGCATGCTGTTCCATTCCTTTTCACTGGGAAGAATGCTGCTGTGAGCCACAGAACTGAATTCGTTATGTATGAACGCGATACAGCCTACAGTCTGAGAAACATGGTGCCGAGGGGCTCCCCAGCCTTTGCGGGTGGAACTCAGGCTCTGCCCTGCTGACTCTCTTCTGCTGTTTTGCAGCTATCACCAGTTGTGACTTTAAAGTGCTTCTAGATACATGAAAAGTTAGTTGTTTGCATTAGATCCAGCACTGTGTCCTAGAATCCTTTTCTATGGATCCTTAGTGAGTGCCAACTGTGTGCCAGGTACCGGCATTCGGGCAGTAACTCAGAGTCACTCCACTTGAGGACCTGGCCATCTAGTGGGGGGAGCCGGAGAGAAAACAAGTATGTCATCTATCAGGTGGTGATAAATGCTTCTGAAGGGAAATAAAGTAGGCTGAGCTTTGGTGACATTTTGGCAGAGGGCTGCTTCCCAGCTCTCAGCTTCTCTGAGGATTTTCTTGCTCTTAAGCAGCAGTTCTTATCCAGGGTGATTTGGGCCTCCTAGGGGACATTTGGCGATATCTGCTGTCACAGCTGGGGGAGAGGATGTTATTGGTATCTAGTGGGTAGGGACTGGGCAAGCTGCTAACATCCTACAATGTGCAGGACAGCCCCCTACAGCAAAGGATGACCAAGCCCAGAAGGTCAACACTGCCAAGGTGGAAAAGCCTTGCTCTAGGGCCATGCTCAGGAGTGCAGTAGACTTCCCTAAGTGGGCACAGAAATGCACACGCCTTTCCCCTGGTATCCCCTTTTTCTGGCCCAGGAGAGCCTATGCCATAGCCCGCATGAGTGACAGACCTTTTTCTGGATAGCCCAGTATTGTTGGTGCCAGGATGCTGCCCTCATGCTTAGTCTTGCTAAGGATGCTCACCAATAAAATGTGCGCATAGGGGGAGAGAGCCAACATGATATGACACATTTTTTCCGTTCCTCTCATTAACCTCGTGCCTGGAATAGATGATGGACATTTTAACAGGAGTTGGTTATCTGGGTTTGAGGCCAGTCTTGTGAATTTTATTTAAAATACTCCATGATCCCAAGGTTCTTGGAATCAAAATAATCTATTGGCACTCTCCTGTCCCCTCCACTCAAAGTAATAGCTAAATAGAAACATCATCTTTGTTATGGCTGTGGCTCCAAAAAGAACAAGCAAAAGAACAAGCATTCATTCATTTATTCATTCAATAAAACTTCATTGAGTGCATATTATGGTTTAGGCATGGGGCTGGGCTGATCCTGTAGGAAATACAAAGAAAAAATAAGACACATTCCTCTTTTGCAAAAGTTTGAGTGGCATGGAGAAGACTAGATCCCTGCTTCACAAACCGCAGGACATCCCAGCAGACGTGGTTTAGGATGAAATGAGACACTGCACAAATGTCAAATGAGTGCTCAGTCGGTGATGCTGGATCCCAGGTTCTTGGAGGGGACTGTGCTGAGGGTTCACTGCATGTCCAATGTGTGCCTAGTGGGTGGTACATACTTCATGCATGTTAACTGAACTGCTCTAGTCATGCCTTGGGGGGGGAGGGAAGAGGGAGATACTTTCTTGAATGATCCACAAAGGAGGAGTTGAGGAGACTGGCCTAAGAAGATGGGCAGTGCTGGTACCCACTCTCTCTTCATCTGGTCACAAATGAACTCTTAACCCATGGGGTTTGGGTGAATGTGTTTGTGTCCTAATGTCATGATATCACTAAGAGATGCCCTTCTTCACTCCCTGGGTTATAGCCAAGGCTCCTCCTCCTCCCTGCCTCAGGACTAACAGGATCCTGTGGAGGGAGCTCTCAGTTCAAAACAAAGACCATAAATTCCAAGTGGCAAATCTCAAGTGGAGCCCACAGTCACTGTGCAGTTTCTTACAATCTATACCTTGGTTAGAACGAAGTAGAATTTGTTTGGTGTCCCATAACAGCAAAATAAATCAGTTGTTTTCAAGCAGTTTGGTTGGGTAATGGGGAAGCATGCATTTTGGAGAACCATGTTTGAGGAACCCAAGAAGGTGATGCACAGTCCCTTCTCCCTCCCCCAAGGGGAGAGATGATACAAGGCACAATTCCAACACATGGTGGGAGTCTCTAAAAGAAGGGGAGGATGGCTTTCTGCTCCTTAACTTGGGTTTTCTGAGGTAGGACCTGCAGTCCTTCTCTTGAACCATCAGGTCATGGGGCAAAGACCACAGAAACAGAACTACCAAAGGGGTGAAGACTGCAGTCGGCACACAGGGCAGCTGAGAACATGGCCATGAACCAGCTGTGCTGTGTTCTGTTTCCACTGACATGCCTTTATCTGCATATCACACTCTTCTCTCTTTGCTGCCAAGAGAGAGCAAAGAGCAAGCCTGAAGCCTTCTGGGAATTGCGACACTAGGAAGTGGGGCAGGAGGCTGGGAAAGGGCCAGCTTAGGGCTGTGAACAGTGGTGAGGGAATGAAAATGTTTGAATCTGCCTGAAAATTTACCAAGAAAGAGTGTTTTTTATTGCACCAGTGGTTCTGTTTTATTTTTTAAACATATTTTTATTGAATTCAGAAAGGAAGAGAGAGGGAGAGAGAGATAGAAACATCAATGATGACAGAATCAGACCAGCTGCCTCCTGCATATCCCCTACTGGGAATAAAGCCCACAACCTGGGCATGTGCGCTGACAGGGAATTGAACCGCAAACTCCTGGTTCATAAGTCAACGCTCAACCACTTAGCCATGCCGGCTGGGCCTAAGAAAGAGTATTTTAAAATATAAATATTCACACACAACACACACCTATTAGCCTTCACTTGGGTCAGGATACAGAGCATCTACCACCCTAGTTTGATCCCTCAGGCTTCCTGCTCTTCTGTCCTGCACAAGCTGTCCTCTCCTGCTGCTCATAAGAAAATTTCCAACCTCCCTGCTTTCAGACACCCTGTTTGCTACCTTTCTCCTGAGCAGAAAAACAGAACAAACCAGGTATAAAGCACAGACCTCCCTCTCCTTTCTAGACTTGGACCAAGTCACACACAAAATCAGGAACTCCCAGAAGCAACTCCTATTGCTTCTCCCCCAGCCTGACAGCTCAGGACTGGAGAAGACAGTTCAGCCTAGCCTTTCTGCTACCTGCCAGGCCTGGGAAATGACCCTCTCACCACGATGGGAGGGATCTGGAGAAATAAGATGGGTCCCCAAGGGGTTACTATTCCATAGCCTACTGGATGGAATCCCACTTGTGACACCTCAGAATGCTCCCTCCACTCAAAGAGCCCCACTTCCTGCAGGAGAGAAACCCCTTTCTCCTAGGACTTCCCGAGTCCTGAGAATTGGCATATGTAACCCAAGGCCATTCATCCTGACCTCCTTCTTGAGAAGTTCTAGACCTCACTCAGTTCTAGTTCTTTCTTTTAAGAGCTACATCAAAATATCTTTACACCTTATATTTATTGAAGTTTGTTGAAGTTTAGCTATTTTTAATAAATTATATTTACAATAAAGTAAGAGCCATATCAGTCCATCTTTCTGTTCTTGGCTCCTAGTTTGATATCTAGTTATACAAACCCTTCATATGTAATAAAGAGAAAGCTGGAAATAGATTTTGAAGAGCTCTACTCAAGGCTGAGAGGTGCTCATGGGGAAAGATCTTCATAATTTCTATAATAGTTGGGCAGTGTTCTTATAGATCAAGAAAGATTTGATCTGATCTGGTCAGATCAAATCCCTCCCATAAGTTTGTTAATACCAGTAAATCTAATCTCTAAACATTTATATTCCACATTTGGTCATGTGGATTTCAGCTCATTGTTCTGATCTGGTAAAAGCTAGAGAAATTCTGTCATAAAAATAATCAGAAAATTATATAACAGGAATCTAGTCCAAAACTATTTCTTGCAAAAATAAGATGCTACTTTGAGAAATGAAAAAAAAAATACAAATAGACCTAGCATTTTGAACAGATTATTCAAAAAATTGCAAGCAAAGATCTCTTATCCTATTATGCAAGTTCATCGCTTTTGTTACTCTTCTAGGGCTGAAATATATTCTTAATCTGCATCTGAGTGTTGGTCCCAGATGTGGTGGGCCTTCTGGGATCCCTCAAATCCAGCTGCCTTGGTTAAGGAGGGCTGTCAGGCTAGATTTCATGTTCAACAATTTCCACTCAGCCACCCGGGGCTGGCAAGCACTGATCAGTTTATAACAGTGCCTGGCATGTGGTAGGTTCAGTGTTGGTTGAAATAGTAGATATTCCCAGCAGGTACAGGCAGCAGCATTGGCGATTAGCAGTAACACAGCCTCATGACAGGGACAGGAGAGGCAAGCTGTCTCTGAGCCCAGCTATGTATAGAACACCTCTAGTCACAAAGGAAGCAGGGTATACCCAGCCAAACCTTTGTACTGACTCCTGCCAGCACCAATTTTGTATAACCTAGCTGTCCTCCTCCCCACTGTGCTGTTAACTCCATTTGAAGAGGCTCTACTTTTAGGTTATTTGTGAATGGAATCGTTTAGTATAACTGTGATTCTCAAAGCTTGCTCCCTGAGTCAGTAGGAGGCCATCACCTAGGAATCAAACACTGGTGGGGGGGCAGCAACCAGTGTTTTAATGAGCCCACCAGACGATTCGAATGCACAGTAACATCCACGAACCACTGTGATGTGAGGGTCGATACCAATCCAACATCCCTGTCAGAATACAATTTAAACAGATTTGTTCTAATGGGTCAGGTGCTCTCTATGTTGGTGCTCCCACAGATCATCTCTACTGGTAATGACTTGGATTTTCAGAATCAGCAGTGAGAAATGAGTGGGAGGTTAAGACGGAAGTTGGGCTTTTGCTGGCAAGAGAATCATAAGCCAAGTTCATTTCTTCCCCATTATTTATGTGTTGACTAAAACTGCCAAGAACTGATGTGAGCAGCTAAACTTCAGTGCATTACATCTCTGTTTTCATCTGAGCTGCCATGTTGGCTATAGTGCTTACGTAATACGTGTCCCCCAATAGACGAAACCTTCGCAACCAGAAATCATGAGTTGGACTAGACAAAAGCATCTTCCAAATAGCAGCTGCTGATGGGACTGAATGTAAAAGATGCTCAAGCAATGTTTGTTTAATTTAATACAACAGCTGCACTTGCTGAGAGGATCCATTTATGACACTTTATAAAAGACAAGTGGTGGCAACTTTGACCTTAGCCTTTATCATACATAGCCTTTCTTCTCCTTTTAAAAAGTCTGTCTCGGGTCATTATGGACTCAGTTGGCTATCAAGGGGGATTCTGTCTCAGAAATGCCCCCCCCCCAAAAAAAAAAAAGAAATGCCCCCAAAACTATTCTCCCAAGGCATATTTAGGTTCATCACCAATTTTAAAAATTGAAAATTCATTCTATGTATTTTGAGTAGCCAAGACAGCATAATTCTCTACCTCTGTTTGTACTTAGGTCCTCTCTTAATTTTGGAAAGTCTGGTCAGAGGATGGAAGTGTGACATTGTAATACATTCCTTCAGTGTCTCTACAATGATGCTCTAATTAAATAGCTCTGCTTTATTTGTCCCTCTTTAATAATAACTCACATCTTAGAAAGCCATTGTTGGATCTTCCTGGTTAATGCATTGTGGGAAACAGGAATTTCCATCCGTGGCCTTCATGACGAGGTAAGTAGCAGATGAAATCATTTGTTTTGCTGGATGGCTATTACACCACCGGGCCAGCTAAGGCTCTGTTACCGGATGTTTTGATCTAGATGCTTATAATTGCTGTGCAGATGCTGTTCAAAGCCAGAGCCTTTCTGACCAGAAGGTGCTGACAGGACACTCATTTTTGCCATCATTCACAGCTCTGCAAGAGAGCAAAACACTTTTTACTTAAATGTGTTTTCCTTTGAAGAATGAAAAGCTGAATTGACACTGCTGGGATCTGAGCCTCCAGGTGTCAGATTGGGGAAACCTACATATGCCATAGAACATGGCTTAGCAGGACTAAGCTGATTCCTTCAGCACAGCGTACTGGATCCCGACCTGCATGGTATGGAGGGAGTGAAGACCTTTCTACCAGATTTGGAAGAGGAGTGCTGTCTTGAAAATATCTTGAGAACATGGTAAAATAATCAGGTTCTCGCTAACCTTGAATACAAGCAAGCTGTTTCTCTGATAGTTCTACCAACAATATGAAGTTCTTTATTTTCTTTTAAAAAATATTTTTATTGATTTCAGAGAGGAAGGGAAGGGAGAGAGAGATAGAAACATCAATGATGAGAGAGAATCATTGATCAGCTGACTCCTACTGGGGATTGAGCCCACAATCCAGGCATGTGCCCTGACCAGGAATTGAACGGTGACCTGCTGATTCTGAGCCACACCAGCCAGGCGAGGTTCTTTATTTTCTAACCATTGGCATTTGAGTGCCCTCTGTGTGCCTAAGACAAGCAGTAAAAGTAGCTCACGTTACCATTAATTTGAGTTCCCAGCAATTTGTCTTTATTATACAAATATAGTGATTGTCAGTAATAAATGTGTGTGTACTCGCAGATTACACTAAGTGAGCATTTCACCACAAATAAAGAAAGGAAAATTCCTCAGAGCTGTTCCTTCCTGCTCCTCATTTTGCATTATGGTTCAGTTCAGCTTTTCCCGACAATTGGGAATGCAAAGTGTGCTGACCTTAATGATATCAGGTTTGAGGGTTTTTTCTAAATATGTTTTTCTTCAGAAAATGTATAGCTTGTTTTTCCATTAAATTTTAAAAAAATGAATTTTAGAATGCTAGGTTGGTTCTGGAGTGTGGTCCTGCCCCACTGTGCTTTTTAATTCACCGAGAAAGAGATGGTGGGTGGGGTTTTCTGGGAAACTCGACAGGAACATCCATCCACACTGAAAGCTGAGTGGAAACTTGGTGCAGATTGGAGCAAATGAAAATATGGATGATGTTTTCAAAGAAGTGAAAAATAAATCGAGGAAGCATACACACTGTGGATAAGGTCAGCGGCCATGTTCTCATGTCTAAGAGGGAAAATCCATCCTGGGGAAATCTGCCAACACCTGTTTAGGGTAAAGGTTAGAATGAGCAAGGTTTAGCAGAACTTTACAACATGTATTTTGAAGCACTTTAGTAAATCATCTAGTGTTGTTGTCATTGATGATTTTTTTCATTCTGTCTCTTGTTCAGGTCACATGAAAGAAAAATGTAGTCTCATCCACTTCCTGTGGCCCACCTTGAGCTAGTACTTTCTTCAAACACATTTTTTTAATCCTTACCCAAGGATATGATTTTATTGATTTTTAGAGAGAGAGGGAGAGAGAAACATCGATCAGTTGCCTCCCATATCTGCCCAGACTAGAGATCAAACCCGCAGCCTAGGTATGTTCCCTGACCGGGAATTAAACCCACAACCATTTTTGGTGTATGCGATGATGCTCCAACCAACTGAGCCAGTCGGCTAGGGTTTCAATCACATTTGTATTATGGTAAGTTCTCCATAAGATTTGATGGTGACCACGTAGGTCAAAGGTAAATGTTTTTGTGGCTGTGATTTTGGAAATACATTCTTCCTGGTCTTCACATATGCTATTAATTACAGGTTCAGAAATTCTCTTCTATTTGACCTGCTAGGGTAGCCTTACTTTATGTCACCTTAAAATAAGGACAAGCTGAGTACTACAAGATATAAAGTATTCAGTGGCAGTTCTCCATTTCTGCGGGGATGAAGAAAGCCTGGCTTAGGTAATTGCATTGTCATGTTCACCTTGGCCTAATCGTCTCTGCAAAGCTCTCTTCTATCTTTTACATTCACAACATACATCTCTCCTTCATGTGGATCCAAGGCCAAGTGTAGCCTCTTGTATAATGTGTGTGATTAATGGACTCTGGGTCTGGCCTGTTACTTGTATTGTAGTTCTATAAATAATCTTAATAATACATAGTTACAGGTACATTTTTATATCTGTCTGGTTCTTAGTGGTTTTATATCAGTCATTTACTAAGAACAATTATGAATGTTGAACGTCAAGGCAGGACACACAGTTCCAATTTGGAACACAAATAGTACGTCAATTTACAATAAGATGGGAGTAGGGGACAGTGTAGTTAAAGTACATAAATAATACACTAAACCTGGAAGCAGGGATGGGGTGTGCAACAAATGGAGAAAGAAATTGCAGAGAAGTTTAAAAGCAAAGAAAAAAAAGGAAGAAATATCAAAACAAGTGTGCTCACATCTTCAATTAGATGAGGGATTTTTCCCCTTCTATGAATCTGAGCTGCCTCTATGTGACTGCGTGTGCCCTGGGGATCAAGGGGCATGGTAGGCATTTGGAACAAAGGCCCTTCATCTTGGAAGATATATTTGCTTGTGTTGGGTCAGCTCTGGGTAAATATTCTCAATTGATCAATATACAAAAACCTAACCATTTATGGCAGCAATTTTCAACATTTTTCATCTCATGGCACACATAAACTAATTACTAAAATTCTGTAGCACACCAAAAATTATGTTTGCCGATCTGACTAAAAAAATAGGTATAATTTTGATTCATTCACACTGGACAGCTATTGTTGTGTTGGCTGTTGTCGTTTTTTTATTGACAATTTGTACAAATGTAAAATTGCCTTAAACATATTTATATGTATACTAGAGGCCCGGTGCATGAAATTCATGCAAAAGTAGGCTTTCCTTCCCCTGGCTGCCGGCACCAGCTTCCCTCTGGCACCCAGGTCCCGGGCTCCCTCCAGCCCCAGCTTCGTCCTGAAGGACATCCAGAATCACATCCGGAATGACGTCTGGTCTAATTAGCATATTACGCTTTTATTATTATAGATTCCTATTGAGTTTTCTGTTAATGACATGCTTAACTTTTGGCATGTCTAAGCCTATTAAAATTCCCTTATAGAAAACTCTGGATAACACTAATTCTTATATCCAGGACCTCTCGATAACACATTTATTGCAGTCAGTAGCAATATTTAATACCACCAATGGCAATACTACAAATGAACAGTAGGATGTTTGAGCATCCTATTCATGTGTTTAACACTAGCAGGATGTGTTTAACATCTATAGTGTGAATTATTTGGAGTGGACTGTGAAGCAGATATAAATGTTCCACACAAAAGCAATTTCAGTAATTGTAAGTAATAAAAATGAGCATTTGTACACAATTTTCTGAGATGTCGATCACTTTCCAAGCATCATGTTGTCGATGCTCCAAACAGTCTTTCTGAGTATAGTTATTTTCTCTTTTATAGAAATGAAAGAAAGGGTTTCTAAGAGGGGATTGGCCTTTAGGCAGTTGGTGAGGGTGTCGGTGATTAGAATCCAGTGCTTTTGACACCAAAGCCTGGACTGGAGATGTTGGTCAAGGCTTCTGCCCTTACTCTGTCACAGATCAAAGCAGACATCACTACCTGATCCCATTTCTCTCTCGCCGAACCAGACAGAGACCAAGAATCCTTCTCAATGCAGACAAAATCTGTCTGCTCTCCTGCCCTGTGTTCTTTCTAAGTGTATTTTGCTGGGCATTAGTACAGATGAAATGCAGCCAGAGTTTGTATAATAACTGCCGAGTACGTCACCACCCTCATGTGAGCCTACAAATTGTCCTTGGTTGAAGGAGGTAGATTTCTGTAAGTGGCTTTGATGTGTTAATCTGCTCCAGGAATTTGGGTCTGCCTCCTTTGGGAAGGGAGAGGTTTTCTGCTCAATATCTACCCTTTCATTTCTTACTTCACAAGGACTTGACTCTAATTGGCCAACTTGGGGTGTGCTGAGGTGACCTCTTTCTGTCTGGGATAACAAAAACATTCCAGATGACTGACGCCTTTTATTGGGGACAGTTTGACCTGACTCTAACCCTCCCGCTCTGCTTGCCAAGGAAGATGATCGCTGACCGGCCTTAGCTCCAACTTTTTTTTTTTTTTTCATCCACATTATTTTCCTATTTTCTTGTAAAAATAGCAGACTTGTCCAAGTGCCTAGCTACTATGGCAATGAGTGCTATTTAAATAGATGCTGAATACATGTGTCCCAGCTTCAGTGAGTCAGTGGAAGCAGTTGTGGGATCTGAATTGCAGAAATGCATGGGAAGAATGTCTGTCTCTGGGGCAACTGAGCTCCTTTTGAGCCCTTGAGAGGCCTGTGCTCAGACGAGGAAAGGCTGATGTAATGATCACACATGTTCAGGTGGAAGGGTCAGCTTTGCCCTGAATGGAAAATGTCCAAAAAATGGCTACTTGGATCTTCCGCTTTGTAACCACAACAAAGGCCTCGAGAAAGAGAAAGTGAACAGGAAAGCCCTCAGAAGCGCTAAGAGTTTGGAAAATGTAAAGCCTTTGTTATCAGTTTATGGTTTTTCTGCCTAAGCAAATGTCCTAGCTTATTCAAATATATGTATTGATTTATTAAAAATATGCAATTGACATTAAGAATCTTGATCCTCACCCTAGCTGGTTTGGCTCAGTGGGTGGAGCGTTGGCCTGCAGACTTAAGGGTCCCAGGTTTGATTCTGGTCAAGGGCACATGCCTGGGTTGCGGGCTCGATCCCCAGTAGGGGGCATGCAGGAGGCAGCCAATCAATGATTCTCTCTCATCATTGGTGTTTCTATCTCTCTCTCTCTCCCTCTTCCTTCCTCTCTGAAATAAATTTTAAAAATATATACATTTTTAAAAAAGGATATTGATCCTCAGTAAATGAGCACTGCCTTGCAGAGTCCTGCTGAGTAGGTCCTGAGTATGCTGGGAAACCACACTGCTGTGCACAATTACAGGTGCAAAACACGGCGGACAGGAACATGACATTTTCCAGAGAAGCCTCTGTCATGTGACCACAGTGTGCTGTGCTGACCGTGTCACTCTAAAAAGCCAGGGCACATGGGGGGGCGGGGGGGTCTGTTAGTACTTGTGGTTATTAGTTCTGCCAGAAAAATGTGACTTGGCTCCTTCAATTAGATTTCTTCAAAGTTGGCAGTGGACTTGGGTGCCTGCACATACACAGAGATTAGCAGCTTTTGCTGCCTTAGCAGTGGGCAGGGAAGCAAAGAACAGGCCTAAAATTTCAGTCAAAGGTAAGTTCAACATTAGGGAGGACTTCCTGATTTTAAACACTCACTGCTGTTCCCTCAGAGAAAAAAAAAGTCTTACAAACTTTCTTCCCTCTTCTCTTCCCCTCCCCTCCCTTCTTTCCTATTTCCTTTTCCTTTCTTTAGAAATTCCTCATCTGTAAAATGGAGAAAATAATAAGACAGGGTGAGGCAAAAGTATGTTTACCGATGTGAATACACATAACAGTTTTTATCCTTTTATTATTATTTATTAATTATTGTATTATTTTCCATATGAACAACTGTAAACCTATTTTTGCTCCACCCTGTATACTAGGTCCTCATTATTGGCAGATTTCATATTTGTAGACTCACTGCTCACTAAGATTTACATGTAGCCCCAACATCAATCCTCGTGGTGCTGCCTTTGGCTGACGTGCACAGAGCGGTGACACAGTTGAGTCCCTCCACCCTCAGCGAGCATGTTCCCAGGGAAGCTGAGCAAGACCCTCTGTGCGCTTGTTACAGCTCTCATGCTGTGAATAAGTGTCCTCTTCTCTATTTGGCACCACAGTTTTTGCATTTTTGTCTTTTTTGTTGGGGATTTTACTGTTCGAAGTGGCCCTCAAGCATGGTTTGGTTCTATGAGTCGAGTGGGGAAAGAGAAAGACAACATCTTAGAACTTGGGGCGTGGCAGATAGTGGGAGACAGCTTCTGCTCCTGGCATCACAGTGACTGGGGCAGAGGGAGAGGCCCCCTAGTAACTGCCTGCAGCAGTTGGTCAGCCCCTCAGACCAACTAGTAACTTCTAGGGCAGTGCAAAGTCCCCAGGGTGCGCCCCAGACCCTGATTCCTCAGGGACTCTATTGGGCCAGAGCCTGGGCACCTGGGTGGGGTCCTGGATGGGATGTGTGTTGTGCACATGTGTGGGAAGAGCCCAGAGAGTTCTAGAGTTACCTGGAGGAGCGTTTAGGAGATGTGGCATGGGGTCTGAGAATATGAGATATGTAGTTTATTACTGTTGATGTGATCCCATCAAACTGTGGGTTACACTGTTCATGTGCAGAAACGTCCAACTGTGCCTCTTTTCTAGCTGTTCAGTCCTTACCTTAGTCCTTTTGAAATCTCTGTAAAATCTTGAAGTCAAAAATATAGGTTGTCCCATAGAGTCAACTTGCCAAACCACTACTAGGTATCAGGTATTAATAGATTTGCCTCCGTCAATATTATTCCAAGTGAATTTCACAGTATGTTTTAAAGGAGGAAGGGGCGGGGAACTAATCATGTGACTCCTTTGATTGAAACCCTTCTTGGCTCCCCAAGGGAGCTAAGATTAGCAGGGCCGAGGCTGGAGTACAAAATGTAAAGAAGTGTCACAAAGTCAGTAGTCAATCTAAAAAATGTTTAAAGCACTATTTTCTTAAGATGTAGTAGGCAGTCTATGGTTCACATCTGTATTCGTCAAGGAGTCTTTCTTGACCCACACTCTGTGTTTCTGAGAGGCCACCCACCATACACCTCATTGTACCTGTCCTCCTCCTGTGGCAGACTCCATTCCCATGACTTTTATGGCCACTTTCCTTTCTGAAACCCACAGTGCTCCTTCCTCCCAGGCCCTTGCTGGTTGTTCCCTTTCTGATACCTCCCTGGGCTCACTTAATCATCCCTTCTCAAGGTCAAGCTTTTCCTCTAAGTCCTCACGAAGTGAGTGCCCTTCCTTGAGAGCATTTGGCAAGTAGATAGGCATTGGGTCATTTTGTTTATTAAGCTCTAACAGTCTAACTCTTCCAGTTGATTGTAAGTTCCATCAGAGCAGGACTGAGTTTGTTTATAACTCCCATAGCACAGTGGCTCAATTATCCACGATTAATGGGTGTTTATCTAATGTGCTTCCAGTGCAACCTCATGATATTGGATCTGGAGACTATATTTGTAAAATTCTTATTAGAATTATTGGGGTGACATTGGTAAATGACATACTATAAATTTCAGGTGTACAACTTGATAATGCAATATCTGTTTTGCTCTATTGTGTGCTCACCACCCCAAGTCTAGTCTGGATCTGGAGACTTTAAATGTTTTTTTTCCTGGTGGTGGGTGTAGCAATACCACCTCATTCACCCTTTGTGGAGTTCTTTCACATCTTCACAGTGGCTCTGGCCGGTAGATTAATTAGGTTGTGTCATAATCTCTGTTTATAGCTGTCTCAAACAAATCCTTCAGAGGAAGGAGTAAGTTTAGAAGAAAAAGGAGGCCATCGCTGTACAGATGAGGACATTGCATCTCAGAGAGGCTAACTGAACTGGCCGCATAGCAAGAACTCCTCCTGGTTTGTATGACTCTGAGCTATGTTGTCTTTCTACCCCCACCAGGCTGGCTCTATCAGGAGAATGTTACTGGAGGAGATTCCCCTTTCACTTTCCAGCAAAAAGACAAAGAGATTAGGAACCTTTTCTTAGCATTAATACCTTGCCAATAGCTAGACCTCCTTTTCCTGTTACTCCTTTAAAACCTACAATTTGCCTATCTTTGCTCTTAGAGGCTGTGTTTGGTATAAGTGCCACAGTGAGTAAAAGGCAATAAGATAAATGAAAACCTGGTAATAAAAAGCATCTCATGATAGAATATCATTTTCTTTCTCTCATTCATTCTCTCAGGTTTACTTTACCCTCTGCACCATGGGGGACTTAACTGGAACTGGCTCTTATTGCCTTCAAGTTAAATTGGCTTGAATATGTGGCACTGTCTCATGTTAGTCTTGTTCACTTGATAGACCTTCGCAGAAGTTAAGCACAGACTGAAGTATTCATTAGTGTAAGGACCCAACAATTGGTCTCAGATTCCATGTGGCCACAGTGGAAGTCCTTGGCTGCTGTTTGCACTTCTGCCTGAACTCTGATGTGGTAAAGAGTCAGGCCTTGGAAATACTCTATTAGTAACAATCCCTCTAACACAAGTCCACACCCTTTCCCCATAGACAGTGCACTAGCACTGAGCCGTTTGTGTTGGCCCATTTGATGTGGCTAACGTAAGAATAAATGCTTGCCCTGGCCTGTGTGACTCGGTTGGGCATTGTCCTGTTAGGGACAATAGGTTGCTGGTTAGATTCCCAGTCAGGGCATATGCCTGGGTTGTGGGCTTAATCCCCAGTATGGAGCGGGCAGAAGGCAGCTGATCTATGTTTCCATCACAACCATGTTTCTCCCTCTCCTCCTCTCTCTCTAAAAATCAATTTAAAAATCTCTTTTTTAAAAAAAGAATAAATGCTTATTCTCCGAGGCAGTGCAGCAGGTACAGATCCTGGGAGACTCTGAATGCCGCACACAAGGTTGTGTTCTTAATTTCACAATCAGTGGGGATTTAGGTTAGATTTTTAAGCAGGAGAGTGACATACTATATGTAATTTTTTCACATAGATATTTTGGGGAGTAAAAGTGAGGTGGGGGTTGGGGGCTGAGAGGTGATAGGCTGGGAGACCTAGTAGGAAGAGTGTTTTGGTAGTAGAGACATGAGGTGGGAGGGGTGGTGTGACCAGAGGAGAAATAGTGAGAAAACAAAAGGAGGACAGACAGGAGAGACCTTGAACATTTGATAAGTGATGGCTGGGGTGGGGATGTTGAGAGTGGAAATACTAAGGACAACTCTTGGGTTTGTCTCTTGTGTAACTAGGGCGGGAGGGGGAGGGGGGAAGGACAGAACCCACTGTGGACTTTTGCTGAGAGATCAAGGGAAGGGGCTGACAGATTAACCAGTTTATGGATTAATTATTAAGACACAGCAGGGGCCTGGGAGCTCCCCTCCTCACTAATTAGTCAGCTGGTAATTAGGCAGTGGCTGATTAATACTATTGCCTGCCCCCTGTGGGGTGGGAATAGAGGAGCTGAGCCACCCCCAGAGTTGCTGGGGTGCATGAAGGAAGGGGAACCTGGAGCCTCTGCCATTATATGACGTCCCCTCTGCTCCTCCCAGAAACCCTGAAGGGGTATCCTTGACATCGGGTTTTCTCCTCCCATAGCTATTCAAGTGATCTTCCAAATGGAGAAAAAGCAGAAAGAGGGGGAAGTGCGTGTGCCATGGAGTTATCATTCTCAGTAGTGATGTTTTTGCAAAAACGCCAGGGCAATGTTCCTCTTCAAATACTTGGGCTTCAATTTTCATTCATTTGTCAAGTGCACATCAAAGTTTGATTTTCTGTTTTGGAACCATGACATGGGTTCTGCCTCTTTCATCTTGGGCTTCTGTCCTCTAAGATGTGCCTTGCTAACATGAAATTAAAGTTTCCCCATGCTGAGGTAGCAGCTTAACAGTAAGTGTTGGAGAGAAACTCCAACCTGAATGTGGTCAATGCTTTTGAAATCTAAATTCTCCAAGTCACTTAAATTCATGGAGTACATTCTGACCTCCTGTTGGAGCCATATGAGAGCTCAAGAAAGGGTTTAAGTGGAAGGAATGTTTAGAATCCCCCTTTCTAGCCCTCTATATGCCAAACATTCTCTTATATTTTATTCAAATACCTGTGTCAGAGTGTCTGTCTGAGACTTTATTGAAGTATCTGTCTCGGTGGGAGTCCCGCATCTCCAAGGTTCCCCATTCTTCCCTTGACACACAAGCAAAACACGTTGCAAATGCAAGAAGAAAGGGCTCAGCAGAACTGTGGGAACTAAGAGTACAAGGGGCAGCATCTGGGCTTGAGAAAGATTTTAATAGTATTTTTAAAATTAAAATTAAGTGTGGGGCTGCGGGAACCCCACCTCTGCTGTGCGTGCAGCAATCTTGTGATGGCATGAGGGCATCATGGCATGACGGCATGAGGGCATCATGGCGTGATGGCGTGAGGACCCCCTAGACTTTTATTAGTAAGATTAGTTTGGTATACACACACACATGCACACACACACATACATACATACATACATACATACAGAAGGTCCTTGGATAACATTGTTTCATTCAATACTATTTTGTTATAACGTTGATGAGATGCAATAGGAACTTAACTCTTGTTTATATCAATTAGTCTATGCTAAAATTGGTTTTATTATATATCATTTGCTTAAAGTCGCAGGACTTATTGACTTTAAGTGAGGACTTATTGTATATATGTTTTTGCTATTATATTTAATTGCTTGCTGACTTAGCCCCTCTCACTGTAATCTAGGCTCCATAAGAGCACGTACTTTCTAGTATTTACTATTATACCTCTAACATCTTGTATAAGCCCAGCCAGAGCTGGCATTCAAATAAATTAATTTACAAAATAAGGACAGTAGACTAAATGGGTCTACTAAGGTCTGTTTAGTTGTAATATTCTCTTGCGCTGATGTTTCCCTTCAACTGAGTGTGTATTTGGAGGCTCCTCCTATGAGTAACACATTTTGCAGGTCTCTGTGTACAACTGAATAAGAACATTATACACTTTGGTTCATCTCCCTCTCTCTTAGCTCATAGCAATAGAGACTGTAAGAAATGGAAGGGACCTTGGAGTTCAATCCCTGAATTTGCAGATGGGGAAACTGAGGCTAAGAGAAGATCAGTGACTTTCTCGCCGTGCATTTGTAACTCAGGCTAGAACCTGGGCTTCCAGAGGAGAGTCCTCCTGCCTGGAACTCTGGTCTGAAGGAGCCCATGGTCAAGGTGGAGGAAAGAATAAAGTAAATGCCAGTGTCACCTGGGTGGTGAAAATAATAAATCCTAGAGAGGTTTGGAGGAGGACAGAAGCCACTGCTGAAGCACAGCGAGGTACATTCTGAAGGGGGGTGTGTGTGTGGGGGGGGAGGGAACTTTGCATTCCATTTGAAAACAGTGAATATGCACCTATTCTGATCATCTGCTGCTGAACTGCAGGGATTTTGTTTGTTTCTCTGAGTGGCATGACACTGTCCTGGCCAGTGCGGGGGCAGAAAGAAGGAGAATTGATTTGTAAATGATGTGTGTGCATTAATAGGGCCCTGTGGCGACATGATGATGTTTTGCCATAGTCTGGAGCTGTGGCCGGGACATGTTTACACTGCAAACGGATTTAATCACAGCAGAGCACCATCGTCTACTGTATTGTTTGAATGAGTTGACTATTGCTAGTTTTGTATTTACTTTTTACATTTATTTTGGTTTCACAATTGTAAAAGACCTATAAGCAGAAGCACTTTGCATGGACTTGTGTTAGTTTTATGCATAGTTAAGCAGCCTTGCAATAAAAGTAATCTGAAACAATGCTGAAGGTCCAGGGGATTTTATCTTTGAAAGGAGCCTATGCATTATTCAAGATGGTTGTATATACTGACTCTCTTCCACATTTCACTTAAGCTATGAGAAACTATTGGCAGGAGAGAGAATTCCAGGGGCACGGGTTCTTTGGTTGTCAGAGTGAATTTCTTAGAAGGAACTTAGTGTGGGAGACATACGTTCTTCCTTCAGTAGGTGGCTATTCCCACAGGCAATTCTAGAATCCAAGAGGTAATTCTCTTTTTTTCATTTAATGGAGTTGATCACTCTCACCTCTTGAGACAGTTTCTTTGTTTAAATAGTTTTAATTCTTCAGTGATAATTGACATTCAGTATTATATTAGTTTCAGGTATGCAGCATAGTGATTAGACATTTACATAACTTATGCAGTGATTATCCCGAGAAGTCTAGTGCCCACCTGGCACCATACATAGTTCTTAAAATATTACTATGTTTCCTGTGCTGTACTTCACATATCTGTGACTATTTTGTAATTGCCAACTTGTATTTCTTGATGCCTTTACCTTTTCACCCAGCCCCCCAAACTCCCTCCTATCTGGTAATGATCAGTTTCTTCTCTTCATCTATGAGTTTGTCTCTGTTTGTTTGTTCATTTATTTTGTTGTTAGCTTCCACATACAAGTGAAATCATATGGCATCTGTCTTTCTCTGTCTGACTTATTTCACTTAGCATAATGCCCTCTACGTCTATTCATGTTGTCAAAAATAATTAGATTTCATTCTTTTTTATAGCCAAGTAATATTTCATAGTATATATGTACCACATCTTCTTTATCCAATTGTTATTGTTAGACACTCAGGTTGGTTCCATATCTTGGCTATTTTAAGTAAAGCTGCAGTGAACATAGGGATGCATATGTCTTTTTGAATTCGTGTTTTGGATTTCTTCTAAGAGGTAATTCTGACTGTTGTTTTGCTAACTCTAGAACCTAATCCTTTGTGAAATGTTATGAAGTACAAGGTCTGAGAGGCGAAACAGTGTATCTTCTGTTTAACATGGTGGAAGCTACAGGTCTGCAAACTGTGCAGCTCTTGGCCTGCAAACTTTTTATAACGTTTTATGGAAACTTAGCCACACCCATTTGTTTACAGGTTGCCTGTGGCTGTCATAGAGACATAATGGTCCTCAAAGCCTGAAGTCTTCACCATCTTGGGCCCCTGGTATGTGCCTTCTAAAAACAGTCATTTCTGCACTGCGATTTCAGCTGATGCGCATTTCAGTTATTTGATTCTCTAAAGTGATTTAATTAATTGGTTCTTTTTTTACAATTAGGAAATTCTAAATGGCTGTTGCTTTGTGTAAGATTCTTTGATTTCTCTAATGAGAGAATCCATTCTAGCCTATTCTCAACATTGATTGCTGCTTGCTTAAATAGGAAATTGGAGGCTGGTGAGACGCTGCTTTAATCACTGACACATACCTGATGGAGCTGGCCTGAGGCTGAGCTGTGAATCAGATGCTTGTTTCCAGCTCCCAGCCCTCTCTTCTGAGTCTCTGCCTTCCCCAGGCCTTGCTCTCATCATCTTTGGGAGGCAGTGCCCTCTGACTATTTCTTGCCTCAGCCACATCAACAAAGGCTCTGATACCTCACTTTTATCTCCATTTAAATGCATATAGTTTGTTCACTTCTAAATTTCCTGCCATAGTAATTGCACTTGAAGCTTTTCATCTCTACTGTGAAATAAGAAGCTTTGGCCTCTCTTAAAGATTTGACCACTTTATGCCCAGCCAGCATGGCTCAGTGGTTGAGTGTTGACCCATGAACCAGGAGGTCATGGTTCAATTCCCAATCAGGGCACATACCTGCATTGTGGGCTTGATCCCCAGTAGGGGGCATGCAGGAGGCAGACAATCAGTGATTCTCATCATTGATGTTTCCATCTCTCTCTCCCTTTCTTTCTGAAGTAAATAAAAATATATTAAAAAAGAAGATTTGACCAACTTAGAGGTGTTGAGGGAGATCAGGAAGGTAGAAGAAGCTCAAGGAGGGAGGCTGGGGACAGAGATTTCCCTGGAAATGGAGCAAATGCCCCTGTATGGTTCAGGGATTCTAATCCTGTGAAGATTAGGGCCTATGCCTTCCTCATCTCAATAGCCCTAAATCTTCAAAAGGATATAAGACTTTAAAAACATTTTTTTCTCAATATGGTTGACTTATTTAAGACTAGCATTAAAAAGCAGAAGACTTTGATGCTGTTTGGGACACTTGACTAGAGATGACTCCATACTTAGAGATGCCAAGGGAAGTTGTCAAAGGACTAGGGGATATGGTATGACTAAGGGATGGTTCCTACAAGAATATGTTTACTGCTGAGTGTACTTTGCTGAAGGGAGGAAAGAAGGAAAACAATTGTTGTTGGGAGCAACCAAAAGGACCTAGAGCTTTATTACCAACTTGGGCCATTCCTGACCATGCTGGCATTGCTTACCTTTCACCTCTATGGATTACGTTGGCCCCAGTGGGCACCTCTGGCAGATCAGTGACTTAAGAACTGGTACATTTTGCACATTTTAACATTGGTTTAAAATCTAGACAGATTCAGGTTTAAGTTAAAAACAAACATTGACCTCTTCCATGGTAAGTATTAACAAGGTTAGCTAGCTGAGAAATGCTTAGCACTCAGGCACTTCAAGTCTATCTTGTTTCGAAGTGTGTCTATTTATACAAATTAGGGACTACTGAGTACCTTTAGGAAGCAAGTAATCTTCACCAACAGGACAGTAATAATACCCAAACCACTGGTGCGGAGGTGAGAAGGGAAGAGCCCAGGAGCTGGCCCCACTGCACCGTTGAAGGAAGAGGCAAATTTGTTAGCTGAGCTACAAAACCTCTTTCTTTGGAAGAGAGGTATCTAAACAGAGAACGAGCACAAATAGTGCATTTTAGGAACATTTCCCTTGCCCTCCAGACTCTCCAGTGGGTCTGCATGGAGCCCATCCTGCAAGGAGGCTTCTCTTCAGCTCCAAGAAGCTCAGTTCTTACCCCTTCTACACACACACACACACACACACACACACACACCTTTTTTTTCAGAGACTTTGGGAAGAACTTACACAACCAGCCTATGCCCTGTCTTTCACACAACATTTTAAAGCCATTGGCTTTCCTGTTTCTGTAGCTGAACTCAATCAGCAAGGCCTCTTCCTCTCCAGGGAGAGAAAGCAGGACTTGGGCCCAGGTGCCCCTGCAGTGCATTGCCTCCAGCTTCCATGCTGTCTGGAAAAGGCATTTCTCCCCAGGGAGTGGAGCTGCAGACTCCTGGAAGGAAGGAAGGGAGGGAGGAGCAGTCATGTGCTAACAGGGGTAGTGGATGGAAGTATGTAAGGCTGCAATTGCCCATTTCTGCTTAAATGGCAAATTGGTCCCATGATACGAAGTCATTATGTAGAATGGATCCTGTTTAGAAAAAGTAGACTGTTAATACATCACTCCCTATATTGTCTCTAGTCTGGTGTATACCAGGTACATAGGCACAAATACATATTTGAGTGAATAAATAATGACCAAGTTAAGACCTCAGACTCTGGAGACAGGCAAAATCAGGGCTAAATCACAGCTTTTCCAGTTAATAGTGGTTAGTTATCTATTGCTGCACAACATATTACCCTACATTTAGCAGCTTAAAATATTATCTCAGCATTGCTGAGGGTAAGCAATCTGGACATGGCTTCAATGGGTACCTCTGACCCAGGTCCGTTCCCAAGGCGACCTTCATTTTAAAGCTTGGCTAGGGAGGACCCATTGTCAGCCCTCCTCCTGTGGCGGTTGACAGGCCTCAGATCCTTGATGGCTTTTGGCCAGAGACACCAGTTCCTTGCCACCTGGGCCTTCCAAAGGGCAACTCACAGCACGATAGCTGGCTCCCCCAGAGAGAGGCATCTTCGAGAGCCCCAGGATGGAAGCTGCAGTGTTTCTGTTTGCTTTTTTTTTTTTTTTTGAAAATTTTTGTTGTAAAAAATATATAATATAAAATTTGCTCTTTTATCTATTTTTTAGTGTACAGTTCAGTGGCACTCAGTGCTTACACAGTGTTGGGCAACCACCCACACTATCTATTTCCAAAACTTTATAATCACCCCAAATAGAAACTCAAAGCGACAGTGTCTTTTAAAACCTAATCTCTGAAGTGACCATCACTTGTGTTCTATTCCTTGAAAGTGAGTCACTAAATCCAGCCCACACTCACGGAAGGGGATTACAGGGTGAGAATACCAGGAGGGCGGGCATCTCTGGGAGCATACTTGACTCCACAGAAGCTATGTGACCTTGGACAGATTTCTTAACCTCGGTAAGCCTCAGTGTCATCCTTTAAAACAGGGATGGTATCTACCACGTAGAACTATGCTCATATTCAAGGGGAACAACACCAAACTTTCTGTTCGTCAACATGAGATTAAATTCATGACCTTGAGTCACAATGTTCCATCACCTTGTACTCCAGATTATGTCTTCCTGCCTAGCCTCTTGGATTTTCCATGATGGTTCAATAGACCCCTGACAGCATGAGTAGAGAGAGGACAGAAGCAGAGGCAGAACCATGGAGATCTAGAATATGGGTCATAAATATTCATAGTGTAATCTTTATGCAAAGGACAGCTTCCTCTAAAGAAGCAGCCTGCCCTGGACAAAGCTTAGCTCATATGCTCTCATTGTACCATCTCTCAGTTACTCAAATTTACCACCAAGAAGCTATCACCATTTTCATTATGGTTCCCTCTCTTTCTTCATGCAAATTCCCAAACATCTCTTTAATTTATCTCTTCTCTTTCCTGTGAGCTGTCCTGTGCAGTGAATAAGAAGCAGTTCCTCTGGAGCTCCCGCATGGGATTATGCAATGAGCAAGCAGGCTGCTTTTAAAAAAACTTTCCTAAATGACAATATATATTTCTGTTCTTGTCCCTCTCAGAGATCATTCCAAAACAGATCAGGGTTTCATTCCAAACACCAGCTTCCAGGTGTATTCTGGGATCACCATACATTCTAGCTTTACCTTTACACATCTTCTGTAACCTTATAGAAGACCACCAATTTAGATCCATAGCTAATCACCTGAAAATTAATTCAGATGAATGTCCATTTAAATCAAAGAAGTGAATTGATATTCTGTACAAAGGTTCCCATTGGTAAGTATTTTGGAAAGACTATTAAAACTTTTGAAATAACAATAGTGTACTAATACTCAAAACCAAAAATAATTACTGAACATTGTTTTCCAAAATGTATTCTGTAGAATAAATTGCTATTTGTTTTCCCACTGACCAAAATTAAGTTGGTAATCTCTAGGTTTAATGAGAGAATGGCGAGACAGTCAGAAACTGTTTGCTGCTGGGAATATAAATGGGATTTGTGTCTCAGGAGTCAATTTGGCTATTTCTGTCAGCATTTAAAATGTATGTACCCTTTGGCCCAGAAATTATTTTAAAAATTGATTTTAAATCATTTTTGTACATATACAAAAGGGTTTATATACAAGGAGTTTCATTCCAGTACTTCTTTCAATAAGAAAATAATTAGAAACAATGCAAATGTTCAGCAATAATAGACCAGGTAAATCAATTATAATGTGCCTCTATTTTGGAATACTGTGCAGCAGTGTTAAAATAATGAACTGAATTTATATGCCTACATATGGAAAGATTGGCATAGTATTTTGTTACCTGGGCATGACATGAAATCATATATATGATACATCATATTTACATATCCTATCTAATAAAAGGGTAATTGACCGTACCTCGCTACACCCACAAGCCACGCCAACCAGCCAATCAGGAGTGAGTATGCAAATTAACCCAACCAAGATGGCTGCGGCCACAGAGAGCAGGAGGGAAGCTTGTGTTTCCCTGGCGATGGAGGAAGCCAAGCTTTCTGCCTGCCCTGGCCTGCCTTGGCCCCTGCTTAAGGCTACAAAGTTTCAATTATAGAAGATAATAAATCCCAACAAAAATGGCTGTGGCCACAGAGCGAGCAGGAGGCTTGGCTCCGCTCAAGGCTACAAAGTTTCAATTATAGAAGATAAATAAATCCCAGGTACCAGGGCCTCCACTTGGGTCACTGGTGGGCGTGGCCAGCCTGCAAACCACCACAGGCCCCTCACCCAGGCTGCCCCACTTCCCAAGGGAACCCCCACCCTGATCTGGGACACCCTTCAAGGCAAACCAGCCAGCCCCCATCCATGCACCAGGCCTCTATCCTATCTAATAAAAGAATAATATGCAAATTAACCATCACTCCAACACACAAGATGGTTGCCCCCATGTGCTCAAAGATGACTGACCCCATGTGGACACAAGATGGCTGCCACAAGATGGCCAGCAGGGGAGGGGGGGCAATCAAGCCTGCAGGGGAGAGCAGTTAGGGGTGACCAGGCCGGCAGAGGAGGGAAGTTGGGGGCAATCGGGCCTGCAGGGAAGGGCAGTTGGGGGGGACCCAGGCCTGCAGGGGAGAGCAGTTGAGGGGGAGCAGGCCTGCAGGGGAGGGCATTTAAAGGTGACCAGGCCTGCAGGGGAGGGCAGTTAGGGGCAAACAGGCTGGCAGGAGAGCAGTTAGGCATCAATCAGGCTGGCAGGGGATTGGTTAGAGGGTGATCAGGCTGGCAGGCAGAAGCGGTTAGGGGCAATCAGGAAGGCAGGCAGGCAAGCAGTTGGGAGCCAGCAGTCCTGGATTGTGAGAGGGGTCCCAGATTGGAGAGGGTGCAGGCTGGGCTGAGGGACACACACACCCCCATGTACAAATTTTGTGCACCGGGCCTCTAGTGTATGTATAATATTACATGTATACCCAGATTTGTTTGGAAAGATACACATCAAACTGTTAATAGTGGTTACTCTTCCTCTCTGGAAAGGAATAGAATTTTCTAAGGGATGAGAGGGTGGCTTCCCACTTTACTGTATATATTTGCATATTGTTTGAATTGTTTAAAATTAACATTGCTTTTATAACTTTCATGCAACAATTTAAAAATTACCTTTTGAACTTATTATACTAGTAGAAGTATGTTTATTTTCAAGCAAAGAAAGAAAAAGAACTTGTAATTCTTCTACTAACATAATCTTCCATACCTTTTAATACACATGTATTATTTGTAGTATGTGTTTAAAATATATGATAAATAAAATTATTTCCTAAAGTGTTACCTAATAAACACATTTATGTGTCAATATATATTCAATTATAATATGTCTCATGGTTATAATCTCACGGTTTGTAGGTACATGAGGTTGCTGGAAACTAGGAATTAAAAATGAGGCCAGGTAAACTTTTAATTCAAGAACCTGTTACCTGGCTCCTTGCATTAAGTCTTGTCCATCCCTATGTCCCCCAACGCTCTGTCAGTGTCTTGAATAAAATCTTCCATGGCTGCCCTTTGCCCTCATGATAACATTCTACCTTCTGTATACGGATTGCAAGTTCCCTCATTTCCTGGCTCCGGCATATCCTCCAGCACATTTATTATTAACACCTTCACCTCCAACTCCTGTCAACCTGCCCCCTTACCCTGGCTTACTCTCACTCCTCCTTCAGATTTCAACTCCAATTTCTCCATTTCTGCCTCGCATTCCCATTGTGTCCTGTGTTTACCATTAGTCCTGGGCACCTCTAGTTTTTGCCATTCACAGGCACTCTCCTTTTTCCTGCTACACTAGTTCATTGAGTGTGGAGACTTGGAGCCTGGTTATTAAGCAACCTATGCTCCAAGTTCATTATCTAGTAATCTATACTAATAAAAGCCTAGGTGGTCCTCGCATGTGATGTCATCACAAGATGGCCACCACAAAATGGCCACCACAAAATGGCCACATACACAGTGGAGGTGGGGCCTGGTGGCCACTCTGCACAGTAAAACCTGGGGGTCCCATGGCTCCACGCAGCATAGAGGAGGCTAGTCCAAGTGTCTCCACCTCCTCATGTGGAGGAGGCGGGTCCCGGTGGAGGAGGCGGGTCACAGCAGGGGAGGGCAGTTGTGGGTGATCAGGACAGCAGGGAAAGGCAGTTGGGGGCAATCAGGCTGGCTGGGGAGGGCAGTTGGGGGCAATTGGGCCTGCAGGGGAGCAGTTAGGTGTCAATCAGGCTGGCAGGGGAGTGGTTAGGGGGCGATCAGGCTGGCAGGCAGAAGTGGTTAGGGGCAATCAGGCAGGCAGGCAGGCGAGCGGTTAGGAGCTAGCGGTCCCAGATTGTGAGACGGATGTCTGACTGCCAGTTTAGGACCGATCCCGTGGGCCTAAACCAGCAGTCAGACATCACCCCAGGGGTCCCAGATTGGAGAGGGTGCAGGCTGGGCTGAGGGACACCCCCCTCCCATGCACGAATTTCGTACATGGGGCCTCTAGTCTGTAATAATAAAAGGGTAATATGCTAATTAGACCGGACATCCTTCTGGACAAAGCCAGGGCCAGAGGAAAGCCAGCCCAGGTCCTGGGTGCCAGAGGGAAGCCAGTGCCAGCAGCTGTGGGAAGGAAGGCCTACTCTTGCACAAATTTCGTGCATCGGGCCTCTAGTAGAATAATAATAGCATCTACCACCTAAGCTTCTTAGCTGGAGAAAGTGAATGAAGACATCTCAGTGGTTTAGAAGGCCCTGGGATGGGGTCAGGGCTCTGTGTGTTTGTGGCTACAGTTTCTCTTATTGGAATCACCACTCTTTAGCTAGTTCATCTGGTTTGGTTGAGATTGGTCCTGCCTTGGGCTAGAGAGGTAGATTCCTGGTTAGCTCCAGGAGTGATCAGCTAATCACCTACTCCTAAACTGTGTAATTGGCTCAACAGAGCCAATTTAAGCCAATGAGAGTCACTGTGCAATCTTTACTTTTTTGAAAGAGAAACTCTTTTTTCTTTATGTTTAGGCATAATGTGTGCCAGGCTTTTTGCTGCTACAACCAAGAGATTACAGGTGGGAACCTCTCTGAGCACAGAGCCAACAAAAAGCAAGCAGAGAAGAGCGAAGAGAGACAAATAATGTCCTGGTGACACTGTGTGAGGAAGCTTTTGTGAAGCCATCCCTGACCTTCAACTCCTCAATCACTGAGCCAAAATTAAGCCACTTGAGTCTGGGTTCCAAGATCACCCAGAGTTCCAAGGCATGTATCCCCTGTTTAACCAATGTCATATCTTAGTGTAACACTGTCTCCTGGCCTCTTCTCCTCATTAGATCTTAAGCTCTGTGAGGAAAAGACCTGGGTCATATTCACCTTTGTATTTCCGCCTCCCAAGACAGTGTGAGCACATTAGATGCCCCAGAGGCTGCCTTGAGTGGTTAACATACCCTGTTCAATGCTATAGGCCTATCCTGCCTAAAATTCTGTGATTCTATTAGAAACACATAATAGGATAGGGGAAGGAATTAACATTATTGAATGCCTGTTAGGAGCTAAATAATGTATATAACATTTTATATTACATGTCTTTTAATCAAGAAGCCTAATTGAGCTTTCTCTTTTCCTGCTTTCCCATGACAGGTGAGTGATTTTATCTGTGAGTGAAATAAGAACAAAATATGAGCTATCTTTAAGCATCTAATAAGAAAAATGAAAGGCAGATTAAAAGTACACAAGTTCTCTTTTTTAAAGGAAAACAATTGAGTTTTTCAGTCCAACATGCTAGGCTTTAGAAATTTTTTTTTTAAAGAGTGATTTCATTAAAAGATGCCATTTTCATTGTAAAACATTTCTATTCACAACCCCCTTAAGATTATAGAAAGTGATGTGTTTGTATCCAGCCTCTTAGTTGGACGGGGGAAGTTATGTACTTGTCTATTTACAGGCCAATTTGAAGGTCAGAGTTCATTGTCTAGGCTGCAAGTTCATTGTCCCTTACTTGGTAGCATTCAGCTTGGGGACAGGTGTCCAGGAGAGAAACACTGAACAGCTGTAACTCCACTTCTCTCGTGCTTGGCTCCCTCTCTTGCTCGTGGAGCATGCAGTGGTAAGAACACCTAAGTGACAATGCTTATCCTCTATATTTAGGCAATTATTTTTTTAGGTTAGTTTTTCAGAGCATAAGAATGAAGACTGTAGTACATCCTAGCTCTCTCTTGTGTAATTACTCTTCATAAAGCAATCTATAGAAGTATATTGAACAAGTAAATACAGTCATTAATCATTCAGGTATTTGTATAATGGTATGCAAAAATTATAGAAACTGATTATTGTGTCCATTTTGAGAGCTCACCACCAAGACTTCTAAGGCATGAATCACTGGGTAATGCTTTGGGGACATAGCAATGCTAATTATGTTAAATATCCATGAATAGCTGTCTAGTCTTATATTTATACTAGAGGCCCAATGCACAAAATTCGTGCAAGGGGCTCTGCCCTCTCAGCCCTGGCTTCATCCAAAGATCGTCCAGACAGTTGCTCTGCTGTTCAATCTAATTAGCATATTATCTCTTTATTATATAGGATTGTTAATTCAACCTGTTCAAAGACTCTCTTCCGCCATACTGACCTTGTTGATTGATTGTGTTGACCGCCAACAATTTCATCAAAAAAAGAGGCTAATGAAGAACCTGGAGACAGATTGTGTTATGATTTATTTCGGGCCATGAAGGTCCTGTCTCTTGTCAGTGCGAGCTGGAAATAGATGCTGTGGGTAGCTGGATATGGTTGAGATTCTTTTTAATTGGCAGGCATGTTACATTTGGAAATCCTCCAGTGGAACATAAATTAATAATGACATCTCTCTCCTTTATACTTAATCAATGTTTGTTTTCCCATATGTGTTTGTCGCTGTTCTTAATTTTGGAAGAGACAAGAAAAACCTCAGATGAGTACATATCCTATAGGAGTAATGCTCTAGTCCAGTGGTCGGCAAACTGCGGCTCGCGAGCCACATGCGGCTCACAAGCTGCAGTTTGCCGCTCTGTTGACTAATGAGTTTGCCGACCACTGGGATAGGGGCTTAATCACAAGGAACAACAACAGCCTGTAATTATTGGAATCGAGAGTCTAGGTCAGTGGTCGGCAAAGTCATTAGTCAACAGAGCGGCAAACCGCAGCTCGCGAGCCGCAGTTTGCCAATCACTGCTCTAGTCCTTTCACTGGACACAAACCCACAAAATAGCTCCTTTTGAGGGCTCATGCAAGAATAAAGAATTCAACTTCCCTGGTGGTGGGGTAGCCAAGTTCTGACGGGTGTCAGTTGGTTTCCTGTACATCTAGCAAGGGACAGGAGCATCTTCTTGGCTCATTGACATCACTTTCTGAGTGGACCAGAACATCCCAAGTCAGGACCACACACAGCTACTGGACCATGTGTCCCTTTTGAAAGCCCCACTGATCAGGTTTGTAAACTAATTGTATTTTATTACCTAGGTAAAGGAGTAAAGTGAGAAGGGGTGGAGAGGAGAACTGGGTTATTTTATAGTTTCTTGTGTTAATCCTAGGGGGCTTATTTATTAGGCCTGTGATTGACTAGGTTTCTTCTTGAGGGGGGAGGAGATAGTCTTACCAGCATCTTTTTGCTGCTCCTCCAATTCTTTTTTTTATTATTATCTTTTATTGATTTCAGAGGGGAAGGGAGAGGGAGAGAGAGAGACAGAAACATCAATGATGAGAGAGAATCATTGATTGGCTGCCTCCTGCACACCCCCTACCGGGGATCGAGCCCACCGCCTGGACGTGTGCCCTGACTGGGAATCAAACCATGACCTCCTGGTTCATAGGTTGATGCTCAATCACTGAGCCACGCTGGGCAGACTGCTCCTCCAATGCTTAACACCACCCCTGCATATTCCCCGTTGGAAGCTATGAAATGGGCAGGATGGCTGCTCGAGACTTTCTCCGAGTGCCTCTTTGATATTCTCTGGAAGCTTCTGAAATGGGTCCAGAGAGTCCCTGAAGCCACAATGTACTGAGGTGAGGTCGCAAACTCTTCTTTCCCATCTCAGGTTGCACTCTGTTATGTGCTCCAGCCAAGCAGGCCAGAGGGTCCCATGAAGCATTCCCAGTAACAGCACTATCTAATGGGGAGGCAAGCCCTTCTTCCCAAGGACATTTGCATCACCCTCAAATTCTCATTAACAGCATCTTGAGAGACAGTGTGTAAGGGCAGACTTTTAGATTATTATCAAAATAATAGTGTATTGGCAGCTGCATGGCCTAAAGTTCAGGTAGCAAACAGTTCCAGGTAGGTGAGTGTTTATTCTTAAATATCAGCAATTTGGGGTTCAAATGGAAATTTTTTTTAACTATGCACAATGTTGAATTTCACCCAATCCCTGTGCTTCTGCCCAAAAATAACAATTAAAAAATCTCTCTACACGGGCCAGTGTTGCTCAGTGGTTAGAGCAGGGGGGTCCTCAAACTTTTTAAACAAGGGGCCAGTTCACTGTCCCTCAGACCGTTGGAGGGCCGAACTATAGTTTAAAAAAAAACAACTATGAACAAATTCCTATGCGCACTGCGGGCTCGGGACGAGTCGGCTGCTAAGCAGGACAGGCAGCGGCACCCGGCGGGCCAGATAAATGTCCTTGGCGGGCCGCATGTGGCCCGCGGACCGTAGTTTGAGGACACCTGGAGAGGATCTTCACATACACTGAAGGGTTATGGGTTCGATTCTTAGTCAGGGCACATAGCAGGTTGTATTCTCACAGGAAGGTTGATCCCCAGTCTGGGCATGGGGCACGTGCCTGAGGCAACCAATTGAAGTTCCTCTGATGGATGTTTCTCACATTGATGTTTCTCTCTCGCTCTCTCTCTCTCTCTCTCTCCCCCTTTCTCTTTAGAATCAATGGAAAACATATCGTCCAGTGTTTTACTGCAGTCACCTCCCCCATATGACTTACATAAAACTCATGGATGACCATCCCTTTGTTTACTTATGACAAGACCAGACAGGCCTTCCAAAACCCCATTCCTTGTCTCATAAATGATTAGAGGAATGTGTCCCACTGACCCATCTGGACGAAATGCCTGCTACTTTGACTTGACCAAACTTTGGTTATATCTTCAGGCCTCCACTTACCCCTGAGGTTAAACAAGCATTAGAATCCAGAACAATCCATCCTCAGCAGCCCTTCCTGAGGCTCTGCTGGCTGCAGGGGAAACCATTCCTGCTCAACTCTTCGGTCATACCACATGCTCCCCGCTCCCCAGCTCCTCCTAGCCATGTTTATTCCTCCCGCTAAAAGATATGCCCTCTTTGAGATGCTTATAGATCTTATGGTCAGAGCAGACTGCCTAGTGCAGTGGTCGGCAAACTGTGGCTCGCAAGCCACAGTTTGCCACTCCATTGACTAATGAGTTTGCCGACCACTGGCCTAGTGTACTAATATCCCTCCCATTTTGAAAAAGTCTTTTTAAAATAAAATCTTTTCTTATCTAGTTCTGAATTTGTTTTTATTTGACACTGCTCTCTCTGTTTTATTAGTTAATACTGAGTATATTGAATATGACCTGGCTTCCTCCTTAGACTATAAGTCATGAAATTGTGCCAACGAGGTAGCTGAGGATGGTGAAGTGGCTCCTGGGTGGGATATTAGCTGGCCTGGCACTAACAATGAGCAACTTATTTTGGGGATTTCACATCGTTTTGAGATGCACTGAGTACTTTTGGGGTGGCTATAATGGGAACCTTTCACTTGGCCAGAAAATAAAACACATTGTTTAAAAAACAACCCTAGAGTTCACACTTCCCATCTAATTATCTCGATCTCTACCTACCTTGCTTTTTCTCTCTTTGTTTTCCTCTTTCTGTTCTCCTCATGAGACATATACTTTTTTACTTTGGGCAATAAGATCACAATTTCTTTTATAATTAAATAGACGGATAACATATTTGTTTTTGGAGGAAAGAAACACTTACTTTCTAAATGTAGAAAAGAAAAACCAAACTTTGATTTTTGTGGGAAAGGTAACCAAGTCCGTGCTTCAGCAGTGGAAAAATAGGTGCACAGGGGATGTGGGTCTCATTTGGTAGTGATGGCTTCTGCTAATAAGGACCTCAGAAGGAAAAGGATAAAGTCTTTAGTTCATGGGGCTGACAGCAGACCCTTATCCCTAACAGCTTGCGGTAAGGAAAATCAAGATGTCCCCTGAGGGTTAAATGAGTGAAACCCACACCCAATGGATGCCATTAGCCATCTGTGGTGGGAACGCAACAGATTTTCTATCAGTGTGGGGTGAAAGAGTTTGAGAGCACCCAAAATGCCAATCAAGGTGATGTGGGAGCAATTTCATAGAAGTAGAGCTGGATGAATGGTTGCACTTAGCTGTAACAACCTCATTAGCTGTGTTCTCACAGGAAGGTTGTGTAGACAGAAGGGTGATGTCAGCTCAGAGCTGGGTTTCTCAGTGTGGTGAGAAGACCACTAGTTTGGGAGTCTTCAGAGGTGTCTGAAAGTGCAGATTGGGCTGTCACTGCACAAACACTGAAAAATAGGGGCTGCAGGCAAAGAATCTGCATTTTCTTTATTTACCTTAAATTGAATTTTCTTCTTTATATTCTCTTTAATTTTTTTAAAACTGAAAATATATATGCATTATAAATAAGAGTGCAAGTATGATGAAAAGAAAAGGAAATCCTACCTGATGCCTCAGTTTTCTACCCCGAGATAGTAACACTAGTAGCCTGGCAAGCATCCTTCTACCTCACTCTCCACATACAAACATCTATACAGTTATTAAAAGGTTTTCTTTTTCTTTTTGCTTCTGTTACTTATTTTTCATAAGCTGGATTATATTATACACATTATTTTTAAATTAAATTTTTTCAACTCATAATAGAAAACCCTCCAGGCTTAAAAAAAAAAAAAGCATGTATACCCACATACACACACACATGTATATGTCAGGTTACTTGGAAATGCAGCTCAAAATAGATGGTAAACTCCATCTAAGGCTAAATACTGGCCAATGGCTAACAAGAACAATGACAAAAAGTTGAAAAAAACTTTGAAGAAATGTATGTGTGTAACTTTATAAATTCTTATAAATTGTGTACTTTTCTATGGTATGAGTGTGGATATATTAAGATACTAGAGGCCCAGTGCACAGATTTGTGCACTGGTGGGGGCATGACCTGCAGGGATTGGCCTGCTGTGGGAGCGCTGCTCATGGAAGTGCACTGACCGCCAAGGGGGGAGGGGGAAGGGCAGCTCTTGTATTGAGCATCTGCCCCCTGGTGGTCAGTGTGCATCATAGAGACTGGCTGACTGTTTGTTCTGGTCATTCGCCATTCGGACACTGGGCTTTTGTATATATATATATATATATACTTGAGGCCGGGTGCATGAAATTCGTGCATGGGGAGGTGTGTCCCTCAGCCCAGCCTGTACCCACTCCAATCTGGGACCCCTCGATGACTGCCCATTTAGGCCCGATCCTATCGGGCCTAAATGGGCAGTCAGACATCCCTCTCACAATCCAGGACTGCTGGCTCCCAACTGCTCTCCTGCCTGCCTTCCTGATTGCCCCTAACCACTTCTGCCTGCCAACCTGATCACTCCCTAACCATCCCCTGCCAGCCTGATTGATGCCTAACTGCTCCCCTGCCAGCCTGATTGCCCCTAACTGCCCTCCCCTGCAGGTCTGGTCACCCCTAACTGCCCTCCCCTGCACGCCTTGTCCCCCCCCCCCAACTGCCCTCCCCTACAGGCCTGGTCTCCCCCAACTGCTCTCCCCTGCAGGTCTGGGTCCCCTCCAACTGCCCTTCCCTGCAGGCCCAGTCGCCCCCAACTTCCTTCCTTTGCTGGCCTGGTCACCCCTAACTGCCCTCCCCTGCAGGCTTGATCACCCCCACCTGCCCTCCCTTGCAGGCCTGGTCCTTCCTAACTGCCCTCCCCTGCTGGCCTGATCGCCCACAACTGCCCTCCCTTGCAGGCCTGGTCCCTCCCAACTGCCCTCCCCTGCTGGCCATCTTGTGGTGGCCATATTGTGTCCACATGGGGACAGCCATATTTGACCACATGGGGGCAGCCATATTGTGTGTTGGAGTGATGGTCAATTTGCATATTACTCTTTTATTAGATAGGATAGATTCCAGCATTTCCCCCTCAATGAACATTCAGGTAGTTCCCTACTATTGTTGTTAGAAGTTTTATTTTGTTGGCATTACAAAGAATGCTTCTATTTGAGTGCATAGATTTGCAGAAATGATATTTCTGGGTCAAAGTAGGCAAATTTGTAAATACGGAATCCACAAATAACAAGGATTGGCTATATTCCCACTAGCAATGTGTTTGTCTTGCTCATTATCCTTCATCTTCACTGTTGTCATTTTTCTTTCTTTTTTTTTTTTCATTGTGGTCATTTTTAAAACATTTGTGAAAGTTTGTAAAAGCTATTTCCTTGTTACTACTAGTGAGGTTGAGCATATTTTCTTGTATTTATTGTACAGATGAGTACAGGCTTTGACCATTTACCTGTTTTTATACTTTGCCATTTTTCCTACTAAGTGACTTATTTTTTCTCATCAACTTGTAGAAACTGTATATTAGGATATTCAATTATGTATATATGTTATGCAACTACAGGGTGTCCCAAAAATGTATACAAGTTTTAACAGCCGATGGCTCAATTTTGAGAATGAAATGTATTTTAATAAGCACTGCCTTTATAATTATTCAAAGTATGTGTATACATTTTCAGGGCACCCTGTATTTTCGCATTCTATTTCTTGTCTTGTTTTTGGTTTGAGTATCTTTGCTGTATTTTTTTTTCCTGAGTTAATATCTTTTTAAAAAAATTATCTTTATTGCTGAAAATATTGCAGATGTCCCCTTTGTTTGTTTTTTATCTTCTCATTGACCCCCTCCACCCTGCACCCACACCCTCCCAGGCCTTCATCAGTCTATTGTCTGTATCCATGGCTATGCATATATGCATATAAATTCCCCTATTAATCAGTCCCCACTCACCACCCACTTCCACCTTCCCTCTGAAATTTGTCAGTTTGTTCCATGTTTCTATGTCTCTGGATTTATTTTGTTCACCAGTTTATTTTGTTTATTAGATTCTATATATGAATGAGATCCTATGATACTTATCTTTCTCTGACTGGCTTATTTTGCTTAGCATAATACTCTCCAGGTCCACCCATACTGTTGCAAATATGCTGTATTTTTAAATATCAAGTATGTATGTCTCCCTTTGGTGATCTAAGTTCTCCTATTTTGTTATATCTCCAAGACTGCATAGACTTCAAATTTTTGTTTAAATACTTTTATGATATAATTTGCATTCAAATCTTGAATCTATCTAGAATGTTCTTTTATGTATAGTGTTAGTTGCGGGGGGGTGGTCCTATGTTTGTCTATTTGTTTCCAAATGAACATTTTCCACCTGTTCTGTTGCTAGTTAACTTTAAGAGCAACCAGCCCATGGAACAGAACATAGAAACCTGATAAGCCACAAGTTGGTAGCACTCATTCAAGCTCTGTGCAAGGAAAGGAATACCTGAGCCCAAAGAGGTGATTCACTCATATGCCTGTGTGGTAGGTGTATCTCTTAAAGCAATTAGGACCCCATGTTGCAAAATTAGGTACCCAAATTCAAATGGCATAACCAGTAGCAGATTCATTCACTCACCTGGCTGGAAAGTACAAGGTAGAATGGGTTTCCATGTTGCCTTATTTAGCAGTTGGTTGGTATTTCAAAGATCCAGTTTCTATTTGTGCTCAGTCTTCCGTATCAGCTTTAACCTACAGTTGGCTTTCCTCATGTTCATAAACATTCATCAACAGCCACGAGGGCTACATTCTTCCTCACTGGTGCACGGTGGTGGACCTATGTCTGCATTGGTATGATTTTTTTCTGTGGTGGTTGTGGCAGAGTTTTCAGGATCTTGAGCCAAGCAGCACTGCCGTCACGTCATAGGTGTCAGTGTCTGTCTCTGATGTGGTTGAGTGTTTTTTTCCCATCAGGATTGTTCCTGGACCTTCCCAGACATTCTGTGAGCTACCTAATATCCTTTCTTGCTCTTTTTCTACTTCGCCTGGTTAAAGTAGAATCCGTTTTTGCTACTGAGAATAGTAATTGGTGCTGGAAATGTTTGCACATAACAGACTGTCAAGGAAGTGGGAACCTGAGATTAGTTATGTGAGCTAGTAGGGTTTGAAGGCATGGGGAGTGACACGTTTTCTTAAACATTGGCTGTGGTGAATTGAAGTGTGGTTACTGAAGGCAAGGCTTTGGTGGGCTCAAGTGGCTGCTTCCATATAATATTTTTTAAAATGTGGTTGCAGTGGCTGTATATCACCGTGTAGAGAGCTTAAAAATAAAATAAACAGGCTCAAGGTTTTAAATTCATGCCACAATGTATGCTCAGAAAATAGGGGAATTTCTTTGATTGGCCTAACAGAATATCATCCTTTATAGCCACAGGGTCAATGAAGCTAAGCATCAAACATAGGCTCTGATCCTGTAGCTTGTCAAATTACAATATAAAATTAATTCACAGGTGTGCTAGGTTCCTTAAGTGAAAGTTTAGGACATTGAGAGAAAAAGCTTAGGACTCTAGCCCCTGGCCTTTGTTTCTCAGTGGTTAGAGCATAGGCCTGTGCACGGCAGGGTCACGGGTTCAGTTCAGGTCGAGGGCACGTACTTGGGTTGCAGGTTCAATCCCCAGCCCTAGTCGAAGTGTAGGAGGTAACCAATCGGTGTGTCTCTCTCACATTGATGTTTCTCTCTTTCTCCCACTCCCTTCTCTCTCCCCCGCTCACGCCCTCCTTTCCACTCTCTCTGAAAATCAATGGAAAAAATATCCTCGGGTGAGAATTACAAAAAAAAAAAATGGGACTCTAAAAATTGAAATGGAGACATTTGAGAGGATGCAGATGACTCATAGCTCACTCATACCTAACGCCCATAGAAAGGCATTGCCTAGCTCCTAAAAGGATGCTAACTCCTCATTACCTGCTCCCTCATTTATCTGAAGTCAGATTCCAGTATGTCCCAAGGTATGACTTTATAATCATACTAGAGGCCCGTTGCACGATATTCGTGCAAGAATAGGCCTTCCTTCCCCTGGCTTCACTCCCAGCCGCCCAGGAGCCGGCAAGTCCCCGCTCCCTGGCTGCCCGGGAGCTGGCACCTCCTCACTCCGGGCTGCCTGGAGCCACAAGTCCTCCCTTCTGTCTGAAGTACCACTACAGTAGCTCCCTCTGCCGCCCCCCTTCCCCTCATAGCAGGCTTCACTCCGCACAGCTCCACACTTGCATATGCAAATTAACCTCCATCTTTGTTGGGTTAATTTGCATACTCACTCTGATTGGCTGTGGGCGTAGTGGAGTGATGGTTAATTTGCATGTTTCTCTTTTATTAGGTAAGACTAGAGGCCTGATGCATGAAATTTGTGCAAGGGCATTGGCCCCAGCCCCCACCCACCACCGCCGTAGCCAGGGGCCTCTGCCACCTCTGCTGTAGCCCCTGCCCACTGCGGCTTTGTCTGGAAGGAAGGACATCTGGAAGGATGTCTGATCTAATTAGCATATTATGCTTTTATTACTATAGACATATTTCTTATACTGGTATTACTGTTACTACTATTGTAATTTTTGCATGACAAAAAATAGCTTAATTATTCAATGTATGATGTTATTCATTATACATCTTACATTTCATCCTAACAGGAATATCTTTTTTTCCATGACTCAGCTAAATATATTTTCCAAACTTCCTAGCATCTAGGGTGGCCATGTGACATAGCCAGTGAGACAGAAGTGTCAGTCTGCTGATTCTTTCTTCAAACATTTTGCTTTCCAAAGTCTTTCTGTTCTTTCTTGTACCTTCTCCTTCTTACTACCTGGACATGGTCATAACTTCTGGAACTATAAAAGTCATGTTGTGCTCACGAGGCAAAGGAGAAGTGGCCTTTAGATTTGACTTTTTTAAGCCCCTGAACAGATTATGGCGATCACCTACTACCTTTCTTATTACTTAATTAGGAGGGGGGCAGGTAGAAATAGAATCTATTTAATCATTGTTTAGTTGAATTTACTCTTACATTCAACCAAGCACAGTCATGAACGGGTAAAAAATAAAATCCCTTCACTTCACTGATTGGACCAATTTAGATCTCATACCAATCTTGTACCAGTTAGTTTGGCAAGAGAAATGCTGTGTAATGATTGGCTGAGGTCAGTCTCATCAAACCTACTTGTGTGCAGCTCCATGGGGGAGATGTGCTGACAGGAATAAGAAAGGGAGGTTTGGATGTGAACTAGGCAGGTGACATGCCCACTCCATACCTATTGTGGATGTGCCATTAGCATTCATTACTGATTACTCTTATTCTGCTATCGTGACCACTGAGCAATCTGCTGTCTAGATTTTTTATTCCTATATAATTCATAGCAGAGCGATAGACACTGCTGATGTGAGCCTTGTGGTCTGACCGCCAGTTTAGTTAACACATTTCATTCACGATTTCATGCATCAGTATCTCTGAGCTTAGTTAATGTGAGTCCTCCGTTCCCATCTCCAAGACATGGATCTGGTTTGTCTGATAAACAATGTCTTGAGCGGGAGGCTGAAGGCCAGATCCTGGACCAGGGAACTTTCCAGGTAAATAGTACCCTGTAAGCCATCCTGGCATCCAGCTGACTCATCTCTGGGAATCTCTCTCTGCTGCACTTTTTAGCATCTACTTGAACCCTTTACACTTTCATAGATGCCATGAGTGTTCTGGTTTCTTTATTAAATATTTCAGCAGTAACATTTGCCTCATCTCCAGGAGAATCCAAGACACAGTGTAGGGTAGGAGAGACCAGTTTATATCCTCATAGTGTCAACATGATTCCAGACCTTTCACCACTGTAAGTTGGAATCATGTTGATCAGCTGACAGATACAGCCAGGATAATACCAATTACAGAAATGTAGAGTGATTTAAAAAAAAAAAAAGATTGATTCTGTAATCCTTATGTCACCAAGTGCCCCGGCAAAAAAATATCTGGGCTGTAGGTATCTGGCTAATAATATTTATTGAGTATAATGAGATAAATATCTGATTAATAGATATCAATCATAAACAATAGAATAAAGAGAGTTCTGGATTGGAAAGGTGAAACCCTAAGTGCCAATTTTGTTTACTATGGATGCAACTGTGAATAAGTCACCTTTATTGAATGACCTTCATGCTTCCTGTGAGCCCCAAAACGGAGTACTCATTAAGATTAAACCATTTCTGAGCAGCTTCATTTATCTCATTTAGTTAAAAAGGCTTTTCTTCATAGCACCAAGTCCAATTTTATTGTGGTTTTTGAACAAATTATAACAAATTTTGTGTTTGCAGAATCCAAATTAACAAGGTTCAACTGCATGCTAATTAAAACTCCTTAGAATTCTCTAAATACTTGCCCTTCAAGAGTTCATATTTGTTGGTGAAATTTTCTCATTAGTCTTCACAGTGAATTTGGAAAACAAATGATCAGCCTAGCAATCCTAAAAAAAATAAAATAGAGAGAGAGAGAGAGGGAGAGAGAGAGAGAGATCCTTCCCAGTTTGTACCATGAAAGGCAGTGACAGAACAGCATAGAAATCTAGCCTTCTGGTTAGTTATATGTGTTGCAGGTAACAGTCTCTTAAAGAGAGTCTTACAGTGATTTAAAACCAAAAACTGTGATCATAGCAGTGAAGTTCAATTAGCAGAGTGATTGGTTGGGTCTTGACCACACCTCTGGTTGTCACCCACAATAGATTGAATGAACGTGTTTATTCATTACGTATAGTCAATAGTCCCTCTCAATTATAAGAAGAAATGTTTGTGTTCAATTTATAATGCGTTAAGTGGTGTCTATGCTTAGAACACACGTTGGTTGTGGTTCAGGGAGGGTGTGACCCATTTAAAAGCCATTCATGCAGATAAAACCTGGGAAGTTTGGAACCACTGAGAAGGAGTGACACCACCCAGCCTCATAATAGAAAAGGACAATTTAGAAGACCAGGTCTTCCAGGGTCGGAAAGAAGAGTGGTGATTGCTTCAACCCATCCAGAAGGGGCTCTTGCAATGGAAAGAAGGGTTACATTAGTCCAGTTTCAGTGCAAAGACCATTTGCATCACAATCATTTGGGAAGCTTGTAAAAAATGTCAGCCCTTGGGCCCCTTTCCAGAACTCTGGAGACAGGGCCCAAGATTCTACCAGATGATAACTGGGCTCACTCAGGTTTGAGAACCACCACAGAATACACCTTCGAGAAGTGACAGATCAGATACAGCAAAGACACCAAAGCATTTTGTAATAAAGTATTGGGGAACTTTCATCTGGTGTTTATTGTTGGGATCTTGCCCTAACCACCTGAGATGAGCTAAGGGAAGGGAGAAGGGGTCCAATTGGTAACAGGTCATAAGAAAGTGGATTTTTTTTTCTTTGTCCTTTAGAGATTTTTATTTTCTTGCTCTATGTGGTCTTGTTTAGTTATGTGTATTTGAGTTGCTGCATAAAATAATTTTTGTGTTTCTTATACAAATAAGAAGCATGATATGTTGAAAATTTTTTCTATTTTTGAAACGTGCATAAGTAACTCAGTTTTTTCCTGGGTACTTTACAGTTTTAGAATCTGATGAAAGACATGGATTCTGATTTCCACAGATGCATGTACACAAATGTATAAAATTTTACATTTAATTTCTGTGGTGATGGATAGACCTTCCCTCATCTGACCCATGGAGCCCAGATTAACAACCTCTATTCTGAGCCTAATAACGCATCAACTACTCTACAAACACAGGTGGCTCCACCTCTCACACAGCCACAGCAAGGAGGAGAAGGGCATGGCTTGTGTGGAATAAATGGATGACAGCAATCCTGAGGAATTCAGCATCCCGCAAGCCTTGACCCAGACCTTCAAACCTGGCAGAATTGTCACCAAAATACTTGTTTTCCCACAAGAATATGAGGTTTACCTATCCTGGGTAGCAAGTGCCAGATGTCCCCCTATTTCCTCATTAGGTCCTGGAGAGAACCATAATTACAGGCAGTTGTAATGCATTTAGGACTCTCCACTGATGACACTAAGCTCCTGGTCAGGCTTAGCCTTGGTATTTATATTTTGCTGCCATAAATAAGGATGATGTTTAGCATTTGGATTTTGTAATCTTGGAGGTCTGAATCCATTATAAATTAGAGTTTTTTTTAAACTGTTCACCTTGGAAAAAAAGAAAAAATCGAATATCTTATAATACCACTACCCAAAACACCTAATATTCGTACTATAGAGTGTGTTATGCTAGCATAAATTCTATACTTTTTTCCAAAAATAGGATCATATTATACTTAGTGTAATCAAATATGATTTCTTCATTTAATAGATCTTAAATATCCATCTATATCAATAAATATATTTATTTGATCATATTTATTGGTAGCTGGTATTCTGTGATATTATGTATATACTTTATTTAGCTAACATATTAATGGATGATTAGGCTCATTCCATAAATTGAGTTTTCTACTGTCTTTCTGTGCTTACGGTATAACCATTAACACTTGGGATTCTTGCTGTTATGATTAATCTTGAAGTCTTTGAAGAAACAGGTCCTTTGCAGAGTCCAATTTTCTTGCTTAAAATCAAATTCCTCAGAGTCAAGGGTGTTTAGATGTAATTTTCACTTTAGTCTGAAAAACTAAAAATAAACACTCCAAATCAATAACCAATGCCCACCCCCCTTTGTGAAAGTAATCAGCCTCAGTCTCTGAAATTTCAGAGGAAAAAAATGGAAAATGCCACCAAATTAATTTTTAATTAGGCATTTAGCAGCTCCTACAGCAAGTTATAAAATGGCCTGCAAAAGCAGCATTTTTAAGGAAAGGAGCATTTTAATGACATATTCTTGTTTAGCATCTTATATCAAATGGTCAAGTTTTAGAATTTAGATGTCATTTCAAAGTGTTCCAGTCTGAGGCTATGACTTCTGTCTTCTATGGAGCTAAACCACAACATGCAACTGGATGTGTGGATTTCTGGTAGAAAAGGGATACTTTCCTATTAGCTGTGGGTTCATTCATATCATGTGTGGGGGCTCAGAACTGCCACTATTTCATGTAAGTCCCCTGGAGCCTCATTACTCAAAGTGTGGTCTATGGACCAGTGGCGTCAGCATCACCTGAGAGCTTGTCAGATGAGAACAGCGAGTCCCATCCCACACCTCCTGAGTCAGAACCTGCATGTCAGCAGGATCCCCCAGTGATTCTTACACACTGTAAATTTTGGGAAGCCCTGCTGGAGAGGACACCCAATAAATCAGACCAACCAATACATACACAACCTCCATCTATTGCTCCCCACTAGATATATAGCACTTCTTTCAAAGGAATTAGTTCTTGCAGTAGTATTTGTAAAGTGATGCAAATATGAAGATGATGTGTGTCCCTTAATATTAGAACACGTGATCAATTACATTGACATAAAGAAAAAGTTACAAATAATGAATCTTATTTATCACTTTATTTTCATCATAATATTGATGTTTCCAGATTTAGAAAAATATCTCAGTATATAATATTAGAATGAAGAAAAGAGCAGATTAAGGTGCTCACCAAACCCCTGGTATTTTGACAGTGATTGTAAAGCCTTTGAGCCCCTCTCAACACCGACCATTCAACAAACTATTCACAGGCATATTCACAAGCACCTACTGTGTGCCAAGTACGTCATTAGGGAAGAGGAAAAACAATTCATGTGCCAATAATTATAAAGACATAAGTGTCCTGAGATTAGAGAGGGCATCTAATTTTTTAAGAAAGCAGAATAGTGGAAGGGATATTTGAACTGAATCTTGCTCAATAAGTAGGATTTGCCAGGGAAACCAGGAAGAAATAATACATCCCAGTAACTGTAAGGATGAATATGAAAATACAAAGGTAGGTTGCCATGTTAATAAATGTGTTCTTTATCCTTTTGATAGTAAGGAGGCATTGGAGATTCTAAGCAGAGGAGTGACATGATAAAATTTGTATTTGAAAAAGGTAATTCTGGTATTCAGCAGAAATAGAGCAAGGTGAGGTCAAAGGTAGGGATATCAACAGGGAAGGTTTAGCAACAATGTGAGTGATAGGAGATGAGCTTGAACTGTGGCAATAGTTGTGATAGGACTGAGTTGAGAGAGATGCTCACAATAGAATGTATAGGATTAGGGACAGAGCAAAGAGGTGGGATAGGGAGAATAAAAAAGACAAGAGCCAAAACCGGTTTGGCTCAGTGGATAGAGCGTCAGCCTGTGGACTGAAGGGTCCCGGGTTGATTCCGGTCAAGGGCATGTACCTTGGTTGCGGGCACGTCCCCAGTGGGGGGTGTGCAGGAGGCAGCTGATCGATGTTTCTCTCTCATCGATGTTTCTAGCTCTCTATCTCTCTCCCTTCCTCTCTGTAAAGTATCAATAAAATACATTAAAGAAAGACTGAATATTCTAGCTAGGATAACTTGATGTCTTTTGTTACTATTAAATTAGGATGGCAATTTAAGGTGTTTTCCTACTTTTTTCCTTCTACAATTGCTCAGTTTGCATCTCCCCTTTATGTGAAATAATTGTAGATACATTTGTAGGAAATAACACAAAGATATCATTGTACACTTAACTCAATGTCCCCCAATGGTAACATCTTGTAAAACAAGCCCCTCTAAAAATGTTATGATCTGGGAGCACTTCTGAGTTAAAAGCAACCATATATTTTCATGCTTTGTGCTGATTTTTAAATACTTCCTTAACCTCTCCACACCCTTGCACACACACCCTCCTCACTCCCCAGCCAATGGCTTCCTATTCCCACACTGTCCTGATTGAACAGATCTGGACCCTGTTGAGGGAAATCATTTTCTTGGTGGCCCCTAGAGACCTAGTATCTGCCTGGTCCCTCTGGCCAGCTGGGGCTGGCCTCTGAAGGCTGGTGCCCCCACCCACATCAGCATCACTCTTGGGTGTCTGTTTATAGGACACTGATTCTGGCCTTGGCTCTCCCCAGATGACTGATAGAGTCTCTTAGGGTCCTTGTCCCCAATTTCTGGGAAATCTGTTTCTATGGTAGTTAGGACCTTGGTGTGCAATTAACTTAAGAAACATAAGTGTATTAGCTCGCTGAATTGGGAAGTCCAGGGATAAATAAAGCTCTTATCAGAGATTCCTGGGACTCAAGTAGTATCATCAGGACTCTCTCTCCCTCTCGCCTTTGGCTCGTCTGGTCTATAGGGCCTTGGTGTATCCAAAGTCATATCCTTACAGCCTAAAGTCATGCATGAGGAATAAGACTTCCCCCTGAACCACCAATGATGAACCTGACTGGGGAAGAGGTCTGTTTGGCCTGATTTACATCCTATGCCACTCCCATGGGCATGTAGGATATTATAAATGATTCAGCCTCAGTCCTTATCATCTGCTGGCCCTGGGATTAAATTATCAAGTTTAGTCTTGTCACATCCACATGGAAAGGGAGAAAGGATTCTTCCAGAGGAAGGAATAATGCTGGGCTGGGCCAAACAACTGATATCCATTTTAGTTCTATCGGATTGGGCATCTTCTGTGCTAAGAGAAGGAATGTCACGTGGTACCCCTAGCTGTCCCTTCTGCGAATTATGGTCAGAGTTGAGAGAGAAAAAGACAATAGTGGCTGCAAGCAGAGAGATGCTGATATGCATGAAGTTGGATTTGAAGGAGTGTTCTTTGCCATATAAACATGCATCACTAATAATTAAAGCAATAATAGCCTTAATTGTCTTTGTGAAGTAGGAAACAAAGGCACCTGCTATAAGGGAGTATGACAGAGTGGGGAGTGTAAAGAGCTAGTTAAGGGTTTTGAGGAATGAGAGGAGTAGTTGATCAGGGTCAAGGAAGAGAACTGCGAAGAGATATTGGAAACACAACTAGATTGAGACTCTATCCATCAGGGTTCTCTAGAGAGATAGGACCAATAGAATATATGTATATGTAGTCACACAATAGGATGTGTGTATACACATATACATAAGAAACATAAGTGTATTAGCATATTCATACATACATACATAAAGAGAGATTTATTTCAAGGAATTTTGCTTATGTAATTGTGAAGCTGGCCATTCTAAAATCTGCAGAGCAGGCATGCAGGATGGAAACCCTCAGGAGCAGATGCCACAGTCTTGAGGGAGAATTTCTTCTTCTTTAAGGCCTTTCTACGGATTGAATGAGGCCCAATAACATTGAGAATAATCTCCTTTACTTAAAGTCAACTGGTTGCAGCTGTTACAATCTACAAAAATACCTTCACAGGTTAGTGCTTGATTGAATAACTGTGTACTGTAGCCAAGTTCACACGTGAAACCACGGGTCACAGAGACCATAACTCTGTGGATCAATCTGCATGATACTTGGTTATTTCTTTTCCTCTTCAGTCCAGCAGAGCTAAGTACCCAGATTGTAGGGGCAGAGAAGGTGAACGGTGAAACTCATTCACGACTGCGGGTATTTTCAAAGTGGGGCCACTGGAGGTCAAGGGTCAGGTGATGGGGAGCTGCTGGCAAAGAACTGCCGAGCGATGTCTCTCAGGGTCCAGGCTGGACTGAGAAATTAGCTCCGCAACTGCAGAGTGGAAATAATAAGAATATCAGCCACAAAGGTTAAAATAAATAATGCATGAAAAATACTTAGGTTGGGCACTAAACCAAGTACCACATTAATTTTAAATTGTTATCATTGTTGTGGTTTCATTTAACTGTCAAGGATCTGACAGTCTCCATTAAGTCTAAGAGTAGTTTTAGTGAAAGTAAGAGAATGAGGTAAGTGTGGTATATTGGAGTTTATTTATTTGTTCATCCCAGGATCACCTAATAAGGCCATTTATGAGCCAGGCACTGTTCTAGGTGCTGGAGATACAATGGTGAACAGAATAGGCAACATCTGTGTGCCCTCGTGGGACTTACATTCTATTAGTGGGAGGGGATATAAGCTAATAAGCAGACAAATTCAATAAACAAGACAGCACCTAGTCCTGTGGTAAAAGTGCTCTGAGGAAAAGTAAAATAGAGTTAGGCAATAGAGAGTGATAGGGCCAGGCAGGGTTGGGTGGTGTGGGCTGTGGAGTTACAGGGAAGCCTTTGTGATAAAGTGACAGTTAAAGCAGAATCTAAAGGAATGAAGGGAAAGAATGTTCCAGGGATAGGAAGTGGTACATGCAAAGGCCCGGAGGCAGGAGACTGTTCCTCCCTGTGAGGAGGAGAATGGTGGGCCATGAGCTCAGGAGGAGGAAGTGCTTCTGCCATGCTGATCCGGAAGCCAGAGACAACCTCTGCTGTGTAAAGGCAACAACCCCATGTGGCCAGAAAGTCCTACTGTAACCACTGTGAACCAGTCCTACTGTGAATGACTACCTTGGGTGAATTTATACTTGAAATCTGTTTCATTTTTTATTATTTTCTACTTTAACTCTTCTTCGTATAAGATAAAGTGATGAAGTCCCCAAACCTTTTGAAATTATAAATAAATGTTTCCTCTGCTTTAAAAACAGGTAGGTGACAAGGCCAAGTCAAGTTGGGTGTGGTAGGTATCATAACTTCCCTGGAGTTTACTCTGACTAAGGTAGCAAGCCACTGAAGAGTTTTGAGCCCATAAGTGACATGATCTGCCACTTTGCTAGGGGTCACTCTGAAGGTGATGTGTGGAACGGGCAAGAGGAGAACAGGGGTAAAAAGAGAGCAGTGAGGAAGCTATTACCAAAATCGAGGCAAGACGAATCTGTGATTTAAGAGCAATACTAGGCATTAACGGGGAAAGGCTATGGCAAAGGGGATGCATTACTGAAGTGCTTGCTGGCAAGGATCAAGGTGGTAAGGGACCTTAGAACAGCATGTCTGGAAGGGTCTTTTACACTGACATAGAACTTGTTCAGCATGGGTCAGGATGGATAGAGGCAGGAGAAGAACTGTGATACAGGTTCTGAAGCCGTTCGTGAGTGAGGGGGTATGACTAAGAAGGTGGTAGAGGACATAGAGGACATAAAGAATGGGTTAACTGGATGTCAGGTGGACTCTTGAAGCACCTACCACAGGGCCTTTGCACATACTACTTTCTTTCCCTGTAGTGTTCTCTTTCTAATAGCCTTATGACTCTCTCTTTCTTCAGGTTTCTGTTTAAATAGATTGTAAGACCATTGGTCAGAAAATAGAACATGTAAGAACCAAAAGAAGATCTTGCTTCTATCTCGACATCAGCTGGAATGTGGGAAGATGAGCACCACCCATCTGAGAAGTCTAACATGGACGTAATGTCCTCAGGGAAGAGGCAGGTCTGGGCTTGGGGTTAGAAGGTGGAGGGACTGTCTTGTGAAAAGAGTAAGAATGCCAGTGAAGCTCCAGCCGGTTTGGCTCAGTGGATAGAGCATTGGCCTGCAGACTGTAGGGTCCTGAGTTGGATTCCAGTCAAGGGCACATGCCTGGGTTGCAGGCTCGATCCCTGGTGGAGAGTGTGCAGAAGGCAGCCAATCAATGATTCTTTCTCATCATTGATGTTGCTATCTCTCTCTCCCTCTCCCTTCCTCTCTGGAGTCCATAAAAATACATTTTAAAAAAATAAAAAGAATGCCAGTGACTTTACTGACCATGGACCAAGAGTTTCAGCAGGCACAATGGGAGTGATTGTGTCCGAGGGAGGTCAGTAGAGGAGAAAAGACTCCAACAGGGAGGAAATAACAAGGGACTGGGAGGAACAGGTGCTAGACCAGGAGCTGAGGACCCCAGATAGTGACATCAACAAATTTAGAGATCCTGACAAGACTGAGGCTGGTTATGTGTGCCGCCTACACCCTTCCTGGGCACCAGACACAACCTGAGTGAACGTGAGGGTGTAAGTGAGCAGTGTCTGAGGTGGTATGAGGAGTGACCAGGTGCTAAAGAGCATGTTGCCTATGGAGCTCTTAGGATGCTGAACTATTGAATGGGCTGTGGCTGGGAAGGGCTTGAATCCAAGTCAGGTGGAATTGGCATAGGAGGACCCACCCAAAGGGGTCTTGATCCACAGAAGTCAGTTATTTATATTATCACACTTCAGGGTCCTGACCTCTCGTTTTATTTTTTAAATTTATATTTTCATTATAATTGACATACATTATTATATTACTTTCAAGTGTACATGAGCCTCCCCATTTTTGATACAATATTCTTTGCCTTTGTATTTGCAGAGAAGTGAGTTCACTATCCTTGACTTGAGTCCCAATTACGTGGACAGTTTACTTAGAAGAAATGTAAAGGATGAAGGTTCAAGCATTTCTTTTTTTAAAAAATATATTTTATTGATTTTTTACAGAGAGGAAGGGAGAGGGATAGAGAGTTAGAAACATCGATCAGCTGCCTCCTGCACACCCCCCCCCCCACACACACACACTGGGGATGTGCCCACAACCAAGGTACATGCCCTTGACCAGAATCAAACCTGGGACCCTTGAGTCCGCAGGCCGACGCTCTATTCACTGAGCCAAACTGGTTAGGGTTCAAGCATTTCTTGGGGGTTGAACTAGGCAACCTTTATTTTCCACTTGGCCTTGAGCATCCATGATCCCCTGGCTATCAAATGCTGCCTCAGTATTTACCTCCATAAGGGTAGGGTAGAGGCATGTTACAGGTGAATCAGTTGTTTATGCAGTGCAAGGCTTGTAGGACGTTAGAAACTATAAATGTGGAAACTGTATTTAAAATGAATTGCGATCAGCAACTTAACCTTTGAATATGAAATGTTGCTTAAACTTAGATCCACACCAAAGGATCAGGGTTAGTTCTTTGTGTACTTACAATCAGCACAGTGCTTATAGTGCCATTTTCAGTAAATGCTTTGTAGTGGGCGTATTGACAACACTGGTTACATATTAACCTTTAGAGTGAGTAGAGGGACAGCATGATGCTACTTCTGTGGTTTCACAGTTAACTCTAAGGGAGAGGGTCACAGATTGTGTGAGACAGCTTGGAGGCTAGAGGCGGGGACAGTACCATGATCCTCTCTGCCCATGACATGAGCAACAGCAAAACTGGGCTCTCTGAAGGCCAAGCCCTGTCTCCGGGACCATGGCTTTCTGTGGTGATGGTGTGAAGAGCACAGCAACTTGAAGCCTCTTCTGAATGTTTGTGATGCAGGGAGATTCTGATCAAAGCATTCAGGGTAGTTGCCGTTGCTTAAGGTTGGTTAGAGATGAAGAGACATGGTTGTGATATGCTTGACAGCAAAGTTCACTGCCCGGAAGGGGTGAGAGCTGAATCCTTATAGTGCTGTGTAGTTTATATCTTTTACAGAGCACCTACTATGCTCCGAGTTCGATAAGCACTTAGCATGCATTGCCTTTCGTTTTCCCAATCATTCCATTTTGCACTTTAAGGAAGGCAAACAGTGAAGACAGGCTGGCCCCCTGACAGAATCCCACACCGTGACTGTATCTCAGAGGGGTAGCCATTTCCCGAGGTCTGGATCTCAGCTGTGTAGGTTCAGAATTCTGATTTGCATAACCAGAAGTGAATGGGTGTTTAGAAGACGGACACACTATTCTGATGCATAAGGGACTAATGTATAAACACAGGAATGCCAGCCAGTTATTTTGCTGTGAGAAAGAAAATCCTGTGAACCAGATACTCTGTTCTCTGACCAGAACATCTCTTCGAAGGCAAGTTTACATGAGAACGCACTTGATCACTAGCTGACTTATGAGTGTGGAGCAGTGCCAGCTGGATGAGGGAGGGAATCTTACTGTCTGGGTCACAGACCCGTGAAGGTTTTGCTTCCAAAACTGCCCTGCCTGCTGTGAGCTTGGATGCCACAGTGAGGAAGATACCGCCAGGCCCGACTTCTCTCCATCTCTCCTTTTAGTGCCTCCAGCATTGAGTCACCCCATTGGACTGATATATTCTTTCTTCAGATGTGTTAATACTGGGCCTTCCGTCAAGTTGTAGTCTTAACTTTGAGCGTAAGTTGTCTCTTGAGTGTCTTTGCATATCACTGTATCTATTATTATTGTTTTTGATGGCTGTAAGCTTTTCAGGGAAATCTGTTGTTCCATTTCCAAATTTTCGGTGAAGGGTAGGAAAAGGGAGGAGGCACCATATTGTCAACCCCACCTCCCACCTGAGAGGAGGTACTGTCATCCGATTTTACAGTTGTGTAAACCAGGTCCCATTGCTTGGGTTTTGTCTGAGTTGCATTGCCGTCCCATTCATTTAGTTGTTTATTGTCGATTTCTCCCATTCCAGTGTAAATTTCACCAGAGTGAGGTCTTTATTTCATTGACTACCATATCCCAAGCACATGGAACAGTACGTGACACATTGTAGGTGCAGGCAGGCAGAATAAATGCATGTTGGATGGATGAATAATCAAACACTCATTCCAGGTCTTCCTGGCGCTAAAATCGCTGGACCATACCCAACCTCATTTGGTGAGATGATGTAGGGGAGGACTCCGTAAGAACCAGCCTGGCCTGGCGGGGACTGGAACTGCCGATGCACAGTGACACAAGGATGTTGAAGTCCTTTCTCTGGTGTGACTGAAATAAATGTTGATTCTAAGAAGGAAACAATTTTCCCTATTTTTAATATCTTTATAGGTGCTATCTGGAACCAGATGAATCATTTACAATTTCTACTTCCTTTATCATTTTTATTTTGAGTATTTTTATCTACCATGTCGCTTCCGAAGGTGACATCACTTACCTTGTAGTATCACCTGCATTTCAGGCGTTAATATCTAAGTGAAAATACATCGACCCATAGTTGCTTTTTTGTAACCCTAAACCCAGGATGTGATTATATAGCCCCAATATAGTCTGCTAATTTGCTCATTGTCAATAGCCTACGTATTTTATTCTGTGACTAACCCACCAAGTTTTAACTCAGGTACAGTATTGCATATGGAATGCACATTGGGTACAGAGACACATAAAATTCTAGAAAATTGTCCTGTATTTATTGCATTACAAAGTGGGATTATTTTCTCTAAATCTTCTTAAAGGCCATTAAAATATCTTGTTCCAAATCAAATGGAGCTATTTACTGCCAGAGTGTTTTGTACCTTCTTCAATAATTAAAGAAAGCAAGATTTATGGACAATGCAATTTTCATGATGCAGTGAAAAATATGTGTTCTTACAGCAGCTGTGTTTATTATACATTTTCATTTCCTTAATATTTTAAAATGGCTTGGCAAAATGAAAGGGAGAGGAGAGTGATAAGGCACCTTCCCAGCACTTTCTTAGGATAATTTTCAAACAAACAGAAAATCTGAAGGAGTCAAACTCATGTACCAGCTACCTATAGTTTACAATTAATGATTTGTTTTCTTTCCTTTATCTAGGTCTATCCATCTCCCTCTCCATTATTTTTAATATAAGTTGCAGAAATCAGTATATTTTACCACTGAACAGTGCAGCACATATGTCATTAGCTAGAGTTCAGTATTTGTTTATGGGTGTTTTCTAAATAAAATGTTGCATACACATTATAAATATTCCATTCAATTGAGTTTTGACAAATGCATACACCTGTGTAATGCCAATTGCACAAAGGTAATCAAAGTTCTCATTTTTCTCATGGAGGGGTTAGCCTCTTCTAGAAATTCATTCAGTTCTAGGGCAATATAGTACACTAGTGGTCTGGTGTATTGATTCGTGCACATTGAAAGGAAATTAATTAGAAGAAAAATTCACGTGGTAAATGTTTATTTTTAAATTGTCAGTGTGCGTCATATGTACCGGCCGGTCGGTTGCCTGCAATTGGTGCCAGCAAGAGCTTTATATGCATCACGCATGCATGAGTCAAGTGTATTTTTAAATTGTGCATGTCATATGTACTGGTCGGTCGGTTGGATGGTCAGACGGACGAATGGTTGGTCACTTAGCCTTTTATATACATAGATACTATTTTGGATAAGTCATATAGTATATTCTATTTCGTATAACCTTTCACTCAGCATATTTTTGAGATTTATCTTTTTTGCACATATCAGTAATTACTACCTTTTTTACTACTGAGTAATATTCATTTGTATGGATATACCACAATTTATTTATTCATTCCCTTTTCGATGGTCACTTAGGCTATTGATTGGGGCTATTATGAATAAAGCTGTTATAAACATTCTTGTACACATCTTTTTTCATAAATATATGCTTTTTGCTTGTTTTTGAAACCCCTGGAATATGTAGCCTCACACACTGTCTACACAGAATAAATAATTAACATTTATTGACTTGGCACAAAATGTACATGACATCCTGGGTTTTAGAGTGTATTTACAGACACTTCCTTCCTCATCTGCTTTCATATGAGCTTCATAACTACCTGGTAAAGGGGCAATGGCAGCCCACTAAGTGGCAGCTGAGAAGTTAAGTCACTTGCTCATTAATTGTCGGAGTAAACTAGAACCTAGGTTTCCTGACTCGTACTCCCGTACCCTTTTGGCTGCTATCACAGGGCCAGAGTGAAGGTGTTCCACCTCACATGCTACCTTTCTTCCCCTAAGCACTTGCTCTGCACCATGGTTATGGCCTGTAATAGTTTCTGGTTTGTACTTTGGCAAAACAGAAAACTAATGACTATTACAATTTAAGCTCCTGGTTACAGAATTTAGGGACTTTTTTTCTCTTTTGCATCACCTTGTTTACCCACTGCTCAGCCTTCCCTGTGTGAGGGAGTGGAGGGGAGTCTGTGGAGGGGGGCTGTTGAGAAGTGACCTAAGTCAATTTGGCAGATCTTGTCAGTGGCTGTCATTTACCTCTGATGAAAGAAGTCAGCTGTGAAGACCCTAAGTCTTTCTTTCTCTACCATCTCTCCACCAGCTGGTCTGTGACCATGAAAACCAGCCTCAGACCTGATTCTACAAAACATAGAAACATTTCTTATCAAGCAGATTCAAAAGCACTCAGAAACCTGCTCTGTAACCTTCAGACAACCTGCTCTGTAACCTTCTGGAGTCCTCCATCTGTCATGTTAGAGCTCCAGTGAGCACCTCTATTGGCACTTGGGCCTGACAGCAGCTTCCCATGCAGGACAGAGGACCAGATGGAGTTCTAGACCTCAGCCCTCTTCTGAACATGTTAGGTCATTGGGCTAGACAAGCCTGACACCCCTTTCATTCAAACCTTGAAGTTTCAAGTCAATCCACCCATCTCTCATATCCCTCCGTTCACCACTGAAAAATGATTTCTAATATCCCTTCATGCTAATCAATGAACTTTCTGATGCCAATTCCAAAAGGGGTGTTTGGAGCTTTTGTGAAAGCCACCTCCAGGAGCATGAACTTTGATTGAGATTTTTCAAAAGCTTACTAACACCACTGTCTGTAGATTCCTGTGTAGGGTACTTCATGTTCACTAATCACTCTCAGGGGTGGCTTCACATGAATCCACATACACAGGAAACTCACTGTTGATGCTGAAATATTTCAATGTAAAACACAGATTAGGTTGGGGAGGCAGAAGATTCCATGTATCCTTCCCCCCGCATACCCTTCCCCTCCGTATCCCTGTGATACTGGCATTTCCACTGGTATCTTGAGTTTTCAGATTGAGGGAAGCCTTTATATTAGTATACTAGAGACCTGGTGCATGAATTTGCACATGGGTGAGGTCCCTCCCAGCCAATTGTGGCCATCTTGCCCAGTCCTGATTGGGGCCTGCCTGGCCCTGGGGGAGGGACTGCGGGAGGTTGGCTGGCCCATGCGAGGTTGGCTGTGGGAGTGCACTGACCACCAGGGGCAGCTCCTGTGTTGAGCGTCTGCCTCCTGGTGGTCAGTGCACATCATAGCGACCAGTTGTCCCGCTGTTAGGGTCAATTTGCATATTACCTTTTTATTATAGAGGATAGATTATTCTGCCTCTACACTTCATGTGATGAGAGCTCCAGCCCTGATGCTAATCTCCCTCCTCATCCCCCACCCTCACTGACAGCAGATCAGTGAGTAGGCAAGCCAACCACGAGTTAACCAGTGGAAGGATTTACTAAAATTTGTTCCGGTGGGGGATCGGGGGCGGGGGGAGGGGGAAAGGGGAGATATTTAAACACAGCCTAATGTTTGAATGCTGCTCTGATTATGGTTCTTGGCTACCAGAAGTGACTCTTATTTGGACAGAGAGTGCAGAAACTGAGCAGCAACAGAATGCTTTCAAGAGACTCTTCAGGCTATTAAAGTGCCACTTGTTTCATAACTATTGCTGTTCATTAAGTTTACAGCCTCATTATTAGTTCCTGGCTCTGCTATTGATATTAATTATGTCAATATAAATTTAAAGTGGTAGGCCATTCCTCCGGGAAATTTTTAAAGTTGTCTATTAAAATTAGAAAAAAAATAAAGATTTAAGTTTCCTTATCAATATACTAAGAGTTTGGGGATTTTATCCCCAGCACTCTCTACATTTGAAAGATTTTGTGATGATTTGAGAGTTAAGCCTTTAATTGCATTTTTTTTTTCCTTACTGAAGTGTTATCTTTGTGGTTTGCAGCAGAAATTTCTACAGCTTTTAACCGGGTGTGTAAGTATTTCAATATTTTAACCCATTCAATGATAACTTGTGGCTAATTCTAACAATTAAAATTATGCATTTATACTCTGGTCTGTTTGGCTTAGTGGATAGAGTGTCAGCCTGCAGACCGAAGGGTTCTATTCCAGTCAAGGGCATGTACCTCGGTTGCATGCTCCTCCCCAGCCAGGGTCCTGGTCAGGGCACATGCCGGCAGCAACTAATGAATGTGTTTCTCTCACATCAATATTTTTCTCTGTTTTTCCCTCTCTCTTCCACTTTCTCTAAAAATCAATGGAAAAATATCCTCGAGTGGGAATTTTTAAAAAAATTATGCATTTACAAGAAAAGGAAAAGAAAAGCCTGGTGTGGGATTTTGTGTTCAATGGGAACTCAAATGGCATTGGACATATATGGATGTAAAAAATTGATTTGTATATTGACAAGGATCCCCTCCACCACCACCCTCGTTAACAGTACTGTTGCTGGAGGAATGGATTGGTCGAATTCCTCCATTGCTAGTGGGAGTGAGGTGACTTTTACCATATCTTCAGAAAAGGGCATTTCTAAGCCTCACATGGGAGAATGAATGGTTTTTATTGGTGTGGAATTATATTTCTCAGGTTGTAAAGTCCCATTGTCCTTAAACCAGTCCTGGAAAATATGTAGCTGGGGCTCCAGCAGAGCCAAAAGTAGGGCCAGTGTCTATGGTGGAGCTGGGTCCGATGCAGCATCAGGCTAGACTTAGTCCATCAGTCTATTGTGTGGGTCCCACGTGGCCATGAGCCACATGGGCACAGGGGAGCACATTCCCCGCAACAGGAGTCCAGGAGTGCAAGCAAGCAGATGAGACAAGAGAGAGAAAAAGAGAAAGAGAGAGCTCCCTTTGCTCAGGATTTTAAATATCAAATATTCCCTCATTTACCGTGGTCACGCCTATTCTGACCACTGACTTTTTCCCAGGAGTGACTGACAGGTAAGCATCTTTCCACGTCACCCAGACCTTACTGGGCATGCATCTGTATTGCAGCTTCCTGGCAAAGCTGTATAAATGGCATGCCTATATTATCTAATCTCCCCTTTACTCCTTTCCTATTAATAATAATTAAGTTATTAACGGTATCAGTACTATGCGCTTTGTATTTTTATTTCTGAAAAAGCTTTAAATCTTTTCGTCTTCCTTGATCCAACTCTCCAGACAATGTTTGCTAACTGGGTCAATAGGGATTTTGTTGTTTGTTTGTTTTTGCTCATATATTAAGAAGAAAAAAATCATTTACATTCTCCAGGTTAGAGAAAACAACTACTGGCATTTTGATGTTTTTCTTTCTAGATTCCTTTCCAAGCATTTATATCAAGCATAATTTAGATTATACAGTTTTATGACTTTATTTTACACCTTAATATTTTACTTATTTATTATTGAACATCTAAGTTGTTTGTAATTTTTGTACTTGTAAAAATAAATATATATTGTGTTGAGCAGCTCTTTAAATAAATATTTGAGAACTCCTCTAATTATCTCCTTGGATGCCTAGAAATGAAATTTTTATGCCTAAAGGCATGAACATTGTTAAGGCTCTTCAATGCATATTGAAAATTTGCTTTCCATGGAATTTCCAGTCCACTGGAAACATTTCAGGATCTGGCTCACTGAAGCCATACCACTTAGTATATTTAATAATCTAATAATAATATTCACTTGTTAACTTCATAGTTTTTGAACTGAGAAACTTGATGAATGAAATACACTGGAATCTATACTAATAAAAGGGTAATATGCTAATTAGACTGTACACCTTCCGGACAAAGCCACAGTGGCAGGGGCCGAGGCAGAGATGGTTAGGGGTGATCAGGCTGGCAGGGGAGAGCAGTTAGGGGGATCAGGCCAGCAGCGTAGAGCAGTTAGGGCGATCAGGCTGGCAGGCAGAGGTGGTTAGGGGTGATCAGGCAGGCAGGGGTCCTGGATTGGAGAGGGTGCAGGCTGGACTGAGGGACCACCCCGCCCCCCCCCGCACCATGCATGAATTTTGTGCACTGGGCCTCTAGTATCAAATAATGACCCATTTCTTTTCAAAGCCTCACTTTGCTTTTGTTGGAAGGAAAATTTTTCTTCTTCCAACTTGGGTCCAATGGTTGGCCTCCTGCAAATGAACTAACCATAGACAGAGTGACAGGAGAAAAGACAAAGCTTATTTACACATGCATGTGGGAGCTGCTCAGTAATGAGCAACACACTGAGTAGCCAGGAATAAAGGTTTATACACTAACATCACAAAGGGCCAAGGATTGGGAATGAAGTGGGTGAGGGCTTCAGTGGGAAAATTGGGAATGAAGTGGGAGGTTCTGTTGGGCTCTTTGATGCTATTGGAGGTGTGAAAACTGTCTCCCTGAATTTGCAGGAAGCTCCCTCAGAGGAAGGTTAATGGCAGCTGTGTTTTCTGGAGGCTCTGCCTTAGTCAGATAAGGGAAGGTCACATAGGATTTCTGTCTGCATCTTTTACAGCTCAAATGTTTTCACTTTAAAATCATCTTTATACCATAATGAGTGAGTCGAGATGATGCAGGTGTTCTGGATGCTGGAGACTCAGGAATCTGTGACCCACTGTGAGTTCTTGGCTTCATGCAGGAAGGAATTCAACACTGAGCCAGCGTAGAGTTTAAAGTGAAAGAGGGTTTAGTAGTAAAACAGTGAGATAGGGAGTGGTTCCTCCACAGACAGAGCAGCCCCTCCCTAGTGAAACTTACTTCTTTTATTGAGGCTCATTTAATTGAGAGGTAGGGCATTCAGGGAGGGCGGGGGGTGGAGGGAAGGGTATTCCAGATCTTTCGGGGAAAAGAGTGGAGACTTCTTCAAAGAGCCCTGACAGCCACTTTATGTCCTTATCTGGACTTTCTATTTCTGATCATGATGGTTCGGGGTGTGTTGTTGAGTATCTAGTGTATTACAATGAGTGTATAATGAGGCTAGGGGTTCCCGGTGAGGTGAAATTAGTCACTATGTCAGATCCAGCTGGTCTCTGCCAGTTCTAAGCCATGAATCCATTCGGGGTTGGTGTTACTATCTCCTTGACAGTCCCTGTATCCATCACAGCTGTTTTACCACATACCTATCTCATCCACACTTTCTACTCTTTAAAATATCACAAATAAATGTGCTCAATGATAAACACATTTTCATTTATCATTGCATTATGCTGAGGATTAGTAATAATGGTGTTTTCTGCCATTTTTAACCGGTAAAAAATTCCAGTGGGGAATAATATAGGAGGGTAGCGGGGAAAGGGAAAAGGTCCCATGGATAATTTTTATCACAGATATGAATATATTTGCTTGGAACTGACAACTCCTTTTAGAAGAAAATTAGGTAGAAATTGACTCTAGTGTATTGGGGGTGAGTAGGAATAGCAGTTGTTGGCATGTCAAAGAATTTTTAATATACTGCTCGATATAGTATTACCTGGAGTTCATTTACTTACTCACAGGATATGCTTAAAACTTCTGAGTTACACTGTTTGGGATAAATAGTCATAAATATCAGAGATGGGAAATTAGATTAAGTTCCCTTGTTTTGATATTCACCTAGGAAATAGTTTGTTCTGCAGATATTATGCAGGCAAATCTCCATTCCTTGAGTCTTGACTTTTGCAGCCACCCTTGATTTGAACATCCCCTGGCAGCTTTGTGGATAATACAGTGTGAGAGACATAATTGAAAGGCATGACACGTGAGAAAATGGGTTACATACCTCAAAGCAAAGGTTCATTATATGTGACAATGCAATTTATTTGGGCTCTCCATTGCATATTTGCCACATATATTCATTGCCTTCCACCTCTTCCCAGATCCTTTTGCAAGTCCTAATGCAATAATCACTTGAGTTGGAGAATATTTCCATTTCAACCAGATAAACTCCTTGCCCTTCACATAGGTTTAGTATTAAAGCTAAATGCATTGTTTAGAGTGAACCATCTTGTTCCCTTTTATTTGGGGAGGGGAGGTATTTAAACATTTCCTCTAGGTAAAGCTCCTTTTTCTCTATCTCCATAACCTTGGTATCTGGTGTCACTGATTCAGCTATTCAGTCTGGGACAACGCGACTTTCAAGTTTCTAGAGCTATTAGGAAGCTATAAAGGGAATGCAATTCACTGTGTTAGAGAAATAACAGCCTGGGAGAAATGCTGCTCTCTAAAGATTTTTTAGGCTTTCCTTTGAATTTTATTCCTCAACATTTTTGTTGGCCTGAATCAGTGAGTCTAATTATATAGAGAAGATAGAAGCAGCACATATATTTAGCAAGTTGGAAAAATCCCCACAGTCTAGGAAAAGCTAAACATATGGAGCCAACCTGAAATTCTGAAGACCCCATTTATTTCCTGAGAGATATTGATGATTGATACCTATAGTCCAGGGAACACAACAGAGTTAGAATACCAGACAAGAAAGGTCATTGATTAATACTTCCAGGATAATCCCAAGCCCCCATCCATGATTTTTGTTTTTTAGTTTATTTTATTTTTGAAAGTATTACAGGTATCCCCCATACCCCCTCCTCTGCCCCCTTCCACCCATCTCCCACCCCATCTCAGGCCTTTGCCTGTTCATTATCTGTGTTCATGGGCTATGACTAATTTGTATTTCTAAATCCCTTCACCTTTTTCACCCAAACCCCTCTCATCTGGCAACAATCAAAATGTTCTCTGAATCTATGAGTCTGTTTCTGTTCTGCTTATTCAATTATTTTGATTTTTAGATTCAATTGCTGATAAATGTGTATTTATTGCCATTTTATTGTTCCTATTCTTGATCTTTTTGCTGCTGCTGCTGCTGCTGCTTCTCCTCCTCCTCCTCCTCCTCCTCCTCCTTCTCCTCCCCCTCCTCCTCCTCCTTCTTCTTCTTCTTCAAGACCCTTTCATGTAATACTGGTTTGGTGGTGGTGAACTCCTTTAACTTTTTCTTGTCTGAGAAGCTCTTTTCTAAATGATAGCTTTGCTGGATATAGTAATCTTGGTTGTAGGTCCTTGCTATTCATCACTTTGAATATTTCTTGCCACTCTCTTTTGGCCTGCAAAGTTTCTGTTGAGAAATCAGCTCACAGTTAAATGGATGCTCCCTTGAAGGTAACTAACTGCTTTTAAGATTCTCTATTTGTCTTTACCCTTTGGCATTTTAATTATGATGTGTCCTAGTGTAGACTTCTTTGGGTTCATCTTGTTTGGAACTCTCTGTGCTTCCTAGATTTGTATGTCTTTTTTTTTTTTTTTTTCCACCAGGTAGGGGAAGTTTTCTATCATTATTTTTTTCAATTTTTTTTTTCCAATTTCTTATTCTCTCTCCTGTCCTTCCAGCAACCCTATGATGTGAATGTTGGTATGCTTGAAGTTGTCCCAGAGACTTCTTACACTATCTTCATATTTTTTGGATTCTTTTTACTGTTCTGATTGGGTGGTTTTTTTTTCCTTGTATTAGAAATTCTTGATTTGATTCTTGGCTTTCTCTACTTTAGTGTCAATTCCCTGGAAATTATTCTTTATTTTAGTTAGTGTATCCTTCATTTCTGACTGGTCCCTTTTTATGTTGCTAATTTTCTCACTAAGTTCCTTGAAATTCTCACTAGTTCCTTAACATTCTCACTAGGTACTTGAGCATGCTTATAACCATTGTTTTGAACTCTGAATCTGATATTTTTCAAAGCAATCCGCAGATGGCTGCTGTTTATGTTGGATTTAGAGGTGCTCAAGAGAGGCCAAGCTATTTAGTTCTTTTTCTAGAGATTTCTCCTGTTTTTTATTTGTGACACGTTTCTTTATTTCTGTATTTTGGCTATTTCTCTGTGTTTGTTTCTATGTATTAGGTAGAACTGCTATGTCTCCCATACTGGGTAGAGTTGCCTTGTGTAGTAGATGTCCAATGGCTCAGCCTCCCCAGTCACCTGAGGTAGGCCCTTCAGATGCGCCCCTGTGTGATCTGTGTGCTCTGTCCTATTGTAGTTGAGACTTGGTTGATGTTGGCATCACAGGGAGGTATTGCTCCCAGGTCAATTGGTTGTGAGGACTGTTTGCAACTACAGTGGAAGAGCTGCTATGCAGGAGCCGACCCTATGGAGCAGGACTTGATTCATTGGGGCTTTGGTGCTCACCAAGTCCAACCCTTGAGTGTGTCACTTGTGGAGGTGATAGGATTGTAATCCATTGTGGTCAAAACTGACCACTGGGTACACTGGCTCTGTAGCCTCCCAGGAGGTACAAAGTCAACCATTGCCTTTGCCCTGTTCAGGGCCACCCAGCATGAGCCACAAAGCAATCTTCAGATGGCTGCTGTTTATGTTGGACTTGGAGGTGTCCAAGCGAGGCCAACCTATGAACCAAGGCAGGCTGCTGCTAGTGCCGAGCCTGGGGCCACTAATTGAGAGGAATGGGGCATGCTAAGGCCAGCTGCTGATTCTATGAGAGATTTTAGGAAAGTCTGAATCATGAGGCAAGAGAGACCGATTGTATGGAAAAGTCACTGGAAATGGTTTGGCTGGAGGAGCCTATAAGTGGGGAGGGGCAGGGTCTCAGGGAATCACCAGGGCAGGGTGAAAAGTGTTAGCGAGGTTGATGGAGATTCAAATATGGTGCTTGCCAGCTCTGTGGTGGGGAGGGCTCAGCAGAGGAACAATGGCCTCTGCCAGCACTTCTTTCTGGAGAAAGCTACCCCTCCAGCTCTCACTGTGATCCCAGGCAAGTTAGTTCCTCCCTGAAGGTCCCAGGTTCCTTTCAAGCTGCTGCCCTAGCACTGGAGCTCAGAGGGAGGGACTCCAACTAAGGCTGTGAGGGGGCCTTTTAAGAGGAATTGCCTGGGGCCAGTAGCCTCTGAGTCACTCAGTGACAATCCCCACTGGTTTTTACAGCCAGAAGTTGTGGCGACTCTTCTTCTTGGAACTGGAACCCTAGGTTGCCGGGTTGAGGCGGGGGGAGCAGGTGTGGGGCTGGAACCCCTCACTTCTCAGGGAAGCCTCCATAGCCAAGATATCCCTCTGTGGGTGTGGGACCAGCCAATTCTACAATTTCATCCTAAGTCTCTGCCCCTCCTAGCTGTCTATGTGCTTTCTTTAATTCCCTAGTTGTAGGACGTTCATTCATCTAGGTTTCAGGTGGTTCTGAATGATGGTTGTTCTGTATTTGAATTATAATTTTGATGTGGGAGGCAGCGAGTTCCATGTTTATCTTTGCCGCCATCTTGACTGGTCCTCCTCCATGCTTTTGTTTTGTTATTTAGCTAGCTTTTCTTTTTTAATTTTGTAGGCTTTCTGTTTTAGACTTTCATTACTTTCCTCCTGTCAATGCTACCTCCCTTTCTCTAAGCAACAGACCTACACGTACTGCTTCCTGAGAAAACTGTTACCAAGTAGAACAACTCCCCCTGCCTTTAATCCTGAGCTTCCCACCTTTCCCTGTCTCCAAGGTGACTAGCTGTGCCTGATCTCTTAGTATCCCTTGGGGCTCCACTGGGAAGTTGCTCCAAAAACAATCACTCCACTGGCTCCTTCCCTCACACCAGGAAGCCAATTAGAGCCACAAAGTAACTGAAGAGAAAAAAGATGAGGGAGAGCTAGAGGAGGACCTAGAGCAAGCTGCCCTGAGCCTCACACTGTACTCCTCCCTCCCATGTGGTGATGAACCTAGGGGAGGCTATGAGTGCCATCAGCCCCAGGTGCAGGCAATAAGGGGTGCATTGCCTGTAGAAAATTTTAAAGCGAAGTCAGTCAGCTTTTTAGCACCATGTTCTAACAATTCTAAATGATGTCAGTGATATAATACTCCTCCCCAGAAAATTCTTTGTTGGTCTAAGTTCTAAACAGTTACTGCAGTGATTGTTAAGTAATAATAATAATAATAATAATAATAATAATAATAAAGTAGGACACTTATAACTTATCCTTTAAGAAATATTGCATGCTATTTAGTAATACCTTTTGATTCCCTACACACATAGATTCAGCCACACACAAGCCAAGTATGTGATGGTTAATTTTATGTGTCAACTTGACTGGCCATGGGGTTCCCAGATTAAACAGTATGTCTGGGCATGCCTATGTGAGGGTGTTTCTAGATGAGATTAGTATTTGAATCCATGAACTCAGTAAAGTAGCTTACCCTCCCCAATGTGGGCAGGTGCCAACCAATCCATTGAGAGCCTCAATAAAGCAAAAGGCAGAGGAAAGAGGAATTTGCCCCTTTTTTCTGCCTCACGGTTTGCGCTGATGATACCACTGTAATTAGCCTAGTTATTAATAACAGGAGAGGAGCAAAGGGAAGGCCAGATATTGGAGGCATGTCATTTGGGCAGCTTTGCCAGAAAGCTGCAGCTTTATACTCACCAGGGAGCCACCACTCTATTCTCTGCAGGTCTCTGGGGAAAGAGACTGGACAGGGAGGGAAATAAACACATGCCCAGTAAAGCTGGGGTGATGTTGAGAAGGTACTTGTCTGCCAGTCACACCTGGGGATAGGTCATTGGCCAGAATGGGCATGGCCACTGCAAGGGTGTGAAATTGGAGATATTTAATCCCCTAAACAAAGGAGTTTGCTCTCTTGGTCCCTCTTATGCTCTTGGGACTCTTATTGCTCGGGTGCAATCTCCTACATTTGCCCACATGGCCCATGGCCATGTGGACTGCCACACACATGGACTAATGGACTATAACTAGCCTGATGTTAAACTGGACCCAGCTGCAATATGGAATGAAAATTCTGGCTTGGCTTTTAGCTTTACTGAAACTCCAGCTACACTTATTCTATGACTGGAATGGGATTTTGGAAACCCAGGGATGTAATTTCACCCAAATAAAAATCACTCATCCTCTCATTCAAGTCTCAGAAAATTATTTTTCTTGACATACCCCATCCCCAACACCCAGTGGGGAAGAGGAAACCCCACTTCATCCATTAACACTGGAATTGCATCTCATCTTCTCCAGCCCTGGGACTAGAATTTATACCTTCAGCTCCTCTGGTTCTCAGGTCTTCGGACTTGGTTTGAATTGTACTGCTGGCTTTCCTGGGTTGCCATCTTGCAGACAGCAGATTACGGGGCCTCTCAGCCTCCATAATTACAGTCAGTTAACCAATAATCAATCATCTGCTATGGGTTCTGCCTCTCTAGAGAATCCTGACTAATATAAAGTTTAAGTTCATCAGGAATCATGTGTTTGCTTTGAGCACAGTTTGTCTCCAAGCCATGTAACACTACATACATTCCTGTTTAAAGAGTAGATTCAAACCAATAACAGAATTGTGAAGATGAAGAAACAAGGCTTAACTGACCACAGTTCTATGTGCAGATCTTTCTGTGAGCATTATGAAGGTTGCTCCTTTCAAAGTGCTTCTTCTTGTATGTTTTTAAAAGAAATACTTTCATGTAATTAAAAATTATTAATCCATTACTTCCCCCCTTTTTTGTATTATAATAATTACTACCTAAATATACACACAGAATTTAATAAAGACAAATTTTTAATGGTTTCATTTTGGGGGCCTTTTTATTAGTTGTTTTGTTGTAAGATCACTTCTGAAGATAATCTTGTTGTATAGAGGGGGGAGGTTTTAGATGAGCCAGTCCAGGTACAGCCTTGCCCTTACCCCACCACCCTTGCTCTCTCTGTTCCTTCCTTGCCCATTCTTGTGCCTCTGTTAATGCCTGGGAAAACTTTCTTTCTTCTGATTATTCCACCTCCTTCCTTTCTTCAAATCCCTCTAACATGCTATAGTTTCCCACAAGATGTAACATGTGGTTGTTTGTCAATTTAGCTTTCTTTCTAAGAATTTTTTCTGAAATAGGATGTAAGCTTCCTAAAAGTGAATAGAAAGGGGTAAGCACCTGTCAAAAATACCTGTTTCCTTCTGTTTCGTGATCCTCGCACCCTCTCCCAAATTCTCTTCATGCATATTCTCCTAGAATCCTTCCTCCTTGAATTTACAAGGAAGTGGCCTTTGCTTTTACATGTAAGTCAGGTAATCAAAAAATCCCAAACAATATGAAAACATTGGCAAGATTCTCTTTTAAAAATTCATTTGACCCAGCCGGTGTGTCTGAGTGGTTGAGAGTTGACCTATGAACCAGGAGGTCATGGTTTGATTCCCAGTCAAGGCATATGCTGGGTTGTGGGCTCCATCCCCAGTGGGACATCCAGGCTCCATCCCCAGTGTGGCGTTCAGTGTGGGGTGTGCAGGAGGCAACCAATCAATGATTCTCTCTCATCATTGATGTTTCTCTCTGCCTCCCTTCCTCTCTGAAATCATAAAAATATATATTTAAAAGTTCATCTAGTATGACTTTGATAATAAGAGAAATTCCTAGAATATGAGAAAGAAGGGGAGAATATTCTGACACTCAAAATTAAATTGTCTCATTTAATCTTGAAGGTGGATTTTGACCTTGTATACACAGAATCATCTACTAGCTTTGAAACAAAATACTTACGTCTGGGCAAGTGAATCTCATCTGGTAGGGGTCAGGCACCTCTCCTATGTTTTTAAAGTTTTGATGAGGTGATTCTGATGCATAATGAGGATTAAGAACTGATGACACAGTCAAATACATGAGCAGATAACAAACAAATATTATAGTTTTTAAGTGTATGGAGTCAATAATTTATTAACTTAGCCTTTATCCAGGGCTAGGGCCCGCCGCAGATTTGAAGTACTGTTTAACACATACAATATTTTATGACCTGATAGGCTGGTTATTAGATCCTATGGGAAACTTGTTGGAGGCTAGAGAATTTTGCTCAGTTCCTCAATTACAGTTGATTCGCTGCAGGATCAATGTCACTGGAATGAAGACTAGGAACTGAATGAGAAGGAATGTGTTAGACTAGATTTTTTTTCCTTCAGGATGGGTTTACCTGTGTTTATTCGCACCAGTGATCCCAACTCATGGGCCAGAGATCCATGGATGGCTCCGCAGGTGTTGCAAGTAATGCAGATCCATACAAACACTAAACGTTATCTGTAAATTAAACATGTGATGTGATTCACTCACATCTAAGTCAGCCATTCTTTTTCAAATGCATGGGCTTGAATGACACAGGAAAAAAAAATATTTACAGGCATTATGGAACACATGATTCCTTTTATCAATTAGTTCGGAAATATTTAATGAGTATCAACTGTATATAAGCTCCCGGAATGCACTATTGAATAAGACAGCCCCAAGACCCAGAGACACATAATTTAACAGACGATTACCATCTAGTGAATTTAGTGCCAAACCCATTATATCTATCTGTGGCATAAATTTAAGTGTCTGCAATTCTAGAAAAATTGACTTGAAAGCCAATTGTTTCTACTCCTTCCTCCCTGTTAGCCTGTACAAATATGCTCAAGTGTTAATTAGCAAATCCCACGAGAAAAGTGCTGTCATTCATAACTGTCTCGAAATTACCTTTGGATACCATAAACAGTGTCTTGTAATTGATGAATGTCATGGTTTTAGCCTAATGCCTTTTCCCAGCCTATAGATACTCAAAATTGAGCAATAGACATGGTGAGGGGAGGGGTAGATGCTCAACATGCGTGGACATGAAAAGGTTGAAAATGCTGATTCAGTTGGATTGCCTTATTTTATAGAGGAGGATTCTTAAGGTTCAGAGAGACAATGATTTGTTGTAAATCCATAGTCTGTTAACTCTCGGTCCTGGGTTTTTTCACAGGGTCTTTTTAACATCCTGTGCCAGCTGTTGGTGCTGTTCCCCAGACTGCTCACATGGTAGGGATGGTCAGTTGTGTCACTGTTCCCTCTCTGTAAGAGTGTTACACATCCCTACACTTAGTCAGGAACTCACAGTGCCTCCTGGGGAGGGAGGTGAGTGTACATCTCTCTATTTGAGATGCCAGGCTGGGCCATGTGACTTTCCTAAGCCAAAAATATGTGAGCAGAAGTGATACAATTGTGGGGTTTATCCATGCTCTTTTCTCTGCCATGAGAATGGCCTATTGTGATAGAGAATACTCCATCTGCCTGTGAAGGAAATCCAAATCAAAGCCATTAGCCTGCCCACAACTGACATGTACTATGAATGAAAAATAAATTTCTTTTGGTAAGCCTCTGTGACTGGGAGGCTGTTTGTTACTACATCACAACCTAGTAAAAGCTAACTAATACTGTAGGCCAGAGATCTGCACACTTTTTCTAGAGAACCAGAGACTAAATATTTTAGGCTTGTGGACCACATGTAGTCTCTGTCACAGCTACTCAACTCTGTGGTGAAATCAGCCATAGACAAAATGTAAACAAATGGGTATGGCTGTGTTCTAATAAAACTTTATTTACAAACACAAGGGGCTGCTCTGTGGACTGTAGTTTGCCAACCCCTGCAATAGGATTTTACTTCCCTACCTCCTTGGAGTGGGACGTGGCCAGTGAAGTTGAGTTTAACACCTGCTTTGGGTAGTAAAATGCAAGCTGTTGTAAGTAGTAGTGTAAAGCCCTGGCCGGTAGCTCAGTTGGTTATAGCATTGTCCCAATGAGCCAAGGTTGCAGGTTCAATCCCAAGGTTGCAGGTCAGAGCACATACAGGAAACAACTAATGAATGCATAAATAAGTAGAACAACAAATCAATGTCTCTCTCTCTCTCTCTCTCTCTCTCTCTCTCTCTCTCTCTCCAAATTCATAAATAAAATATTTTTTAAAAGGAAGTAGTGAAAGTGGTGGCTACTCTGTCAGCCTGAGTCTTGAGAGAGAATATTAGAAAAGTTGAGCACCAGCCAACCCTTGATGAATATGGAATATAACTAAGAAGTAAACCATATTGTTTTCAACCACCAAGACTTATGGAACATTTGTTACCATAGCATAATCTAACGTATCTTTACTAATACAGGTCTGTCCAGTATTACATGGTTTTTAAAATATATACATATACATATACATATATATATATATATATATATATATATATATATATATATATTATTGATTTCAGAGAGGAAAGGAGAGGGAGAGAGAGATAGAAACATCAATTATGAGAATCATTGATCAGCTGTCTCCTGCACACCCCAACCTGGGCATATGCCCTGACTGGGAATTGAACCCTGACCTCCTGGTTCATAGCTAGACGCTCAACCACTGAGCCATGCCAGTCAGGCCAGCATTGTGTTTTGAAGAACCCCTGCTCACTACCATCCCAGTGGACCTCATGTGACATCCTCATATTTAATTTCTTTATAATATGTGGGTTGTTGCTCATAACGATGGAATTTACATAGATGATGTTTTGTTTGTGGTTTCAATGTGTGAGTAGGGGGAATATTCTATTGAGCCAACACAATTGAAAATATTTTACAAATAGGTCGGTTAACTTTTTGAGCTCTTGAATATTTTCCAAGGTATGAAATCATCTGAAATAATTTTGAAGTTAAATTTGTGGTGAATAAAATCTGTTAGCAGTTTGATTCACAAGGTTCATCTTTGAAAAAGACAAATCAGAGATTGCTGCACTAACCATATGTTCCCTGGTGTGAAAAGATTAATTATTAGAATCTCACTTGATGAAAATGTGAGTTCATTGAAGTCATCACAGGCTATAACCAGAAGCAGCCTTTCTCCAACACTGTCAGGTGCAGGCCTTTTGTGTGACGGTCTGTGTGGACCAGTGGCTTCCTTTGTCCTATCTCCTTTCCCAAGAGGAGCCCTATCTGCTTCTTGACAGTACATGCATGAGAGCTGTCATTCATTGCTTTTCTGTGCAATGTGCTGGCCAGCAGCCTTAAATTATGGTGCCAGAAACCCTCTGCACCTACCCTGTGACCTCCACTGTTATTTCTGGAAAATTCCCAATTCACAAGGGGCTCTTTGCTTCCCTTCTTTATGCCCAAAGGAGAACAAATCCCTCTGTGCCTCTAACTACAACTCCTGGATGGAGCCACAAAGCACAAGGCAGAATCCTCATGGCCCGGAGAGCACCAGTCCCTGTGCAGCTTTTGCTCTCAGTGGAGCTGGGCTCACTGGTGCCACGACCATGCTCGTGCCTTTCGGACATTCCTTCTAGCATCGTCCCAGTTAGTCCTGGAGTTTTTCTTTAGAGTGAAAGGTTATAGACTAGTGTTTTAATCATACTATCATGGGTGAGACATGATGAAATCAGACGCAGATGGGGAAAGAGAAAGAGTTTTACGGTTTTGTTACATCAACCAGGGCCACTCAGGGAAGGTACTCCGTTCGGTCACCAGGCAGAGAAAGGTGGGGACACAGGGCAAGGCCACCTATTGTAGTTTCCACAGGAAGAAGAGGGTAAAGCAGAGCCAGTAGATTTAGGACTAGAAGTAATTTCAGCAGACTCTGTGGCAAAGGGGCCGTCCCTGGTTGTCTAGTATGTGGCAACAGGGCGATTAGGGTGGGAGGGAGCACAGTGCCCAAGTGTGAGAGCCCAGTAAGGGGTGTGGACTTAACTGACTGCTCACGAAGGGGAACTGACCAGCCTTTAGCTAGGACCTCAAAACTGGGTCAAGACAGCAGCAAAACACTATAGTACAACTAGGCCCCAACGTGCTAGGGACCTTATTCCTGCCATAATTATTCCATTCACTGAAGTCTTGCTAGTAAGAATGAAATTAGTCAGGTATTAAACTGAAGTCTGTATATGTTTAAACTGGTTCTGAATTTGTTTCCTCATTGGTCTCCAGAGATGGACGGAGACATGAAAATTTCAAGGGGGCGGGGGGTGGCGAAGAATGAGGTATTAACATTCTTTATCCAGTTGATACTTTTTTAGTGACAGCTTCAAAGAAGCTGATTTTCTATTACTAAAAATTGCATACTTTTTTATCCAATAAGTATTTATCATGTACACTATATATAAAAGAGCATTTACTTATTTAGAAAACTTTTCATTTCACATTTTTCTACTACTCCTTACTAAATTAGTTGCTCACATTCTCTAGGGATAAAACGAAGTAATAACTTATGAGGAGCATCTTATTCAAATATGTGTATTTTCCCGGCTTTTATGTCAGTAAAATGTTTCCCCTTTTGTGTAGCTTTCCTCTGTCGTTTCTTTTGTGATTTTGGAAATACACAGCATCTTTTGACACATCAACTGTTGTAAAATTTAAATAGTAAACTACTTGTTCCTCATAAACAGTATTCCCTTATGCTTTCTTCAGTTTTAGAATTTCATTTGAACATAACTAATAACTACAGGCAGCTGTCAACTTACTGGTTTGGGGACTGGGGCAAGACCTGTAGCAATACTCTGTAAGATACACATGCACCCAAAAACCCATTGTAGGAATGGGTTGACACCAGCAAGAGGAGTGCTTTAAATTTTTTCATATAAAGATGCTTCCTACTTCAGTGGGAGTCTTGCTGGTGATGCTATAAGTTGCCTTGGAAACGAGAGTTAGCTGGCACGATATTTCTTATTTATTCTCGTAATGTTATATTGTTCCTCACAGATCATCACCCAGGCAATGACTACATTGATAATATGCCTTGACAGGGAGTTGCTTCTGAGGCATGTTCCTAGGAACCCTAAGATTCTTAGGGTTCCCCTTAGCATTCAGATCACGTTAAAGCAGGCTCAATAATAAGACAATCACTGGGGAACCTTGAGAGCTAGTCAGCCTGGAGGTGAGAGGAGAGGGGTCAAGCTGTCTTAACAAGAGCTCTGATCCAAGAAGGGCAGCCCACCCAGGGCCCATCACAAGCCTCCCTCCCAGTGACACCCAGCCACAGAGCACTAGAGTTGTATGACGTGTTTAGAGAAAAAAAAAGAAAAAAGAATTCTGCTTAAAATGTTTAAAAACCACTGCTCTGGTATTGTTTATGATAAAGGAACCTAAGAAAGAGCACAATACTGAATTTGAACCACTCATTTCTTAAGACCTGGGAACATCCTGTGTTCTTATACTGTTATAATTTAATTCAAATACATTGGAACCACGCTATAATTCAATTCCAGGCAAAGAACAGAGTTTTGTACACAGCAGATTCATTTCAGAACGCTCTCCAGGGATTTGGTTACAGAGAAATCCAAAGGACTCCTTTGTGTTCTCTCTCATAACGCCGCCCCCGGCCCACATTTTGGAGACAGTATTGCAGCGAGGGCATCTCTGGGACAGGTCACGGGAAGCAGCACTTTTCCTTCACAGGGCTCATGAGAATTGTGCTCTGTATATAGTGTGTCTGTGTATTATATTTGGCCAAACTTTAGCCTGGTGCTCAAACTGAGGTTCCAGTTCAGCCCATTAATTTGTTGTTGTCGTTGTAAGCTCAGTGGATTCAATGCCTTCCGAAGAGGCACGTACTGCACAACTCCCGGGGACACCGTTTGTACTGTGATCCTGTTGTGTTCTAGGGACCTGTGCCCTTCACAATAAGGTGGCTTTGCCGAGGCCCTCTCTGGCTGCAGCGGTCTGCAAGTCCGGGTTGTACCTGAGTTTGAGATCCCCGCCATGTGATTGTATTGTTAATAGTCAATATAGCCCTTGACTTTGAGCCAGAAGACATAGGTTAGGTCTTCACACTTCCCGATTCAAATGTTGATTAATTACCAAGTCAGTTAGCCTTGTGGAGCCTTGATTTATATTCACCTGTCAAATGGGACCAATAATGTGTATTTCACAGGGGTGGTTGTGAAGATTATTTATACCTTGCTTTCTTCCAAAGAGCATTTAAAGTGCATCTAGAGGTTTGTATACAATACAGCAAGATGACATAAATGAAAAGTAACCCAGCTGGTGTGGCCCAGTGGTTGAGCATCTACCTTTGAACCAGGAGATGGTTTGATTCCTGATCAGGGCATATGTCCATGTTGCGAGCTCAATCCCCAGAAGAGGGTGTGCAGGAGGCAGCCAATCAATGATTCTCTCTCATCATTGATGTTTCTGTCTCTCTTTCCCTCTCCCTTCCTCTCTGAAGTCAAGAAAACAATATTTTTTTTAAAAAGTAAATGAGAAAGAAAATGATGGTGAAGATATCAAATGGGGCCAAAAAGTTGTATCTTCTGTCCAGATCTGTATGCTTGCTAGGAGTGGGCCACAAATTTGCATCTGTGCTTTCTGGAAGCCAAGGAGAAAGTGAAAGCTTGGTCATTTTCTTTACTTACAGTGTTCACTAGCTCAACAACACCCTAGGATTAGGAACAATATTCCTCTCCCAAGTACCTTACGTGCAGGAGACTGTCCCCAAGGGAGTGCATAGAGAGGACAGTGCATAACTCAACCAACAATATCTGTCACAAAGAAAGGTCACAAATTGGCAGCTCACGGATGTGGAGGTTTTGTTTTGCTTTGGCTTGATGTCTAAAAAATTAGATCCAATGTTTTTTTTAAAAATCAGTAGATTTTACAATAAACTAAATTTTAAATTTTCTTTAAGAAAAATCAGATGGCCAGATGAGATTGGAACTGTGTGTCAAAGTTGGTTGGCACTGGGTAGCAGCCGCTTACTTTTTTCTTGTGGCGTGTGATGTGGGGTTTGCCACAGTCCCCACAACCCCTGCTGTTTATTTCCTACATTATATTACCTGCTTGGTAACTTAGGCATCTGATTTAGTGACTCTCATTCTCTTCTATTACATCCTGGTTGTAGGCTCAGCAATATGTGTATCCACGAAAGGATTGATTGAGAGAGTGTATGGGAAAATGCTGGCACACTATTCACCACTGTACTGCAACAGAAGTGGAGAATATTGTTGTTGTTAGTACTCTGCAATCAGGTCACAGAGGGTAAAAAAAAAAAAAAAAAAAAAAAAAGGCTAATGAATGAGTTTCAAATAGCTAATTAAAATAACCTCAGCAAAGCCGTAAATCTCCCAAAATACTCTGCTCCTAGCAAGCAGCTTACCCAGAATATCTATTCTATTTGTCTTTAATAAAATAAAAATTAGAGAATATTTCATTTAAATATTTATATAGCTGTATATTTAAATCAAAAACCAATATTATAGCAAAGCGTGTTTCCTGTATGCCTTTACATGTATAAGTATGACTATGAGACTCTATTACATGGTTGCACTAGTCATTACTATTAGAGTGGAATCCCTCTAAAATGGGTGTTTTATTCATGGTCCACCACTGGCTTCTAAACTCATTGAATTTAGTCAGATGTGTTCAGTACTGAGTTGCTAATTTTCCAGAAGCATAATTTGAAATGAGGATGTTGAATGGGACTTTTCCAATTATCAGAAGGAATTAATACTCCAAAGTTGAAAATGAATGATGATTACCTAATGCTCTAAAACTAGCACTAACATGGCTAGGGAGTATTGAACAAAAGATGTCAAATCGGTCTGGTGACAACCAGCCCCTGTCACAGCTCTAGCTTACAGTAGAGATGACTAGTGATTCAGGAGGTGGAAGACGTCATCTCAGTCAAGAGTCGTGGGCCTCGTGAAAAACAGATCCAGAGACCGAGAAACATCGATCAGACCATCAAACCTCAGAGGGAAGGTAGGGGAGGGTGGGGGTAAGGGGGAAAGATCAACCAAAGGACTTGTATGCATGCATATAGCCTAACCAATGGACACAGACAACAGGGGTGAGGGCATGAGTGGGAGGTATGGGGGCGGGTAAGGGGGGGATAAGGACACATATGTAACACCTTAATCAATAAAGAAATTAAAAAAAAAAAAGAGTGCTGGGGCATTTCCTCTTCCATTGCCATGGAGAGAGGAGAGGAGCCCCAAAGGAGAGGCGCTCTAATCTAAAGACTGACGTCATGGCAACAATGGGAGGTAAGCATCTCACTCCCCGGGTGGATGCCTGCCCAGCTGCTTTCTGTCCAACAGAGTGGAGCACAGTGAAGAGTCTGGGGGTATGTGAATAGAGACAGGTGCCTGCTTCCCACACTGAGAACTCGGTAGCTGAGAATTTGCTAACTCAGCCCGTGAAAGTGTTAGACAAGGAGAGAAGTGTCAGCAGTGGCAAGCTCAGCTTCCAGTATTTGACAGAGCAAGATTTGTATGTTCTCCTTGAAGCAAACAACATTGGGAAGGTAGAGTTTGAGCAGTTATTGCTGATTTCTTCCCTGGAAGGTAGCCTTTTGGGGTGAGGTGACCCAGGTCGAGGCCCCAGACTGTGACGTGTACGCTGAGGTAGGATATGTGTGTGTGGTGGGAGGTGGGGAGGAGCCATCACAAAAGTCCAGTCAAGTGGTTCTTCAACAATGTTTGGGAACTGGGCATGGGGAATTCCCAGTGGGGCCTCTGAAGGACCCTAAATGCACCCCATGAAAGTATACATATGTGATTGCTTGCCTCACACATATGGGTACTTTCATGGGGTGCATTTAGGGTCCTTCAGAGGCCCCACTGGGAATGGCTTTGAGAGCCAAGAGGGAATTGCAAGCAGCACAAACTGATGTAAAAAGATACTAAGCACCCTCTCCACTATGTCACTTCCCCTTGTGTCCACCTCCAGACCCACAGGAGCTACTTAGCAGCAGGGTGATGAGGGAGGGGGGGAGAAGCAGTGAAAGAGGTGGGAGAGAGTGAAAGGAAAGGCCATGCCCCTCCCCCCACTACAGGTCATGCACTACCAGGCAGCAGGAGAGAAACTTTGAATTGGCTGATTGAAGTTTTGGTATGAGATCACTAGACCTTTAATTAAATGAGGGAGTTTTAGCTTCCACAGATAAGACTGTCCTTATAATGAAAGTGATTGAAAACTGTGGGGTCTTCCTGAAAATGCTATCCAGCCACAGGGAAGGGAGATCCAGCAGAATAGATGCCAAAGGTATGGATGAAAGAAAGTGGAACCATACCCTTAAATTCCCACTGTTCCTTAAACCAGTTACCCCTCCATGGAACACTGAGACATTATTTGATGAGATTCTAATGTGAATCTTCCTATGTAAGGAAGCTTCTTCTCTTACCACCATATATCTTATAACCAGTTACTGGTGGGTGTTTCTTATTCAAAATTGAAGTCTTGTAGCCAAAAAGTCAAAATCACGTTCTTCTAAGCTTTACTTGAAAATGTTTTCTCTTACAGTTGAATTAAAGCAAATTATCTTGGTTAAGCAGTGTCAAAGGTGAATCTAGAGATAATTTTTGAGTCATGATCCGTAATAGTTATAGACTATATTTGGATATTTCTCTTTAGTTACAGTGATTTCAAATGAGATTATTAAATCACTGTAACTTCATGTTTGGTAGGAGACTTGAAGAAATTAACCTAAAACATCTTGGATTGCTTCCTTTCTTGTGTTAGAGTCACTAGTGCCTTCCGGTATTCATAGTTTTGGAAGACAGGCTCGGATTTCCTGTTTATTTTCGTCATGCATGGCTTTTCCTTCTAGGGGTATTGGTGGCAGAGAATGCAGGACTGAAGGGATCCTCACAATGTGACCTCACAGAGAGTGTATCAGAGAGCCTGCTGTGTGACTTAAACTGGGTGACTTAAACAACAGAAGCTTATTTTCTTACAGTCCTGGAGGCTAGATGTGCAAGATCGAGGTGCTGTCAGAGTCAGTTTCTGGTGAGGGATCCCTTCCGCACTTGTAGGTGGCCACCTTCTCTCTGTGCCCTCACATGGCCTCTTCTCTCTGCTGGGAGGGGGTGGGTCGAGGGAGAAGGATCTTTCTTCCTCTTCTTCCAAGGATACCAGTCCTATTGGATTAGGGCCTCACTCTATGACCTTAACTTTAGTTAGTTACTTCTCTAAAGGCTCTATCTCCAAATACAGTCCCATCTAGGATTTGGGCTTCAGCATTTGGGCTTTAACAGAGAGGAAGGAAGAAATTCTTGCCCTAGCCAGTGTTGCTAAGTGGTTAGAGCATCGGCCCGTGGACTGAAGGGCTGCGGGTTCGATTCGGTCAAGGGCACATATCCCAGCCCCGTTCGGGGCACATGCAGAAGGCTAACCAGTCGATGTGTCTCTCTCACATGGATGTTTCTCTCTCTGTGTCTCTCCCCCTCCCTTCCGCTCTCTCTAAAGTCAATGGAAAAAATATCCTCAGTTGAGGATTAACAACAACAAAAAGTTTTCTCTTTTTAAAGTTGACACTTCTGAAAAATAAAACCCCCAATTTAGGTGACTTCTAGAGCCAACTGCCTGTGGGATTGTGACTGAAAACCAATGCAAACTCTTGGAAGCAAAGTTGGACATTTTTTGGCTCACATGGTGGAAGGCTGAGGGGCAGATATGTCAGCCACAGCTGGCTCCAGGGCTTCCAGGCGTCATCAGGTCTGTGTTGTAGCCCCCAGCCCGAGTTTACACTGTGTTAGCTTCCTCCTCTGGAGTCCTCTCCCTGTGGTGGCATTGATGACCTACGGGAGCTCCAGGCCAACCTGGTCCTTAACATTTGCAGCTTTAAAAAGAGACACAGTGTCCCAACGGGCAGCTCTGACTGGCCCTGCATGGAGTGGGGTACTTGCTGGCAGCCTGGACCTCGGTGGTTATGGGTTGACGGCACAGGACCAGCTCTCACACAGGGAAGATTCCCGGCAGATTAATCTGTGAGACCTGCCACAGTCTTCCCCCTCTAAGTTTCTGAAATAAGACAACTTATTTGTTGTATAACCTCGACAATTTTATAATGGACTAGAGGCCTGGTGCACGTATTGGTGCACTGGTAGGGTCACTCGGCGTGGCCTGCGGGGATCAGGCCAAAACTGGCAGTCCAACATCCCCCAAGGGATGTAGTAGTGCACAAAGCGGCAGGCAGCCAGGGAGGAGCCCCAGGCCCGGCGCCACGCCTTTCCCTGCTCATCCTGGCCCCGCTGTGCCTGCAGCCGCTGCTCGATAGGCTCACTACCGCTCCGCTCCTGTCTCTGTGCACCGTCCTAGGGTGATATTGGTGTGCCCATGACCGAGAAGCGGCTGCAGGCTCCCACCCAGTCAGTCCCGATGCTGGTCCCAATCTGGTCCTGGTCTGGATGGGGGTGTGTGCAGGAGGAGTGTCCACAGCAGAGGCTCACGCCACCACAGCTGCACTCACCAGCCATGAGCCTGGCGTCTGGCGCCCCTTGGTCAGCTGAGCGGCACTCCCACTGTGGGAGCGCACTCACCACCAGGGGGCAGCTCCTGCATTGAGCATCTGCCCCCTGGTGGTCTGTGCACATCATAGCAACTTGTCAAATGGTCGAACGGTCGCTTAGGCTTTTATATATATAGATAGTTCAGGAGGTTCAAACTAGTTCATCTTTTACATACTCTAAGAGTTCTATTTTAAGGTCCTTAGAATCTTTTGGAAAGCCAATGGGCGTCATGTTGACCTTTGCAAGTGTCTCTCTACAGACACTTCAGATGACACAGCCTTGTCACCATCGGCAGATTTGGTAGTAGCGTCTTTGCCACCTGCAGGCCGTTGACAGGGTGCCCTTTGTCTCTGCCCTGCTCCTCCAGCCTCTCCCTCCCCTGCTCCCTCTGCACACGTAGGCTAGACCCTCTCCTGTGGCAGCAGGTGCCTGATCACTCAGCAGAGAGTCCTGGGGTTGGATATATTTCTAATTTTAGAAAGGTCACCTGTACATATACTGTATAGCTACACTCTCAGCAGGGTCACACCATTTCTGCAGAGCGACATGTGCATGTTCACACTAGGTGGGAATGAAGAGTGTCTCTAGTAGCCTCGCATCAGGGCAGGGCAGGTCTGGCTACCACATGTGCTAAGAGAGATTTGATTTCAGGGCTCTTTATATTTAGATTTGTAAACAAGAGATCCTGGACCTCTGTGTGCTTGTTCAGGACCTCTGTTTGCTTCTGTTGGACTTCCAGTTGCTCTGACTGGCTTCCGTGAACTGAAAGCAGGTAAAGCAGCCTTTCTCAGTGCTTGAAGTACATAAACGGACCGGTGTGGGGAGATAATTGTAAGGAAGAACAGGCTGTGCGCCAGTGTCTTAGACTTCGTTCATGGCAGCTGGCCTCGGTGAACCTTTGAGGGGGTCCTGGTGTGCAGTGTTAGAAAGTCACAATACCTGAAGTTAATCATTTTTGTTGATTCATTTCCTTCAAGTGCAACTGATTATCCAGGGGAGAGGAAAGCATTCTCCCCAAAAATGGTTATTGCCAAGTGAAACGAGGCCAATAGGAAAGTTGCTCATGACTCCATTTCAACCCTCATGGGGTGTTCACAAAAAAGATTTTCCAACTCTCTTGTCTTTGAGCACAGAAATTAGAGAACACTTACGAGGAGTGAAAGCAATTCAAGCATCTAAAAATAAATTAGCTTCCCGCTTGAAATCATGAAGTTCAAGAGAAATTTCAAGTTTACAATGCTTGGTCTATCCCGGGGAAATGCAGAAGGCAGAATTAATTCTAGTTTTGCTAATGTTCCTGCCGGCTTGTGTCAACCATTTAGCATCATGATGTCTTCGTTATCCCATCTGTCAGCTTGAAGAGTCTTTGATGTAGTTCAATATATTATGTTTTCAAGAACTTCTCAACACTACATTCCGGTGCTTGGCAACTGTCATGGATGGATTTGATGCACGTCTCCCTGATGCCTGCCAGGAGGGAGCTGGAGGGATGGCCTAGAGAATCTTCTAGTAAATCCAGATGATCACATATAGGTTGCTTCAGTTTGGGTGAGTGATGTTAGGGATAGCTATCTTGTTAGAACTGTGGAAATTTACTTTCAAATGCTCTGTATGAGGACGTGGGGGTTGGCCAAGTGCATGTGAAATGTCCTAATCTAGAAAACTCTCAGGGATTGATAAAGTGAGTGGTGTTTAAAAATAGGGTTGGTTAAACTCTGACTGGGTGGCTCAGTTGGTTGGAGCCATCATCCCATACATCAAAAGGTTGCAAAAGGTTGTGGATTTTATCCCTGGTCAGGGCACATACCCAGGATTCAGGTTTGGTCCCCAGTCAGGGTGCATATAGAAGGCAAGGGATCAATGTTTCTCTCTCTCTCTCTCTCTCTCTCTCTCTCTCTCCTCTCTCCAATCAGTTAAAAAAACAACAACACACAAACAAACAAAAAATATGTCCTCAGGTAAGAATTAAAAAATAGGGGGTTAGTTAGGGTGATGGCACAGGACCGCATTTTTGCATAAATGAGGCATCAGAAAGCTGGCAAGCCAAGGGACTCAGCCAGCAGGGCAGGATTTGGGGTTCGAGCCCATTGACCCTGTGTCTCTTTCCATGTTATGATTCCACCTGGTTCAGCCACAGGCCTGGTGTTTCAAATGGAGCATTTTCTGCTGGGTGCTTGGGGTACTGGAGGGCAACATGTTATCATGTCATATCTCATGGTTCTGTGGATCAGGAATTCTCACAGAGCTCAGCGGGAGATTCATTTGTTCCTTGTGGCATTAGTCAAGGTTACTTGGTGGTTCCGGTTGGCAGATGGGAGGTCTGGAGGATCCTAGATGAATTCACGTGCATGCCAGGTGCCTTGGTGGGGATGGCTGGGAGGCATGCGCAGCTGGAATGCCCACTGGAACACCTGTACCTACAGGTGTTAGCCTCATTTCAAGAGAGGAGGTAGAAGCTACAGGTCTCCTAAGCTACAGGTCACTTCTGCCATATTCTAATGGTTGAGCAGCTACAAAGTCTTCCCAGTCTTAAAGGAATAGAACCTAGACCCCCCCACTTGTAACAGGTGGTAGAGCAGAGTTGGCTGCCATCTTTAATCGACCGACACTTGCCTTACATGTTATCCACCCTTCAATATTGTGCTGCTTTCTCCAAATTAGATGTCTCGTACATTTTTGGTACTTAAGGCAGGATTAAAAAATATTAATTGAAATTAAGAGAGTTGAAGGAAAGTTGCCCCTTTCAACCACTTTCTCAAAGAGATGTCAGGGCTTTGGGGAGCCATTTGTAGATTCCTCTTCTAATCTCATCGCTTAGGACTCAGAGTTAAACTGAGAGTCATTTCCGATTTCTTCCCAGGTATGTCAGGTTGGGGATACAAGGCATTTCTCCTCCTGCCCAGGGCTCACCCTTGTCAAGGCTGAGCCAGGGGCAGCTCTCACCGTCAGGCTGAGTGAAGGCTCATTTCCTCCAGGTCAGGAGGCCAGCATGCTGTAGCCTGCAGGCCAGATCAGCCTGCCTCCTGCTTTTACATCACCCATGAGTTGATTGGGTGCTGATGTGACAGGGGGAGGGATGCAAACCATTATGAGCATTAGCACCAAATATAATTCTTGTCATTCCAATTCCATGGAGCAAATGACTTACTAAACGACAGAGAAGAAACTAATTACTAGAACTGGGAGAAGAATGAGAGACTTCTGTTGTTAGAATATTCTTAACACTTGAATCTCTTATTTCAGCCCACTGTATATTAGTGAGTCTTATATAAGCAAAAAAAATAAAGTAACTGTCTCATAGCCAATTAATTTCTACCCTGGAGCATAGAATATGATTATTTCTGTCATTATCACCGGTTTCCAGAGCCACCGATGATTCAGTGACATTCACACGCTCACACGCATACGCACATGGGAACATTTATCAGAAGGATCAGACTTAACTTTTACGAGTGATAATTTCCCCCTAATTATTCTGCAAAGGCTTTTTAAGGTATTTACATTTTATATATTAAAATTGGCTGGCATTTAGGCTTGTCATGTAGACTGTTATTCTCGTATCCAGGACACTCCAAGTAGCCTGCTCTAGTCCTGGTTGAGCTCACCCTTTGGGTACACCCCCCACCCCCCAGCCCAGTCCCTTGGGTGGCCCTCTCTTGTTAATGTAAGAATGACAAGCTGATCCCTGAATGTGAATTTCTCCTACGATATAGTATTGGGAGCTCTCTTTCCCTCGCCTATGCTATATTTTTAAATTCCACAGCAATTTTTAAAAAGGTCCCCGCATGGATTGATAGGCAGTGAACTTTCTCTCATGGGCGGTTTCCACCTGAGGGAATGGAAACGCATGCCCCATGATGTGTTTCTTACTTCCGCCCACTCTCCATTACATGTCAACGAGGCAGAGACTGGGCCCGTGTGCTGAGCACCCGCTCTGTGGCATGTGATTTTTTCAGTCACTTTCCCCAGAAATAGGATTTCATTCACCAGTTACTGAAAGTTACTCGTGACTTCCCACAGACTTTGCAGCAGTGACTCATTTACCCTTGGCTCGGAGAGAGAAAGATGTTAGGTGAAGGAGGAGGGTGGGGAGAGGTAGAGGGGAGATGGGTGGGCAGAACGCCTGTGGCAGAATCCTTCCCACCAGGCTCTCACAACTTCAGTGCTACACACTTCATACCAGGAAAGATGCCACCTTACATGTCATCTTGCTTGAATCTTATAACTCTGTAAAGTAAATAGATATTACTGCATACAGAGAGGGGAAATTGCGAATCAGAGAGGTAAGTGACTTGCCCAGTGACGCACAGCAGGAAATTAGACCTGACCTTCCTGCCAGCATGTGCTCCGTTAGCCTGTTTCACCTCATTCTGTAAGTGTCAGTGCCATCTTTCCAGGTGCTCTTGTCAGATACCTTGGTGTGACTCTGTTTCTCTGGTATTCTACTTTTAGTCCAGCAGTGAATCCCTGCTGGCTTCACTTGTAAAATATACCCAGAGTCCACCACCTCTGCCATTCCCATCCTGTCCCAAGCCACCATCTCTCCCCCTGGCCATTGTGCCATCCTTCTACCTGGTCTCTCTGCTTCTGCCCTTGCTCCTCCAAAGTCAGTTCCCAATACACAGGAATATAATCAGATCAAACTCTTGACTAGAAATCCCATTTCATTCTGGATAAAAGCAGAAGTCCATACAGGGGGCTACAATCTGCCTGCAAACCCCATGACCCCTCTGGCCTTATCTGCCATCATTGCCCCTGCTTGCTCACTCTGCTTCAGTCACACTGGTTTCCCTGCTGTCTTTTAAGTAGTCAGGGCCTTTGCACTTGCTATTCCCTCTGCCTGGAACAGTCTCTTCCCAGTGAACTGCATGATTTACTCTCTAACCTTTTCCATGTCTTTGATGAAATGATGCCTTTTCAATGACTGTCCTAGGTAAGAACTTTTCCCACTCCCTCCCACCACACCCAGCATTCCTTATTTCCTGTACCTGCTTTATTCTTCTCCATAGCACTATAAATAACCTGACATGCTGCATGTTTTACTCATATATTTGTTTGTTGTCTGTCTTCCACTAGAATGTAAACTCCATGAGGGTATGACTTCTGTCTGTTATTTTAGTACTGGGTCCCTAATACCTCTCAGTGTGCCTGGCACATAGTAGATGCTCAGTAAACTTGAATGAATGAATGAATGAATGAATGAATGAGTCAATCTTAGAACTTGACACCCACGCCTCTCTGCTCTTTCCAGATTCCCACCATGCTGCTAGTTATTTTTATATGATTACATTGATAGAAAATAGGTCATTTCAGGAAGTAGCTGAAGAATGCATTATAGTAGAGGAAATTGGCCCCTGCTTTCTGAAATCCATTTGGACTTTGATATTCTACAATTGCAAAGGCTGATTTTTATGATACAAAATTGTTTCTGTGTCCTAGAGGTTGAGTTTCCCAGATATGTGGTGTCCTTGAGCTACGGATGTCATCTCTTTGGTCCTTGGCTTTCCTGTCTATAAAATATGCAAGTTGGTAGGCAATCATTACCCTTCTTTCCACTTCAAAAATTATAAAACAACTTGGCTTTCCTGTCTATAAAATATGCAAGTTGGTAGGCAATCATTACCCTTCTTTCCACTTCAAAAATTATAAAACAACCTGCTGTTTACTTTGTGTTGGTTCCTCCTGACTGTGTTTCAAAGGCTTAAGTTTTCTGAAAACCAGAACCAAGTTTTCTTTTTCTTGATTTATTTTCTCACAGTCCTAGATGTAATGTCCTATCCCTAGGACTTCATCCCTAGCTGCATGTCAATACGCTTTGTTGAAACAACTAAAGACAAAATTGCACTGCGTGATGAGCTCTCCTTTAGTCTGAAGTCTGTTGTTTGATAAATTAGTTCTAAGCGCACAGTCCTTGTTGCCAACACCAGAGGTCACCACACTTCTGTGCACACAAGGATGGATCCACACTCCCTCTAATCAATAGATATTTCTGTTTATTAACTTCACATATAGAGTAATAGTCCGGGCTACCAAGGAATATTAGAAATAGATTGGAGATCTTCATGCTGGAAATCTTGGGATTCTGTGAATTGGTATGAGATTCCAAGTTCAAAAGCCATCTTAAATGAGGGGATGAGTGTCAACATATCAACTTGGCTTGATCAACATTGAGGGTCTATTGTTTGTTCCAACTAGAGGAAAGTGTTTATGGAAAAGGAAACACTCCCCACTGTCCTAAATCCACAGCCTCAAAGAGGGTAAGGTGTTCGAGATATTAAAAAATGTTTTAAATCTTGCTGAACCTCCAATGATTGCAGTCTTGTCCCTTGGATTTTTAATGATAAGCAACTCAAGACAGATCTGTTTTAAATGCCATAGTCATCACATTTGAGTAAGAATTTGTTGATTTCCCTTTAATTATGAGATTTTGAAAAGTGTATATTTTAATATTTTATAGATGATGTTATATAATAAGACAGAATATTTTTTTCCTCCAAAGGAACACGTCCTGAATTTTATAGAGAAACCACATGTTAAAAAGAGCTCGCACTTAGTACTCCTCTCCCCCATTTTATCTCAATGAAGGGCTGCATAGCTTCAGAGTTCTCTTGTTTGCAAGGTTTCAGCTTATGTGCAACTTGCCTGGCAGTCAGTCATCATCTAAAACGAGGTCCATGCCCACAGTGCTGGTTCGTGGAAAGGAATGAGACTGGGTGACAGCCAGAACAAATGGAATCCTCTAGGGCAGGGAGCAAAATAAAGAGAGAGGAAATGAAATGGCATAATCCCAGGAACCGCCGATGGGAAAGGGTGGGAGAGAGGACTACTGGCAAAGACCATGATGTGTTGTTTGTTCATTGTCAACTGTCCAGCTTTGCGGGTGTCACCCAAGGACACCGTGACAATTAGCATGCAACCAGACGCACACAATGACTACACAGTTTGGCTTAGTTGGTGGCAATAGCTGAGTCTTAAACAAAAGCAGTTTCAGCAGCAGACCTTGCGCCAGGCTTTCTTCGGAGGAAGGGAATAAATTAGTTTGCTGTGACAAGCCGTTTCATTGTTGCAACCAAAGTTTGGACTCCCAGCACTGCCTGTCAACCAGGCCTTAAAACACGTCTTCATTTGTTGTTGGACAGGTGGGGACCATAAGTTGCTAAAGAATTTTCTAATACATCAATAGCCAGGATTCCAAACCTCGTATGCAGCCATCCCCGACCCCAGCCCTCAATGTGCCACAATAAACAATTTACAGCACACCAAAAGTTAGGCAGAAAGCCTCTCTTTGATTTATGCGCTGTATACACACTTCTTTGAGAGCTGCAGAGAGACATAGGGCATTCTCTTTGGGTATGTATTTCAGTTCTACAAACATTTATTGACCACCTGCTGTATGTCAAGCCTTATACTAGTTGATGTATGAAAAAGTTGTGGTTGGGAAATCCATGTCTTTCTTCATTCAGGTTAACAGTGCAAGAGAAGTGGCGTCAACAATGTATGTGGGAGGTTAGGAGAAGGAGAGGTTCTGCTTTGGAGAGAGTGAGAAACTTCTGTATCCATTCCCCTTGTTTCCACTGAGATTTGACCAGGTTCAGACCTGGTCAGTAGTCAAAAGGAACTTGTTGGAGAATGGTGCCACCCCTTCCATGTAAGAGCACAGCATTTTAACATGTGATGGGTTTGTATGGAGGCATTGCAATTTTGTATGGTTCTCTAAGGCTGCTGTAATAAACTAGAGGCCCTATGCACGAAATTCATGCAAGAGTAGGCCCTTGCAGCCCCGGCTTCGTCCGGAAGGTCGTCCAGATGGTCGTTCTGCTGTTTGGCCGTTTGGTAAATTTGCATATTATGCTTTTATTATTATAGGTTACCACAAACATGGTGGCTTAAAACAATATGAATGTATTGTTTCAGAGTCCTGGAGGTCAGAAGTCTGACATGGGTCTCATGGGGTTGAGATCAAGTGTTGACAGGGTATGTGCCTTCTAGAAGTTCTAGGGGGGTCCATTTTCTTTCCTTTTCCAGTTTCTGGATGCTGTCCTTGGCTTGTGGTCGCCTTCCTTCACCAAAGCCAGCAACAGTGAGTGGAGTCCCTCTCACATGGCATCACTCTGACCTTTTTGCCTCCTCCCAATTTTAAGTACCCTTGTGGTTACATTGGGTATACTTGCATAATCTAGGATAATCTTCCTATTTTAAGGACAGCTGATCAGCAACCTTATATCCATCTGTAATCTTAATTTTGTTTGCCATGTGACCCAACATATTCCCAGGTTCTAGGGATTAGGACTAGGATGCAGATATATTGAGGATGGAGTGGAGTATGGTTCTGCCTACCACACTCATCCAGTCTACAAAACCACTGATAGGGATATGTACTCTGGACTCAGGAGAGAGGAGCGTTACCTGGCCTTTGCTAAGAGTGACCTCATCTCATCACCCAATGCAACTGAGGTTACTCCTCTCACCATATCCAATGCAACTGTGGTTACCTATTCAAGGAAAAAAGAATGGGCAGCATGTTATATGGAAACACCACGTGCCTTGTTATCAGCAGACTTAGATTTTAATTTCACTTTCTGTAAACAAAGTGCTGAATGCAGAACAGAGGTGGAGGGTTCTATATTCTCAAGTCCCCTTTCACTTTCCAGCCCTCCTTGACTCTTCGCTCGGATATGCACTGAAAATAGAAAAAGGCTGGCCTGTTGAAAATATATTGCCAACATTTTAGCCACGAATGCTGGAATAGTGTCCAAATGTTTTCTGTATCCATCTCAGTGTCTGTACCCATTTTACTCCCTCCTGGATCCTGTCCCCTCACCCTGCCCCTGATGACTGTAATGCACAATTTCCATCCCTAGTCTTTTTGTCCTAAATTGGAAATTATGCCAAAAGAGTTATGCCAGCGAATTAGATGAATTAGACCTAAAATTGTGGCTCTACAGTGGAGACACGGCTTTAAGAAAATCGACTTGGAGGTGTATGAGGTCACATATAATTGAAAGTGAGCATTCTAAAGTGACTGGAGAAGGTTGAATCAGGCTTTCAAAGCTTGCATAATGGGTTAGAAACCTGAGCCTAAAAAGAAATAATACGTATGTGGGTCATTAGATAACCTCCTCCCTCACTACCTTTTTTCCTTTGATCAAAGAACTCCACATATACACGTAACTGGATCACCTCTTCTTCTCACCTTCCCCCCTCCCCCCCTTTAATCACAACTGAAAGGAAAGTTTCCAGCGAGGCATTAAATTGGGTCAATAGCTAACACAGCATGAGTATAGACAGCAGGTTCAGCAAGTGGTATATACTGTGCAGCCAGCATTGATAAGCTATTGAATAGTGCAAGGACCCTATTAAGATTTAAAGTAATAACAGGTGAAAGGAAATATGGTTACCAGCAGCCCATAAATGTTCCTGCCTTATGGAGGAATTAGTTTCACTGACTGACTTCTAATGCCTCCAGTATTATCTCCCGTGGTAACCTTTTCCCCCAGAGCCAGCCTAAAGCACACCCAGGAAATGTCGCCTTGGTAGTTGCTCAAAATATAACTTTGGGTGGCTGCAGGCAGACCTGGAAACATAAGTCCAGCAGATACATGGCGTATCATCCATTGGCAAAGGCTATCATTAATTCAGCTAAAGAAGATGTAGAAAAGACATCCTTGACCCTGGGACGTGCAGCTAGAAGTGGAATTTGACCAGGTGTGTCTATGGAAACGTGCCCAGCTGCAAGCAGGCAGATGTTCTCTGCTCAGGTGCATAGATGATTTGGAACCATTTATTTGCTACTGAACTGCGATGTGCCCTCACTGTGACACAGTGCTAATATGGGACTGGGGTAGCCCACACATTGATGGCAATGTCCACACTCTTCCTGGAGATCTGAGGGAGGGGGCCATTCCTTCCTTTGTCACACCCAGTTAGGACTGTACCAGGCAGTTATTTGCCCCAGGCAAACCTGCAGTAGCCAAGGATTAAGAGCAGTTCGGGCCTCAGTCCATACTAGGCCCCAAAACACCTTTCCCTCTGCCCTAAGAACTAGGATCATGCTGTACTTGAGTCTATTAGGTCAGTCCTGATTCATCTCACCCCCTGCCAGTGCTATTGGAAAGCAGGTGTATGTCCATGAGCTCTTAACCCTCTGCACAGCAGTGCTACATCCAAGGCTTGGAAGGGTCTCCTTTCTGCCATCAGTGACCACATGATTAGGGCCGCTCAACCCTCATCACTGGTACCACTCCAGGCCTCCAATACTGATTCCAAAGGCCGTAGGGATTTGTTCTCTTCAGGCCCAAAGGTTGCTCAGCAGACAAAATAATGGCCCTCAATGATGTGCATGACTGAATGCCCAGAACCTGTGTATATAATGACTTTGCAGGTGTAAATTAAGGATCTTAAGATAGGGAGATTACCCAAATTACCTGCATGGGCCCAGTGTAAAGAGGGTGACAGGAGGGTCAGAGTCAGGGAAGGGATTGCAATGGCATGATGGGAAAGTCTCTGCTGGCTTTGAAGAATAAGGGGCCATGAGCCAAGGAACTCAGGCAGCCTCTCAGAGCTGACAAGAGCAAGGAAATGAATTTTGTCTAGAACGTCCAGAAAGAACACAGCCCTGCCACCCATTTTAGACGTCTGACCTCCAAAACTGTAAGAGAATAAATGTGTTACTTTAAGCCAGTTGTTTGTGATGATTTAATACAGCAGCAGTAGGAAACTAATGCAGTTTAGCTTGTTCCCTGCCTCAGGATTAGCCACTTTGTTCATTGATTTTAAAAAGCACAGTCATTTCCTTCAGCAGAAAACTTACCTTCAACCACCAGAGTGAAAGTTGGCCACTTTGGTTCCCGTGAATGCCACAAACCAATCCCGGGGAAGGTCAACTTGTCTGCTACCGTGGTTTTTTTTAATATTACAATTAACAAAATGTTCATTTGTTTGGTGTGATGGTTATATTTGGAGGTTTAGTTACTATTTCTGCTATTCTGATTTTCTAAAACTGTTTTTAATCAGTATAATTTTGTGATTTAAATGACATAATAATTTAAATGTATAAAGAAAAGAGAAATTTGTCATTTCTCTAGTGCCCTAGTCTTTAATGGGAACATGAGTGTTGTTGGCCTAAATAGAAAGTGGAGGAAGAATAGAGGAACAGTGCTGGAAGTGAAAGAACTAATTACCTCCTAGACCAGGAACAATGCACCAGAGTGAGTCTGGCCTGTAGATTTCCGCATCGTCATGAGTTTAGTAGGCGAAATTGTAGGAGGGCCCCTAGATTCTGCCCTGCATAATCTCTGGGTCTATGAATAGGATGAATCTTACTTATTTTTTCTTTAAAAAAAAATGTATTTTTATTGATTTCAGAGAGGAAGGGAGGGGAGAGAGAGATAGAAACATCAGTGATGAGAGAGAATCATTGATAGGCTGCTGCCTGCATGCCCCACACTGGGGATTGAGCCCGCAACCCAGGCTTATACCCTGACTGGGAATCGAACCGTGACCTCCTGGTTCATAGGTCGACACTCAACCACTGAGCCATACCGGCAGGCTGGTTCTTACTTCTATGATTAGATATGTTATATAGTCCAGACTTTCACAGGGAGGTTATTCGGGTGGGCCTGCCCTAATCACATGGACCATTGAAAAGCAGAGAATTTTCTCTTGGCTAGAAGCAAAAGAGGAAGTCAGACTTGAAGCAGGAGGAGGACTTGTCATGCCATTGATGGATTTGTAGGATATATTAGTGAAGCTGCTGCTTCACTTCTGCCCTTTAAATTCCACACGGGAAAGTCTCCTGTGGCCCATTCTAGTCAGAAAGATGCAGGGCATGGAATTCTGGGAAATATAATTGACATACTACAAAGCCACCAGAGTCTCTAAAGAGAAATATGTCTTGGGTCAGGGGAGATGGGAGTCATTAATGGTGTTAGATGAACAACTGATGGCCCAAGAATAGACCTATGTCTTTTGGCCCTTTATTTGTTGATGAAAAACTATATCCTTGGATATTGGTACAAGTAAAGGAAGGATGTCATGGTGATGGGGTATTGGTTCAGAGTTAAAGATGTGAGAATGAGAAAGAAGGTTCAAGGATGGGGATCGCAGTGGCCTATATTAAGTATAGAAATATAAAATAGAGAAGGGGGGAAAGGCAAAGATAACAGAGCAGAGTGTATTAATGCAGAATAAGGCATATTTGTGTAGCAGCCTAAGAAGTGAGAGATCACACAACATTCTTAGGGAAAGAGAAAACCAGTGGGAACTAGATACATTTACTTCATGGACTCACTGATGTTGAGTTTTTGCTACTAAAAGTGCCGATTAGAGGTGTGGTTGCTGCCCATTAAAATGGTTAACATATGACTCCTGTCTGAAATTATTTGAGGAAGGGGTTGTGAAGTCAGCATAGTCTCCATGCCCCCACCGCATACACTGAAGATATTTATCTGGGTTTCAGATGAAGGTTCAAAAAAGGAAAGGATGTTATCCTTCTTGAAGGGACTGGAGGCAGTGGATAAATTCAGAACGGAAGGGTTGAAGCATTACAGCAAATTTCAGAATAGATGGATGTATTTTGATATAATGGGAGTGAAGACAGGAAGCAACTAACACAGTTTATTTTAGAATTAAAACTCTGCAAGGCAAAAGAAAGTAGCAAGAATGACCCCTGAAGTGGGCTGTGTATATATAATACACATAGTTTAAAGCTCCTGGTTCTTTCCAATTCATTCATATGTATTAGGTTAGTCTGGGTTCCCCTGAGAAACAGAGCCAATAGGAGAGAGAGGGAGAGAGAGAAAGAGAAAGATTGATTAGAGGCCCGGTGCACGAAATTTGTGCACGGGGGGGGTGGTGTCCTTCAGCCCAGCCTGCACCCTCTCCAACCTGGGACCCCTCGAGGGATGTCTGACTGCCCATTTAGGCCCAATCCCAATAGGCAGTCGGACATCCCTCTCACAATCCAGGACTGCTGGCTCCCAACTGCTCGCCTGCCTGCCTTCCTGATTGTCCCTAACCACTTCTGCCTGCCAGCCTGATCACCCCCTAACCACTCCCCTGCCAGCCTGATCTACGCCTAACTGCTCTCCCCTGCCGGCCTGGTCACCCCTAACTGCCCTTCTTTGCAGGCCTGTTCGCCCCCAACTTCCCTCCTCTGCCAGCCTGGTCACCCCTAACTGCCCTCCCCTGCAGGCTTGATTGCCCCCAACTGCTCTCCCTTGCAGGCCTGGTCCCTCCCAACTGCCCTCCCTTGCTGGCCATCTTGTGGCGGCCATCTTGTGTCCACATGGGAGCAGCCATCTTTGACCACATGGGGGCAGCCATCTTGTGTGTTGGAGTGATGGTCAATTTGCATATTACTCTTTTATTAGATAGGATTTCTTCATGCAATTATAGAGACTGTCAGGTCCTAAGCTTTGCAGTGTAAGTCAGCAGGCTGATGACATAGTTCCAGTTTAATGGCCATCAGGCTTGAGACCCAGGAAGAACTGATTTTTCAGTTCCAGTCTGAAGGCAGGAAACACACACACACACACACACGCACACACGCACACACACACACATCAATGTCCCAGCCCAATAGCAGTCAAGCAGGAGGAATTCTCTCTTATTCAGGGATGGTCAGCATTTTTGCTCTATTCAGAACTTCAACTGATGGGATGAGGCCCACCCACATTAGGGAGAACAATCTGCTTTATGCAGCCTATCACTTTAACTGTTAAACTCATCCAAGAACACCCTCACAGAAACACCCAGAGCCATGTTTGACCAAACATCTGGGCACCCCATGGCTCAGTCAAGTTGACCCATAATATTAACCATCACATTATGGTACAAAGAATGTGCCTGTTACAGTCATCAGATCATACTGGCCAACCTGCTATAACCTCGGGCTCTTCACATGTGAAGTGAAGAGGAGGTATGGAGCTCCCAGAACCATTGTGACTGCTAATATAATAACAACAAATGTCGTGCGCACCAACTATATGCCAGGCACTATTCCCCACACTGTGGACACAGTAATGAAGAGAGACCATGTTCTTGCTCTCATGAAGCTCACAGTGTAGTGAGAAGGGACAGATCAAAGCAAATAAATAAATAATTGATTGTTTAATCTCTCAATGCCAGTATCCTAGAAGTTGTACATTCACTTGCATCCTGGGAAGTAGTTCTCAGTTCCCTTTTTACTGATGTTGAACTAGAGGCTGCTTGCTCGAGACCTCTCTGCTGCCAGGTGTCAAAGGTGAGACTCGGCCCAGGTCTTCTGGTCCAGCACTCCTTATGCAGCTAAAGCCCTCTTCCAACGAGAATAGAAGGCTGCAGTTCTCACAGACTCGTAACACTTCAGTAGAATACATTACCTCATGTGGACAGATGGTTCTGACTTTATATACTAAAACAAAAAAAAACAACAACAATGACTTAGGCAGATGTTTAGTTGATGACAAGCATTATAAACATGAGCCTAGTTAATGGATTTGCTGAAAGTTATCCATTGCTATGAATACAGAGATATTTATTGGTGTCTTAATGTGGAGAGTAAGGCATATGTAGCAAGCTAAAAAAGTGAGAGGTAAAATAAGATTCTCAAGGCAAGAGAAACCACTGGGAGCTAATTTATTTCATGAATTCAAATGATACTGAGTTTCTACTACTAGAATGGTAATTGCAATAAAGAAAATAAAAGGGGTTGGAGAGATCAAGGGACATGGGAGGAGAGGCCTCTTCATTCAGGTTGGTCAGGCAAGGCCTTTGGGAGGGGGTGACTTTGAGACAGGGCCTGAGGGGCAATATGCAAAAATCTGGAGGATGCCCATTGTAGGAGAGGGACTGCAATTGCAAAGGCCCCGAGGCAACAGAATGAGCTTGCTGTGCTCAGGAACAGAAAGAAGAGTGGCTGGAGGTTGGTGAGCAAGTAGGACATGGTAACCCCCTGTGTCTGGAATGGTAGAGAAAAGCCAAATTCTTCAGTGCTTGCAGCCCACAGAGAGGGACTTGAATTTTATACAGAGTACAGGAGAGGCCACTGGGAGATTTTAAGCAGGACTGAAATGAACTTACTTGTCTTTTTTTAAAAAGTCACTGTGATTATCATAAAGGTAGCATTGCTTACTTCCAGACGTTTTGCTCTTTTTAAAGATTATTGTGTCCTGGATCATTCATGCATTCCAGACTTGAAATGGACCAGATGAGGAAAAATGGGGGACTTCTGGAACACCAGTAAGAGTAAAGAACTACCCACATCCTGGCTGTGTGTAGACCTTCCATGGGAGGTGGATGTGATGGCAGTACAGTCCCATTTGTCACTTCTCTCCATCGAACATCCCTGACCTTCATACAACCCTTTCCACTGCTGGGTAACCGGGTAACAGTACATTAGCATCGATTTGTTTTCAGGTCTTTATGACAGATAGTCAGTGTGTTACCCTTTCCAGGTAACAGGGTTCCTTAAACCATTTGAAACGCCCAAATTGTCATAAAGCCCTTACTATGGGATTCTATCAGAGTTGGGATTACTGAGTCTATAGCATGCCACTAGGAGAGGGGTGGGAAGCAGGATGGAACACAGAGGCAGTGATGGCCACCTGCTCTGCCCATGCCTGTTCTACCCTGGTTTAAGACCTGAGCCAAAATGTCTCTTTAGCTGGTAGGGTAACAGAAATATATGTGTAATTTTATAAGTCAAGAATTGTCCTTCAACCCTGGCCGGTGTGCCTCAGTTGGTTGGGCATCCTTCCATGAACCAAGAAGTTGCCGGTTTGATTCCCAGTCAGGGCATATGCCCAGGTTGCAGGCTCCATCTCTGATTGGAGATGTGCAGGGGGTGTTATATTGTAAATCAGAAGATGCCTTAATCAATAAGCCAAATTTATTTGGAGTCCTTTTAGTTTCACTAGCGGGCCCAGAGGAAATCTTGCTTTTCAAATTCTGGGGCCAAATATGGTAGAAGTCTTTCCTATTTATATGTTTTTCAGCTCTTTGTTTACCAAATTTGGAGTGAGACTTCCAGACCATCTGAGAAAGAAGTCCTGTGTGCTGGGATAGGGTCGTGAGACCATATCTCAAGGCCTGGCCTGGCGCTAGCACTGACAACTCTGTCTGGGGCAGAGTTTATGGCCTCTCTGGAATGGGAGTAGTCTTATTTTTCCCTATTATTTAAGCAAGCAAACATTTACAGAAGCCAGAATAGCAGGGTTAAAATTTTAAACAGCAGTTTTTACCCAAGATGGAGGCTACAATGCTTCAAGGGCAGCTGATCCATGTTTCACTCTCACATTGATGTTTTTCTCTCTCTCTCTTTCTCTCTCCCTCTCCCTTCCTCTCTTTCTAAAAATAAATAAAAAGTCTTTTTAAAAAAAGAATTGTCTTTTAAAAGGTATTGGAAAACTCAACTCTTACTTTTAAGACTCTTCTATTTTTCTGGCATCTTGGATTCTTAAAGTAACAACATAATATGAAAATCATTCCTTAATACTATTGAATGAGGGAGATCCATTGCTGGAAACAGACTTTATATTTGACCAAGTTCTGCCTCCAATACTAAGATGAGTTGCCTAGGGAGCTACCCCCATGGGGTAATAAGCAGGGAAGAAGGGCACATTGGTCTGGATGGGATGGAAGAGGGGTAACCCCAGTGGTCTGCCAAATCAAAGAGGAAAGATGAAATTGCAGTCCGGAGAGAAGTCAGTCATCATCTGGGGAGATTAGATTGTGTGTTGAGCTGAAGGGACAAGTCTAGTATATAACGGTAGACGGCAATGTGGGTTGCTGGCCCAGAAGATTTAGGGAATGAAGTGAGGAGTGAGGCTTGGGCACTTTAGGAGGCTGAGAGAGCACCTGGCAGAGAGTGGCTCCCTGAAGGCTGTGTGTCAGCATGCCTTTGTCATGGGTTTCTTAACCTGCCAGAAATGCCTTGCAAGGACAGAAATTTTGGGGGGTATTCAGTAGGATATTTTATTTTTAATATTTTATGTATTTATTTTCAGATTACCTTCTTTTTCAATTACAGTTGACATTCAATATTATTTTATATTAGTTTCAGGTATGTAGCATAGTAGTTAGACAGTTATGTAATTTACAAAGTGACCCCCCCTGGTAATTCTAGTACCCACCTGGCACCATACATAGTTATTACAGTATTATTGGCTGTACTCCCTATGCTGTACTTCACATCCCTGTGACCATTTTGTTTCTACCAATTTGTACTTCTTAATCCCTTTACCTGTTTTTACCCATCCCCAACCCCTCTTCCATCTGGCAACCTCAGTTTGTTCTCTGTATGTATAAGTCTATTTCTGTTTTGTTTGTTTATTTTGTTCTTTATATTCCACATGTAAGTGAAATCATATAGTATTTGTCTTTCTCTGTCTGACTTATTTCACTTAGCATAATGCCCTCTAGGTCCATCCATGTTGTCACAAATGATAAATTTAATTCTTTTTTATGGCTGAATAATCTTCCATTGTATATACAGGGTGTCCCAAAAATGTATATTTTAACAGATGATAGCTCAGTTTTGCAAATAAAATATATTTTAATAAACACTGCTTTTATAATTATTCAAAGTGTATGTATACATTTTTGGGCCACCCTATATGTACCACTTCTTCTATTACCAAGATATGAAAGCAACCCAAGTGCCCATCCATAGATGGGTGCCTAAGACAGAATTTTTAAAGGGAGTTCATGTCCCTGGTTTGTCTCATTTTGGGTACTTGACTCTTGATTCTAAGACTTAGATAAGGTCTACTTGGCCTAGGTATTTATAAATGCTAAATCTAGGGGAGTCCTTGAAATAGTAACGTTATGAAGATGGCAAAGGGCTCTACTGAGCCATTCAACCCACATTTTAAAATAAGGTTATAACCAATGTATATCTAATAAACTAGAAAGGATTATGCAGTGTTTTCTGAGACCAGTCTTTAAACTCTCTCTACCAAGGAATGGATGTTAACCCCTAAACAGCAGCTCTGAGAATCCTTTTTAGTCTAGTGTGGGTCTTCATTTTGGTGTCTCCTTCACTGTGTGTTGATTGATTTCTCTCCACCTGATCTGGAAAGTGGTGGCTGAGGCAGATCTCTGCACCTGCCCGCTTTCCCTCTCTATTTTCTTTGGCTACCACGTTCTCCTATGGGGTTAGCTTTTTTTTTTTTTCTGTGATGGTGAAAGCTTGTCATCAGGATGGGTCTTTTGTTGCTTAGAACCCCACCTTGCGGTGAATTGCCCATTTCACAGAAGCATGAACGTCATGCTGCTTCCTGGACAACAGCTAAGTGGTACTTCCCACCCCTACCCTTAGCAGAAGTTCCTCCGAAAATTATTGTTCGATCTCTCAATGCCCAGTATCCTAGAAGTTGTACATGCACAGCATCCTGGGAGGTAGTTACCAGCTCCCTTTACTGATGCTGAAGCAGAGGCAGCTTGCCCATGACCTGTCTGTTACCAAGTGTCAAAGATGAGGCTCAGCCCAGGTCTTCTGACCCCACATCCAGCCCTCTTTATGCAGCCAAAGCCCTCTTCCGACAGAGAAGAAAAGTTCGCAGCTCTCCCACACTTGTAAAACGTAAGTGGAACACATTACCTCCTGTGGACAGATGGTTATGACTTTAATACTAAGGAAACCTATTTAGGCAGATGACAAGAAGTGTAAACATGACCCTGCTTAATGCATTTGCTGAAAGTTATTGGTTGCTCCTTGTTAGAACTACTGCTTTTTCTGTCACGCCTCAGATTAAATACCCCCAAAATTAAGAATGAAGAAAACTGGCATTTGAAATGTTCAGTCTTCACCAGCAAATAGAACTCTTGGTTCCAAAAAGAATGAGCTGTACAGTTTGGTGTGGGAAATCACAAATAAGAAAAGGGGAATGGAGAAATCGGAGGAAGATCCCTCTCCAAACAAAATGAGGAAAGAAGAGAAATGACTCTTTGCAAAGAATTCGGCAGGAGCATCAGGCCACGATTGGACTGATCTCTGATTCAAGCGTTATACCGAGCCTATCGCAGACGCCCTGTTCACCGTTGGGGCTCATTCTCAAGAAGACAGCATCATTACCCTGTCTCTCCTTGACCCTCAACCCCACCCCCCACCTTTCTTAGGCTTTTCAGGCATGGCTCGTTCTGCCCTCCCCATTCCCAACAACTCCCTAAGGCCTGCACTAGCTTCAGTCCTAGCAGGCAGCGAGGCTTCCTTCAGACCTCCAGCAGGCCCCTTGTTCCCCACCCCATTCCTTTGGACAGCTTCAGGTTACGGTATTTTGGAAGCCCCCTTGAACTCAGTAAGCCCCTTATTGAGTCTCAGACTTTAAAATGTTCTCAGACCCACAGGCTCCTCCCTTCTAGTTGCCACCTTTGAGGGTTAATTTGCTGATACCTCAGTGTTGCTTCTGTTGCTGCAGAAGCAAGTGGAAAGCGAGGCATGTCGTGGGAGAAAATACTATGCTTTTATTTATAGGTCCGTCCTCATAGAGGGTCTTAAAGGAAATGTTTGCTCTGGACCTATTGTACTGCATCCTCACGCTAGTTCCTTCTAAGCATCTACTCCCACCCGTGAAACCTTCATGGCTGAGTTGAATTGTTTGCAGCTACCACACACGTGTGAGGGGAGAAGGGTTTGAATGTGTCATCTTTTAAATGCAGAAGGTTCTTTCATTCCACAGATTCTGAGGATCCGGCATCTCAAGGGACAACATATGGAGGAGCAGTTGTGTGAATTCTCCTCCTGTTTCTGCTCTCCCCAGATGACCGCAGCCTGTCCGCTGTCTCCCCTCCTGCCTGTGCTGCAGCCCACACTCTAGCCATCGCCGCCTGCCCTGGCCAGCCTGGGCCACATGCTTGTAATTGATCTCCCAGGTCCAATTTTTCAGCTTCTCATTCCTTCTGTCATTAATCTCAAGCCCTTGGCAAGGGATCCCTCTGTGACCTTCCGGTGCCAATCTCCACCCCCACATCCTTCCGCAAGTTTGGTAGGCGAGCCACAGAGGGCAGCTGCCTCTCTCTCGGCCCTGTTCCCAGACCATCATTTCATCCCACCTTAGGCAATTCTGTTCATTCTTCATGGCCGTGTTCAAACCCACCTCCTTCCCTCCCTGGTAAAAGTTCATTGTTCTTTTTCTAATGCTTCTGAAGTCCTCCTCTTATACCAGCAGGGTAGCTCGCCTTTGTTCTGCTCTGTATTAACGTGGCTTGCATGTAAGTCTTTTCTCCCCACTGAATTTAATGTTCTCAAGGGTTTGGTCTGTGTCTCATTCATCTCTGTGACCTCGCCGTACCTAATAGAGCTCTTCGTACAAACCAAGTGTTTCAAAGTGTTGAACTGAGAGCAGCAGGCCAGCTTTCTGATGCGCTAGAAAGATACAACTAGAAAGGTGGGGCAGATTAGCTTCTCCAAAGATGTGAGGGCAAGGCTGACGCCGGTCTTGTCCTAAGAAAGATTGTCTTTCAGCATCCTCGTCACTGTACCTTAGCAGGTTTGAAAAGAAAAGTCGGCGCTGAGCTCATCAGTAGTACTTATTGAGTGCATGGGGGTATCAGGCCAAGTAGAGCATATAATATGTTCTCTTTTCCTTAACTCTAGGAACTGATCCTTTTTCAATGATTTTCATCTAAGGCTTCAAAGTACATCCTATTGTGTTTTTTTAATATATTTTATTGACTTTTTACAGAGAGGAAGGGAGAGGGATAGAGTGTTAGAAACATCGATGAGAGAGAAACATCGATCAGCTGCCTCCTGCACACTCCCTCCTGGGAATGTGCCCACAACCACGGTACATGCCCTTGACCAATCAAACCTGGGACCCTTGAGTCCGCAGGCCGACGCTCTATCCACTGAGCCAAACCGGTTAGGGCAGTACATCCTATTGTTAACCCTGATATAGTTGTCCATGAATGTCCGACTGTACACACACACACACACACACAGATGTATGTATCGAGGTGGTTTTTAAACTCTGGTGTTATGTAGCATATTCCAAAGGAACCCAAGTCTAAGGGACAGGAGCACAGTAACTTGATGGAACCAACTGCTACAGAGCAGCATACATCAGACTGTCCCACGCCAAGGAAGCTATGGGTGGAGATCCTCACACAGGGAGGGGTGAAGCCTGCTTCCTCTGGTTCATTGGTTTTCCCTGACAGCATGGAATCAAGTTAATCCCTACCAGGGATTTAAGCCTTGCATTTAGTAAACTGACATTCAAGTCACAAGCACAGATTTGACACCTCTGTCTGGCTACCTCTGACTGTTGTCTGCCCTGCTCCTCTGTCCTCTGGCACAGTGGCTGGACCCTGTATCTCAGATGTCAAACACTTCACTTTCCCTTATCGCGAGCAGAGGAGAAGTGACAGCTACATCCCCCCACTGCCAGAGAAAGCCAGGAAGACTACAGGAGGCGGAGCCTAGCTGAATAGAGAGTGGGATTAAAAATGGCCGAGGAACCCCATCTACTTAGAATTATCCATATCTGCACAAGAGGGAAAGGAGTTCGTCTTGGTATTAAAACAAACCTTTCTTTTCCCGGGCTATGTTCAGTTTGCTTATATTATTTTCCCCATCATACTGTTTTCATAGTGCCCTCTACAGGCTATTTGCAAAACTACAGTGCTCTCAGGCCTTAACTGGAGCCACTTCTTTGGTAATTCCTTCTGTAGGATGAGCCGAACCCAAAGCTTTCTTGATGTAAGCAATATATTGCTGATTTGTAGCTACCTAAGAGCGTAAAAGTGAACCATGCCATTCCATGAAGAAATCATAAGAGATTTCTTTGTAAAGGTCCATCAGCTCCTGACCTTGGGAGAGAGACCCGGGCTGTCCTGCGAGACATGATGCAGAAACCCTGACCCGGGCTACTGGATTGAGAACACTGTAGCATTTTCTGGATGTTTGCTGACAGCTCCTAGTCTCATATGAAATGCTCGGTTTTTCTTTGGTCATATTTTTATTGTGGTTATTCTGCATCTATCAGAATGTCATCCCATTTTAACTCCTTCTTTGAAAAAAACAAAACAAAACAAAACAAAACAAAACAAACAAAAAAACCCACCCCACAAAAATTACTCTGGGCTTGTTAGTTTCTATTATCCCTCATAAATAAACTCTAAACAAAAACATGCATAGAATTACATCGAAGGGGTGTTTTCTTACTAGATATTCCCATCAGAATCTGCGCCCCCTCATTCTAAGCCACTACCATATCACAAATTCAAAAAGACTGTGTTTTCATCCCCAGTTATTACGCATGATCCCTCTGCATGTGGAAGATTACTGAGGCAGCACAGAGAAAGAGCAAAGCAACAGATGAGGCCAATTTTCAAAAAAACTAAGGAACTGGTGCAAAACGTTCTTCGCATTGTGATGGAGTGAGGCTCTGCAGGTTTCTCCTGCTGAGCTGGGGTTTTGCTTTGGTTCTCTCCTCCCCCACCCGCCCTCAAATAGAAACAGAATCGCACATATCCTTATGGTCGGTAGACCTGATTTATCCTTCTAGAGGATAAATTGGCTCAGTCTTTTGAGGGGAATGAACTCCTGTGGGATCCCAGCGTTGCATTGTGTTTATGGGCAAATGTTATCAATCAGTGGCCCAAGTGCTCATTCAGTTCTAACCCTGGAGTTATATATTCTGTACCGAGTGGTCGGTTCATGACTTTATTTAGGAGTATGGGTCTAAAGAACAGGAATAGCAAACACGGGCTAAGCCCAGGGTCCATGAACTCTTTCCGTAAAAGACCAGATCAGTATTTTCAGCTTGTGAGCTATACAGTCTTTGTTCAACCCAGCTAGTGCAAACGTAGTCACAGATAATAGTAAACAAGGGGGTGTGGCTGGGTTCCAATAAACCTCCCCACAGAAACAGGCTGCAGGATTTGAACGCCCTTGTTTGTGAACCCCTGTGCTCAGCGATTGCAGGACCAGAGGCGAGCAGGCTGGTGCCTGCGTGATGGTGCCCAGTCAAGGTGGCAAGTGGGGCCAGAAATCCAACCCATGCTCTGCTTCGACCCACCTCCTCCCACAAGGGGCATTTGTTTCATTTTGTGCAAAGATACCTGCTGCTCCCAGGCTGTGTCCAACCAGAAGGATCACCTTTCCTAATGTATTAGGCAGCGTCCTCCAGAGAAACAGAACCAACTGAATGTGTGTAAACAGGAGATTGATTATAAGGAATTGGCTCACACAGTTCTAGAGGCTGGCTACTCCCAAGATCTGCAGTGTGAGTCAGCAAGCAGAGGACCCAAGAGAGCCAGCTGTGTAGTTCCCAGCCAAGTCCGAAAGCCTGAGACCCAGGAGAGCTGATGTTTCCGTTCTAGTCTAAAGGCTGATGAACTCAAGACCCAGGAAGAGCCAACATTTTGTTTGGAGTTGAAGGCAGGAAATATTTCCTCTTATTCATTGGAGGGGCAGGTTTTTTCATTCTACTCAGGCCTTCAACTGATTGGATGAGACCCACCTCCAGTAGAGAAGGCAATCTGCTTCATTCAGTCCACTAATTCAAGGGTTAATCTCATCTAGAAACACCCTCCCAGACACTCCTGGAATAGTGTTTGAGCAAATAGCTGGGCACTTCATGGCCCAGTCAAATTGGCCCACAAAATTAGCCATCACACTTCATTTGCAAAAATGTGCCACCTGTGTACAGTAGTGCCGAGTACTTCGCGTTTTCTGGTGGGCTTCCTATCCAAAAGTAGGGTCTCGTGACATCTGTTTTAACATCCACATCGCTCTTCGTAGACGCAATTACTGTGAGCACTGTCAGCAGGACAATTGGACCGCAAGGAGTAGAAGTCAAGGGAGGGTCTGAAAAGAAAGGAGGGGACAGGAGAGAAAGCACAACAGGCTAAGTGACATAGGAGGTGGCATCTGTTCCCGCTCATAAAACCACATAGGGTCCCTCTTACGTTTGCCTCTTTTATGTCTGCATTTTGTCACCCACTGCCACGTAAGCATGGTCTTCCCAAGCCCTGGCTCGAAGGGTCCTTTCATTTCAGGCATTTGCACTCTCACCTCAACCATCCAATTGGTCTATTGCTTGTTGTCCCAACCCCAGATTGGAGAGAGAGGAATCTGATTTTCCTGAATTAAGATTCGGGTTAACCTTCTATCCCATGGGATTCTCATACAGAGCACTCAGCATATTGATATAGAGTAGAATAGAGATCCTGCTAAAAACTACATACATAGATGTCTTCATATTCAGTACTATCTAAAAAGGGGATGCCATTATTTACCTGGAAATCGTGATAGAGGGAATAAAATGGAAAGGAAAAAGCCACTTGCAGCCGGAGAGCTTAGAGCCTTTGAACCTTGAGCATTTCTCTAAATGTTGACAAAATTATATCAATCATCAAGTCATTTCATGCCTTTTGCATTTAACCTCAGAGTCTCTTGCTCTAAAAAGCCGCTCTCAGTAGGGATAATGGAGCGAATGACCTTAGTGTCCGTGTTTGGTTGCTTTATAATATGCACTTGGTTCTCTCTTGTGTGGAATGTCCTCTTGATTTTAACTTCCTATTTTTAGCTTCTCCGTATATTGTGTTACGTGTTCACTCTCACTCTCCACCCTGTCACCCTGGAGATCCATCCACACAAGGCTACATAGAAACATTTAATGTGGAGCTGGAGCTGTTTTCCGGGGGGCACCTGTCATCAGCCTGCCGGCACCTCCCTACCAGCATCCTCAGAGGCCTGGGTGGGAGTGGGCACAGGGAAATGGAGGTGGGAGTTGAATTTCTTGACTTCTGAGGTTATAAGCCATCATAGGAAGAAAGTGTATCCAGGACAGGAACCTTGACTTGGCCCCTGCGTCCTCGCCCACTGGCTGGCTCATATTTGGCTCTCAATACATGTCTGTTCAGTGAGTGAATGACCACATGGCTTGGGAATGAGGAGCATGCTGTGACCCAGCAGATGGGTCATGAACTGACCGAATGGCTTTTCCAGTTTTTCGGTGTGATTGGAGTTGGTGGCCTGTATGTTTGCACTTGGTTTAGAAAAGTTCCCTGGGCCTGGTCCTCACGCGGCGTTGTGAACTCAGCTTGGTTCCTAGGCAAATGTAGTTTTCTTACTAATCCATACGTTTGAAAGAACACATGCATCGAAAGCAGCAGCGAGCCCCCTTAGACTATATGCTCTCTTGAAGGAACATCGCCGGTGTTGATGGCAACAGACAGCTCCCTCAAATCTCTGGTTCAGGCCTGTGGAGGGGAGAGCCCACCATCACAGGCCACCTGCCTCATCTCCTCTGTGATTAGCCAGAACTGTATTATCAATATTTTAAAAAATATTTTTATCGATATCAGAGGAGAGAGAGATAGAAACATCAGTGATTAGAGAGAATCGTTGATTGGCTGCCTCCTGCACACCTCCCCGAGGGAATGAGCCCACAACCTGGGCATGTGCCCTGACTTGGAATCAAACCATGACCTCTTGGTTCATAGGTCAGTCCTCAACCATTGAGCCACACCAGTCAGATGCATTATTAATATTTAACTCAAAGAATGGCTTGGCAGTTGGAGTCACAGTCTGGATATCGGGTCTGTTGTTTTGTCCCAACCTTCACTTGCAGGCGCCATCATTCCTTCCCCTCTTCCTTTGCCCCCACATTGGTATAAACTGAGTTTTGTGGGCACACAACTGCCAGTGTCTGCTCTTTGCGAAGCCAGCTTCTCTCCTTCCGCCTCCCCATCCTCTCCTCCCGGCCCGCTCTTCACTGCGGCACGCTGGTCATCCATTATTGATGACCCTTCGGCACCTTCTTCGCCCCAGTGTTTCCGAAGCCCTTGTGCACTGCTGAGCAGAGACAGGTGCAGGATCCGGTGGGGGGCCAGGCTGCTGCTCTCGGCCTGGGCTGGGCTCCTCCCCCTTCCCGGCTGCTGGAGAGGACACCTGGCACTGGAGGTTGGACAGCAGTGGTGGCGGCAGCTGGTACTGGGGAGGGTTTGTTTCTCTCCTCTGTTCCCTAGGAAGCCAAAGGTTAAACTGCTCAGTTTCAGAGACCCCCTGGGCATAAAATACTGAGCTTTATCTTTCTGGAGTGGGCTGATTCCTGGGCTCCTGACCTTTGCTCCAACAGATCAGCTGTCCATTCCTGAGAGTGGTTTTCTCTACCTTCTATTTGGTCAGGATGAAGGAGGCTAATGTGTGCTTTAGCTTATTATTGAGACAAGTATTGGAGAAAAAGAAACTGTTACTTTCCCTTGCCCCTTCTTATTCAACCAAGTTTTGACAAGATACAATTGAATGAATCATTTCCATAGAGTACCCCTTCTGAAGCAAATTCTCTGCTCAAAGATGCCTTGGCCACACCACTGGGACATGCCCACCTGTACATCTGTATGCAAAATGTACACACCAGCTTCATCCATGCGTCCACCGTCAGCCTCCCCTGAGGCTTCCCAAGACACAGGCTGCTGCTTTAGGGAATGTTAGCAGGAGACCCTTTGGGGACTCATCTGACTGGCTCCTCCCACCATGTTCAGATTTCATACTGGAGAATGCAGAATTTGCAGGGACCAGGGTAATTTTAGGGAACAAAAAACAACAACAAACGACAACAATCAAATGTCTACTTCTCAGGTTCCAGAAGTTAAAACAGGCATTTTTCTAGACAGAATAAGGAAATAGGACCCTGCTGTGTCCTAGGCACCCAGCAAACTTGCCTTAGAATTACTCTAGTACGTAAGGGAGTGATTTCTGGGCTCACTCTAGCTAAAAAAGTGCAGGGAGAGAGGGAGACCGGCCTTCCAGTCCTAACCTCCCACAAGGGACACCCACCTAAAGGTCTTTGAGCCTTGCTCAGAATTGAATCACAAAAGGAACATTCCTTTGCTTCATGAACTATTTTAATGAAAGCAAACGAGACCAAGAGCCTCATGTGCTATTTCCCTGCTTATTTCACATCTTCAAAGGCCTTTAATAATCCCCATTATGTGGCTATGTGATTATTATCACACAACCTCAGACTCTTACATTTTTTAAATAATTCACCAGCAAGAACCAATGTCAGAACTAAATGCTAATAAGATTTGGTCTGGGAAACTAACATGGTAAGATTGTTAATGTTTAATGCACTCACATCAAAGTGGGATAATCCTGCTCCTGAAGGTCAAGAGAACCTTTTTTTTTTTTTTAATAGAAGAGAAAAGATTATTGTAGCTGTTCCATTTCTCTCACTCCAATGAGTCTAGCATAAACTTATTATAGGCAAGCCCAGGATAGACATTTCCTGGTGATCTGGCAATTTCCCTTGTATTGTTCGTGTGGTTTGTCTCTGTCCTCTTCCTCCTTGTTTCTAATGATGATGACAAAAAGCATCTCTGGAATAGGCCCCATCTTCCAAGTGCTCTTCTTATTGTCACTCCCAACAACCACCCTTGGGTTTTATTACAATCCTTGATCTGCCCAGTTAATTTGCATATGAAAATGTGGCTTGGTTTTAGAGCAGTGGTAATGGAAGTTATTGCTTCTGATCGGAAAAGGAAGGCTGACCTTCAGCGATGCAATAGGAAATTGCAGAGTTCTGCTCCAAGTTCCCTTGCTAAATCACAAGCTTACAAGGGGCAAGATCGATTTCTTCATTTTCTTTAGGCAGCGAAAATCTCCAGCCCTAAAACTTCTAGCAATTGGAAAAAAAGAAGCAACTAACTGTTATTGGGTACCATGCAATACCCATAAAAGGGTACCGGGTCCTAGTCAGTTTGGCTCAGTGGATAGAGCGTCGGCCTTCGGACTGAAGGGTCCCTGGTTCATTTCCGGTCAAGGGCACATGCCTGGGTTGTGGGCTTGGTCCCCAGTAGGGAGCATGCAGGAGGCAGCCGAACAGTGATTCCCTGTCATCACTGATGTTTCTATCTCTCTCTTTCTCTCCCTTTCTCTCTGAAACCAATAATTCTTTTTTTAAAAAAGGGGCAACGGCTCCCGGAGGCAGCCTGGAGGTGCAGGTTTCAGATAGCATGTGCTATGCAGGGATGGCCCCTGCAGAGTTGCTTGGGGTGGGGGAGGGTTGCATTTTGGGATTCCGTAGTAAGCTTCTGCATAAGCGGATAGACTTGCTTTGTTGGGCTGATAAATAGTTTTTTGGCACTCTGCCCTAATTTTCCCTGGCAAATATTGTCCCACAGCTTTGCGATGAATGCACCCCTTGAAAACTTTGGAATAAATTCTCATGCAGTCATATCATCACTCATCATTTTGCTAAGAAACATTAGTGAAGAAAGCTAATTATATTTTTGTGGTTTTTGTTTGTTTTGCCTTTTCATCTTTCTGTGTTTTAGTGGGAGATGAATCCATCGAACATGAAAGGACTAGGTTCTGGTTTTCGCTCTGCCCACTAACTGAATGTGTTTCTTTATGCAAAGGTCTGAGCATTTCTGGGGATTAATTTTTTTTTTTACTTGTCAAATGGAGCTAATAATACCTGCTCCCACTGACCTGTACATGGCAGTATGGGTGAAGTAAAAGCACAGATGTGAAAGTGTTTGCAGAATTCTAAAATGTTTAGGCAGCATTTCCTCGTGTGTCAAGGGGGGTGATGAATTACACTCTTGCGGCAAAAAAATGATTATGAGGGTTAAATGTCGAAGGGCTTAGAAGAGACCCTGACACATAAATAGCACTCTATCGATGGCAGCTGGAAGACCAAGCAGTGGAGGTATTTCCCCTGAATCCCTTCGATAGCCTCCTCCCCTCTGAAGCAAAGAAACTGAACTGGCCTCAAAGATCAGTTCCATGCATATATTCTTTGACTTTGGAGATCTTGCTTTTTTTGGAGCCTTGCATTCTGCTTTCTGGAGATTTGTAGACGTTAGCTGCCCCACCAAGGGAATCCAGCATCTACAAAGAATGACCTTGGAGTTGGAATGACCTTGGAGCTGTAGCAACTTGTATTTGAATTCTAGCTCTGTCCCTTATGTGGTGGATGTGACCCCGAGCAACCTTTCTCAGTACTTCGTGCCTCACTTTCTTCATTGGGGGTGGTGTTATACTATCTCCTTCAAAAGGCTACTATGCGTTGAATGACACAAATGCTAGTCAGAAGAGGCTACCTGATTCACAGGGCCCAGTCCCAAAGGAAAATGCAGGGTTGGAAGTTCTTAGCAACAGCAGAGCATTAAACCGAGCCTGGGTCCTTCCAAGCCATGACCCAGTGCACCTGCGTAGGTCACACCCCTGGAGCTGGCCCTGGCATAGTGGCAGCCTGCAACCTAACATAACAGACTGTGCTTTTCTTTCTTGTCCTCTCTCCCCTGTCTCTTCCTTCCTTTAGCTATGCATCCCTAGGAGGAGCTGGCTCCACTCTTAAAGTTCCTACTGCCATTTCCCTCACCAGCCTCTTAGGATGGTTCCCTCTGATGATTTAACTGCTTCTCCCTTTTTGCCTCTGAGATCAGGGAACCAGGTGGTAGGATTGGGAGAGGATACCTTATCTACACAACCTTCCCGTCCCTGTATCTATATGAAGTACGGCCCAGGGGTCCTCAAACTTTTTAAACAGGGGGCCAGTTCACTGTCCCTCAGACCATTGGAGGGCCGGACTATAGTTTAAAAAAAAACTATGAACAAATTCCTATGCACACTGCGAGCCCGGGACGAGTCAGCTGCTAAGCAGGACAGGCAGCGGCACCCAGCGGGCCGGATAAATGTCCTCGGCGGGCCGCATGTGGCCCGTGGGCCGTAGTTTGAGGACCCCTGAGGCAGCCCAGGAAAATAAAGAACTATTCTTTGGCTTTGGAGATTTTGCTTTTTTGGAGTCTTGCATTCCTGCTTTCTGGAGATTTGTAGAACTTTTGATGCATAAAAAGGGGCTAGAGAATACTGTATATATGTGTGGGTACGGGGAGGGGGAGGGTGAAGGAGGTAAACTGAGGCAAAGAAAAAGAACAAAGGGAAGTGGAAGTATTTAAAGAAGGGAAGAGCCTGCATTTCACGGAGGATATCATTTTGTTACCTTGTGTCTAAGCACAATTGACACACTAGTTGAAATAAAGCAACCAAACCTGTTCTGAGAGTTTGGCTCCCTTGTGTCTAACTTTATCATTGACAAAGTAGTTTGTATGCATTCTTCTGTTCAGAATTCACAGCATCTGTGTGTTTGGTATGCTACTTATCGCTTCATTTTGCCGAGGAGGAGATAACGTAACCTTCCATAGTTACTGTGTCCGTTGGGAGTGTTTCGGCTCCAAGTAGCAGAAAACTTGAATTACTGTGACTGAGTTTGGGGGGGAGACGCCCTCCTAACAGGAGGCTTGGAAGCAGATTGCCACCACAGGGGTTGGACAGCTCACAGATATCATGGCTCCTTTCTGCTGTGCCCTTGGCCTTCCTTCAAGGTCACAAGATGGTTGCTTTGGCTTCAGGCATCATGACCACGGTCAACAAATGAAGAAATGTGGGAAGGAGCAGAATGAGCTGTACTGTCTCCTTTTCCCATGAAGGTTAAGCCTTCTCGGGCATCCTCTGGCTTGCAGACTTCTGCTTATGTCTCACTTGCCAGAACTGTCGCATGGAAGTTCTTAGCTACCTAAAAGGCTGAGAAGATGGGTGTTCGGCTGTCCAGCCTTCATACAGATGGTGACAGAGAAGGGTGTTAAGACGTCTCTTGGGTGAAGCATACAACTGCGTGGGCCTTGGTGACACAGGTAGTAAGTGGCAAGGACAGAGGCTGAACCCAAGCCCTCTGATCCCAAGTTGAGTGATTTTACAGCTCTGCCATATTGCTGTTCTTTTAAATGTGTGTTCAGCACTATCCGACTCAGCCACTTCTTGCTGAGATGAGCAGACAGAAGTCACTCCACATTGTGGAAATTTAAAAGCAGGGAATAGACTTCCTATGCCTTGCCTTAAGGCTCATGGAAAGAATCTCCTCCAAGGTATATAAAACAAGAGCTATGTGGTATATAGAGAATGTATTCCTGCTGTAAGGAATCCTATAAGAAGTTTCATGGAACTAGTTGTAGTATATAGTAACTCCCTCTTATCCACAGAGATACGTTCCAAGAGGCCTAGTGGATGCCAGAAACCACAGAGTACCAACCCATGTATAAACTATGTTTTTTTCCTATACATACACACCTAAGGCAAAGTTTAATTTTTCAATCGGGCATAGTAAGAGAGTTACAAAAACTAATAATAAAATAGAACAATTATAATATACTGTAATAAAAGTTATATGAATGTAGACTCTCTTGCTCTTTCTCTCTCTCAAAATACATATATATCTTCTTGTGATGATGTGAGATGATAAAATACTTCTTTAGGTCAAGAACTTTCATCTTTTTATTAAAAGGAAGCACTTTATGACTTCTCTTTGTCCTATCCAAATTGCCAGCATCACTGCCTTTGTGTTTGGGGGCCATCCTAATATATAAAAACCCTGGGTCGTAAGGACCAGTAAAGACCGAGGCTCAACCAACTGGAGTCAGTCCTGAAGTCAGCGCAGTGCCCCAGCACTGACTGCTGAGGGGGCAGCGAATCAGGGCCACAGAGAGGCCTGAAGAGAGAAGCAGGGACTGATCTGTTGCCTCTGTGGCAGCTTTTGATCAGCACTTGCTTCTCTCTTTCTTTCCCAGTCTGGCCAGCAGCTGCACCTCCATTTCTCTCCAGGAGGCTGCTGATCAGCCCTGCCTTTCTGATCAGGCCCTGTTGATAGGCCCAGAGATGCTGACTGGCATAGGAACCAACCAATCAGAACCAAATGTGGGTGTTGTGGGGAGCCAATGGCTGCCTAGGAGGTGGAGCTTTTGACACTGACTGGCATAGAAACTGACCAATCAAAACCAAATGTGGGTGCTTTGGGAGCCAATGGCTGCCTAGGAGACGGAACTTTTGATGCTGACTGGCATAGAAACCGACCAGTCAGAACCAAATTGGCCAGCAGAGGAGGGCAGTTGAGGGTGAGATCAGGCCTGCAGGGGAAGGCAGTTGGGAGCGAGATGCAGGGGAGAGCCGTTGGGGGCGAGATCAGGCCAGCAGGGGAGGACAGTTGGGGGCAACCAGGCTGGGAGGGGAGGGCAGTTGGGAGCGAGATCAGCCCGGCAGGGAGGGCCATTGGGGGCAAGATTAGGCCGGCAGGGGAGGGCAGTTGGGGGCAACCAGGCTGGCAGGGGAGGGCAGTTAGGGGTGATCAGGCTGGCAGGCAGAGGCAGTTAGGGACGATCAGGCAGGCAGGCGGGTGAGCAGTTAGGAGCCAGTAGTCCCAGATTGCGAGAGGGATGCCCGACTGCCACCCTGTGGGATTGGGCCTAAACCGGCAGTCAGACATCCCCCAAGGGGTCCCCAATTGGAGAGGGTGCAGTCTGGCCTGAGGGAACCCCCCCTCCATGCACAAATTTTATGCACTGGGCCTCTAGTATTAAATAAAATAAGGGTGACTTGAACATAAGCACTGTGATACCAGGACAGTGGATTTGAAAACTGAGACAACTAAGTGACTAATGGGTGGGCAGTGCATACAGCATGGAGACGCTGAACAAAGGGATGATTCATGTCCCCGGAGGGATGGTGTGAGATTCTTATCATGCTGCTGTGAATAGCATGCAATTAAAACTTATGAATTGCTCATTTCTGGAATTTTCCATTTGATATGTTCAGATCTTGGTTGACCGAGAGTAACCAAAACCACAGAAAGGGAAACCATGTATAAGTGAGAGGGGGCGGGGCTACTGTATTTGGAAACACATAATAGAAATTGTGTGAAATACTGCGTTGGGCTGTGTGCCCTGCCAGTCTTCAGCTGCCCCTCCTCCCACCCTGCTTCCAATCACAGCTGACTTGTTTGTTGGCAGGAACAATTTACATTTGAAGATCATAGTTAGATGCCCTTCGTGATTTATTAAACTCACTTTGCTAAAGCAAGACTAAAGTCATAAACACACATTCATATCCATTTGAGAAACAAAAGCCAAGATGGAATGCCTCCTTTGTAATCACCAAATACAGTGACCGCAGCAGGGAAGCCGAGCTGTGTAATTCAGTCCAGGGCAGACAAGTAACAGAATCTGGAAATGTAAATATGTTTCTGTTGGAGACACTTGAAATAACATTACGGCCAGCTTTCTCCTTCTTCGCTGGGGAATGTTGTGCGAGGAATTTCTGTTGTGTTTTCTTTAAATGCTCCCAGCAATAAATTGGAAGTATAGTACCCGCTAAATGTTTAGTCAGTGGTTGAAACAGTGAATAAATCATGAAATCTGTAGGTGAGCTGAGTAATAGCTTCCCTGGAGAGAACTGTAATTCCGTGTTGACGAAATAAATCCCCGTGCCTTTTCCTGGAGAATCTTTTCCTTTTGAGCAAGGGTGTTTGATACTCCTAAGTTAATGAAGAGTTTTGGCCAGGAATGTTACTGAACCTAGTGGTATTGTTTAAAAACTGCTGTTTATGTGCTAGGCACATAGTTAGGGAATTTTATAAGCATTCGATCATTAAACACTCGCCCAACCTGGTACAGTGCTTAGCTCTATTTTTCCAGATGAATAACCAAGACACTGAGAGCTCATGTAAGTTGTCTAAGCTGGGAAGGAATAACATTCTTTCACCTCTTACGTTTCTCCCGGGCAGTGTGGGAGACCCAACAGATTGGCTCAGTTAACCCTTGTCACAACCTCTTCTATCTTGTCCACTTCCTCCATGGAGGTCAGACACCTTGAATTCCCAGCCTTCGTGTGGCTCGGCTTGGGGTTGCCAGGAGACACAGTTCTGACCAAAGATGCATGGCAGAATTCCCTGGGGAAGCTTCTCTTCCCCCAGATAGGGAAAGCCGGACCAGTTGCTCTAACCCTGGACTTTTTGGTAGTAGATTCCTTGTTATACAAAAGAAATAATCTCTTACTGTATTCACGAAGCCACTAATGGGTGTTCTGTCTCCCTGCCCACCTCCCCACCCCCACAGGCAAATCAGTAAGCCTGCACTTCTGAAAGTGGCCATCTGGTTGCTCCTAGGGTATAAGCTGTTCACTCGGTATAGCTAACTGAGAAAGGTCACTATGATTGTATGATTCAGTGTTGCCTTTAGAATTAGACTGCAACCTCCATGGCTGTGATAGTAGAAATTAGATACCTGGTGATTTATAGTGATTACAGTGAAAGATGTGTTATTCTGGAAGACCTGGGTCTAGTGCTGGTTCTGGCCCTTAGTGATTAAGTGACCTGGAGCGAGTTAGTTACACGTGTTAAATCTCAGAGGGGATAATAATAGTTCCACAGCATATGATTTGGGGGGCATTTGGCACTGGATCAGACCCATAATAAAAGCTCAGTTGGTGGTATTATGGTTGGTAGCAATAATAACAGTAATAGGATTGCTCAAGACTTCAGGATTGAGGGAATTTTACCAAGGTAAACGTGTTCTAATTTCCTCTCTCTGGGTTCATCTGTTATGGTCCCTTTTTCACTTAATCTAATATGAATACCCTCCCAGAATTAAATTGTGGTTTTTTTCCTAAAGATCAATGATTTCTTTGGGGCCTTTTGAATGGTGACAATATGTATGTTTGCCCCTTCTCTCTATTCCATTGTCAAAAGCCTTCACTACTTTCCCTAATCATTGTAGCTAACTGTTTCCTTACACTCCGAGGGACTCAAAATTCGAAACTTGATTTCATTTCTTTTGACTCCAGTTCCCTGCATTGTGCTGACTTGTAAAACAGCTCTTCTAAATGCTACACATTTGTTCAAAATGCTGCAAGCTTGGGAGCAGTAAGAGCAGCATGGCACACTTTACATTTCAAGATGTCCTCAGAAGGAAAGCTCTTCCCATTTTCCCCTTGAAAATCATAAAACAGAAAAACAAGAGTGAGAAGCATAAATTTCATTTTCAATAAAGCTAGGAGGTTCTGTATCCAAAATGACACGTTATAATGTTGGGCTAGCCAAGTGCAATGGAGCAGGAGTTCAGGAAGAGCTAAGAGAAGAGGACTGTGACCAGCCTGGAGATTCTGAACAAGTGGGCAGGTAACACATCTCCAACACTGGTCCTCCTGAGTAGACATACTCTAAAGGATAAAGCCAACAAGCCTTTGAAAAATGGCAAGAGCATTGCAAACAGAAGCTCCTTGTAACCTACCTAACCTTCATCTGTAGAAGCAGATGAAGCTGAAGAAGGAAATGCACAGTTATGCTCGGTATAGAGGAAGCTGTCTGCTGGTAAGGGGTGGCTGCAGCCTGTTGGCTGAGAGGCAGTGGCTAAAAGAACTCATAAACACACAGGCAGTCAACCTAAAGCAAGGAGTACTAAGTCCTTTAAGGGTGTGATCACCAAGAAAATAAGTGCTGACAGTCCTGTAGGGTGAACCATGGCTGTGAACTAATGACAGTGATAACGATTGCTATAGATACAGTGTAAGCTTGTGTATGAATAAGATATCACTGAAAACATGCCCATGAACCTGACAACAGTGACTGCCTCTTGACAGAGGACTTGGCTTGGGTCAGTGGCGAGAAGTAGGCTTACTTCTTACTGTATCCCCTTTCTACCTGTTAAATTTTGTATCATATACATGTGTTACCTATTCAAAAAGTTCACTTCAAATTAATTTAGATCCCAATTCAAATCCTACATCTATTTCCAGCTTTGTGACCTTGAGCAAACTGCACCCCGCTTTCCATCTCTGGAGAGCAGGGGTGATCATGACCCCCCTCCCAGGGCGGGATCAGAGCAGCGTGAGGTCATCCTGGAGAGCAGCCTGCACAGGGCCTGGCAGTTGCATATAGTTGCTTAGTAAAGGTCACCTACCTCTTTTCTCCAAGAATTAAGTACGTTGCATCTAAGAATTACAACTTAATAAGCTGCATAACGGTGCTCTGCTGTGTTTGTAATTATAATACAAGAATGACTTACACATCTGGCTTCCTTCGCATCATTAAACCAGAGGGAGAGCCGTCTACACGACGTCAGGCACACTTCTTGTTGTAAAAGTATCACTTTTAAGTTCGAGAGGCGAGTAGGTGTTAATCAGTCATGGGCACAACTAGAATAAGATTGAAAGGACTGAAGCTGCTGGCCTTGGATTGCAGATGCCTGAGTTCGGACCCTGCTCCTGCCACTACTGACTGCCACTTAGCAGCTGTGTGTGTCTGAAGAGGGTTTATTCCTCCTCTCCCCTTCCCTAGCATCGCTTTAAGATGGGAACAACTGCTCTGCAGAGGTGCTGGCTGGATTAATTCAAGTCAGTCTCGACAAGCACCCGGTGCATATTAGGCGCTGAACAAATATTTTTAGAAGAGTATTGAGCGGCTACTACGTGCGAAGAGCAACAGATTTCCCTACCTTCACAGTCCTTATAGATGAATAGGGAAATGAAACAATGAGTCGTGACTAGGGTACCAAGCCATTAGCGAGGTGAAGAGGGTAAACAGGACTAATCAAGAGTGGTCCCCAGTGAACCGGTGGCCACGTAGATTCACTGCAGCTGAAATACCAAGGAGGAGAAACACCAGCATCACCATGGCCATCCTACCCCCTGCAAACTGCCCGAGGGTCCAGGGCTGTTGGGAAGAAGAGGAAAACTAGGGTGAGATTTAAGAAGTAACAAAAAGCAGAGACATTTTAAATGTTTCTATGACTCCAAAAAAATGTGAACTATATACAACACTCACATACACTTACTTATTTTAGTTGTTGAAAAGTTTTAGTAAAAATTCTTTTGCTTGCTAACATTCCCTTATGCGCATGCACGCGCGCGCGCGTGTGTGCACACACACACACACACACACACACAAATACACACATACATGTACATACATGCATGCCCACACCAGCGTGCATGCTCCATGGTGCTTCCTGTCACTAATGGTAATTTCGGTGACATCTTGGTGAAGAACAATAAATCAAGTAAAACCTCCAGCCGCAGCCCTGTGCCAGGTTTCTGGGACCCTCACACTCCATGGTGCCAGGCAGCATGCCCGCACACTCGGCATTGCCCAATCAGAGGGAATATTCACAAAAACACAGGGCAGCTCCCAGCAGGTGCTCTCCTGGGCAGGATTGAATGGGCATTCGATGTCCAGAAGGTCCCTGCGCAAATTCTCTCATAAGGAAGGCAAGTGTCAATTAATTAGAAATACAGTTTTGTTTTTCATTTTAGGAAAAGAGGAGGGTCCTAGAATTACAGGCCCTGGGATAGGGTCATGTAAATGTCATTAGTGGCAAAAAACATAGAGTGGAAGCACTTCGGTGAAGAGCATGTCAAGTGGGGCATCCAAGGGAGGGGTCTTGGGGGGCCGGCAGGGACTGCCATGAGGGCAGTGGGCACCTGTAGTGCGAAGGAGGGATGGCCACACTGAGGGGGAAGGGACCTGGAGGACTATCCCCCAAATCGGGTTTTATGAATTGCCTTTCTTCTCACCATTTTGGATTATCCAACTTCCTGCCCTTCTCTACACATGGAATTCAGAGGTCAGAGGTCAGAGGTCTCAGAATCAAACCTCCGAGTGGAGTAAAGACTCCTGCGTGCTGAACTGTAAAACCCTTGCTGGTATCCTGTGCATTTGCGTCCTCCACAGCATCCGGCACAGCTGGTGCGCGGGGTATGTTCGTGAAGCACTGACGTTGCAGGCGCAAACGTTTCTCCCGCATCGGGAGCCTTGCTAGCCCCTGCCACGGGATCCTGCCCTGGACGGAGGTTTTAAACCTTCCCATCCACTCCCCCCAGTTATCAGTCTTTGTCCATGACAGTGGAAGTGTGCGATGCCTACCGTGTGGGTGTAACACACAGCCAGTGGGTGTGAGTGTGGCCCCCAGAAGGAACAACACGTCTGCGAAAGAGCAGCTTTTCCAAGCCGTCGCTTCTTTCCGTGCGTGCCTCGCTGCACCCTCCGCTGTAGGGGTGGATGTGACTGTGGAGAAAGTGTTTGAGAGCCTATGTGCACCCCTTAGGCCAGCAGCACCCTGCGCACTCGTGAACTGGACGAAATGGGGCCTCCGAGGAGGATGCATACCTTCTTAGCATAGGTTTCCCTTCCCAGAGCAGAGAGGTTGTCTTTTGGCTGAAAGATCAAGGTTTTCACCACGTGTCTCCCTGAGCTTGACTCACGTGCACCGGCATTAACCTTTCCTATGCCTCAGCTAAGTGGTGGGGTTTAAACACCCATGTTAATGACAGGATATTTCATTTCAGATCCTCAGGGCCCACATCTCAACTTAACCTTGCATGCTTCTCAGAATGAATTCCAAACCTCTCCCGGGAGCCCTGCATGGGGCCTGGAGACTCCTGGCCACACGGGGGTGTCAGGGGTTCCATCTCAGCTTTCAGCTAAACATCTGCAAGGAATTTTTCCTGCGATGACATTTTAAACGTTTTGGTTGTTTCCTCTTCCCAGACAACATGAGAGTTTCTGTCCGTTTGCACTCTTTCCAAAGCCCCATGGTCTGCCCAGGCCTTGGAGCAGGGCTTCCCGTGCCCTGCAATTAATCAATGTATCGGAGACCATGCAGACAGGACTGCTGGCCCTGCCAGCCCGGCTTTCAGCTCAGTCCATACGGAGCGTCGGTCTGCAGAGGGATGTGCTCCAGCCAGCCAACTGGCCCAGGATTCTGCTAGACCCAGCCAGGTGCCGCCTGGCCAAAAGCGAAGGTTAGAAGACTCAAGAAGGGGGTATGGGGCCACCTGTCACCTTTGCCCATAGCACCTGCACTGGCTGCTGTGCTAATCCACCACTAGGCTTGAAGCCACCCTGTTGTTCAAGAACAGTGAGCTGCTTGCCTTGAGCTGTGAACCCTTCTCTTCCTGAAGGTAGCAGTTTGTCAGCTCCCATTTGCACTCTGCCAGCTAAGAGGTTATTACTGAGGGTCGAATGGGATGGCACAACGCTGGAGACGACGGCTGGGCAGACAGCCCCCAGGGCTGCATTTCCACTCAGTGTCAGGCAGGGACACCTGCCTCGGGGTTTTAAGGCTCCTTTCAGACCAAGGCTCCAAGGTCAAGGGTGCACAGCCCTTGTTGTATTCTCTGTCTCTCCTGTCCACTCCTTTTCCTTCACTGCCTCTGGGTACTTGGGAGCAGAGAGCGAGTGGCACCTCCCACTGGACTTGAGAAACGCTCTTTCAGGCCACTCGCTGCAGGCAGAGGAGAGAAAGGGAAGGTGTGCCCAATTATCACTGTAACAAAGGCCCGCGTTTGCTTTTCTCCGTGGGCTACCCAGACGCATGCTTCTTCTACAGTTAGTTTGCAATATCTTGTTCCATTTACAAAGATGAAATTAATCTGATGATCTCATCTGTGTTGTATTCCTCGGCAATGCAAAGAGTAAAATGATGCATGAAATCACCTGTCGGCCCAGTTAGCCCGGGCTGTGTTTACACACCCAGAGGCAACCTGTGAATTATTTAACACAGTGGACCCTCGGCTGGGCAGTGGTGGCGGCTAAGCTCGGTTCAGCCTGACTTTGGAGGTGCTGCTTGCAGCCCGAGCTTCCACGGGGCTGAGGGAGCAGGGCAGACACTGTGGGCTGTTGCCGGCAGCAGGTCTCCTTGAGAACAACTTGAACTAAGCTCCTACGGGCCCCAGATGGCTCGCAAACTACGGCAGAGTTCTGCAGAGCCCTGAAATCTTTGCCAAAAAAGAGTTGGTGATGTTTTGATCCAGGCAGTAAGTTTCCAGGGTTATTTGGGGGGACTTTAGAGGGGCCACTTAATAACACCCCCCGTTCCCATCTGGATTTGGAGCAAATGAGAGAGAGAGAGAGGGTGGGGCAGATGAAGATTGAAATAGCACCCTTATTAGCGACTGACCTGTGGGAGAACTGGGGGGGGGGGGGGGGGGAGGGTGGCAGGGGGGAGGCGGGCAGCAGCACTGGACATCTGTGACTTGGAACCCCAGAAGGGAGGCACACTTCCTCATCTGGAGAGGATGGGGCAGGATCCCGGTTCCTTTCACCCTGGGGCAGGGAGCAGAGAGGAGCCGAATTTCTCCACGCTCCACACTCCTGAGAAGCAGCACCAGGAGCCAGTGTGTGGCCAGCCCACCTTTCGGCTGCGCTCCCGTCCCATGGAGGAAGGAAAGAGGCTGTGCAGGATGGAGAGGATCAGGCGGGAGCTTTCCTCTCCCCGTGCCCACCCTGCGTGCTCCCTAAGCAGCATTCCCTGATGCCCTAGGAGAAGTGACAAGCTGAGGATTTGGAGGAAGAGCCTTGGAGATTATCAGAGCTGGAGAGGGGTCTAGGGGCTGTCAAAACCCTTTGATTCGCAGAAGGAAACTGAGGCTCAGACTTGCCCAGGGTTACACAGCCAGTGGGCGGAGTTCCGGGTGGCACTTGATAGTTTAAGCACACACCCTCCCCGTGGTGTGAAGAGCAGCTGATGGAGGCACCGCAGGGACCTTCACACCAGACTCTCCCCATGGGGGGGCGGGTAGGCACTCTGCCTCCTGGTCCATGGGGGCTGCACCCCAGTCCCACCCCACCTCATCGCACCCCCCCCCTCCAACTTGGGAATGGTTGTGCTTGGAAGAAGCACAGTAATCTGACTACTGTTCGTAGCAAGTTATAATTTAGGGGGGAAAGCTCTTCATATCATGAACTTGAATCAAGGAGAGGTCTACGCTGATGCTTTCTTCCTGAGCTGCTTCAACTCTGAGCAGACAGTTGGGAATGCACCCAGCTCCTGCCTGAGCCATAGGTAGGACAGCCGGCATGGGGAGACGAGGGAGGGTCGGAACCTAACTGGTGTGTCATTGGGTGGACGCTATTGCCTCCCAGTCTGGTGGGGATCATGGTCACGCCTGTGTCGGCCAGTGCTCAGAGCCATGGGCGGCTCTGCGCGTTTCTGTCCTCTGACACAGTCCCCACCGCCGTGTTTTCCTCCCGACAGTTTCCACGTCTAAGTCAGGTTTCTCCCAGCCGCAGTCTGCGTTGCTAGACTTGTGCACTGTCTCTTCTTCAGCTGGCATTGGGGCTCAAACCCCAAAGGGCTTTAGTCTGGACCCCAGTGGAGCACCCCAGCCTTGTGCTAGAAATAGCAGGAAGGGGCCCTTCCCAACGTGCCTGGTGGCCTCAGGGAGGCAAAGCACCTCTGCCATCACATTCCCCCAAAAGTGTCTTGTTCCTCCTTGCTGAGGAGCAACTGAAATCTAACCGCCTACTGGCTGAGTTTTATTTCCAGCACTGCAAGGTAACAAGTACACACAGGCGCGCGCGCGCACATACACACACACACACACACACACACACACACACACACACACACACCCCAGATTTCTATTCCCATCAAATCTTTGCATCCCAAAATGACCTACATGTTGGCAAAGGCTTTTAACTGTCAGAAGTTATTATCAAATGGGCGTTCTCTCTCCACTGCACATGCATTATCGCAAACAAATGCAGGTTGGTTGTGCACTTTTCTCTCCATTTCCGCAATCCCCTCCCTTAATCCGCCGCCCCCGCCTCACCCCAGCTCCCCAGGCTCTCCATGCCCATGGACAATGTCAAAGCTAGCAGGTAATTGGTGTCCAAAAGGAGGCCCCACAGGGACAAAAAAAAAAGGACATTTTTGAGAGAGCTTACCCATTTAATGGTGTTGTCCTTCCGCATAAGGCTCAGTGCTGGAAATCCCCAGCCATGCCAGAACCCCATCCCCTGAGGCTCATGCAGAACCCCACCCGTCCCCGGGGCATCGGCCTGGGTGCCGGACCAGGTACAGCGCTATCAGCTCTGGAAGGAGCTGCCATCTACATCACTTGACCCCTGCACTAACCTGGGGAAGAGGCAAGAGAGGTGGCTCAGAGGTTAAGGCCACGGGGAGGTGGTTGGGGAGCACTTCTCCTTTCTTAGTTCTCCACCCTCCCCCATGGAACCATCATTTGACCTTGAAGGCCGGAGGGAGGAGGAGTGATGGTCTGGACTGGCCTGAAAACACCCAGAAACCCAATAGCACCCACTGAGGTGCTAGGGTTTCAGGGAAACGAGGAATGTCTGTCTTACATATTTCCTGCAAAAATGTGGAGAGGTAACTCAGATCTCAGGGTAAAAACCACAAGCAGAAAGCCACTCTAGGGGCTTTTTGAGGTGAAGCCTTTATGGCACCCCTATTCAGCATTCTTCCACCCTCCTGTACACCCATTCTCCCCTCAGGGCCTGGCAATCTGAGAACTAAAAATCTCCCCAGCCATGCCAGAACCCCCCTTGGAGGCTCATGCTGAACCCCTAGCATCTAGGCCCAATTGCCCCCAAAGAAAGTGGGGTTCAGGATGAGCCTGGCTCTAAAGGGGCTAGTTTATCCCACTTCCATTCACACCCTTTCACCTGCAGCCCCTCACCTGGGCCTGCCTGCCTTAGAATTCAAGCCTCAGACTCCACCCCTCCTCTTACCCCCCACCTCCCGTGTCCCCAGTCCTCTGGGTGGTCCTGTTCTCTGGGTTCCCTGGTGAGCGTTGGCTCATCTGATGACCTAATTCATCCTAGGGAGGATGAGGCTAATAGGTTAACAAGTTTCCCTTCCAAGCTGACTTAGTTGGCGTTTTAAGGTACTAAGTGACTCCTGGGGCCGGGCCTTGTCTCGGGCTGTGCTTGTGGAGCTGCACAGTGGAGGCCCAGAGTCCCTGTATGGAAAGGGCCAAGGCCCACCGTGCTCGCTCGGAAGCTGCATTTGCAGAGCAAGCACGCTCTTTTCTTGGACTGTGGTTTGACTTTAGTTGATAGATATGCCAACTTCTACCCCTGCTATTTCATGCTTTCACGAGATCTAGGTCACGTGCTCTTACGCTAATTACAGTTTGTGGATGTTCTTCTTGGTCTGGTGCCAGAGGGAACGTGGTCTATTCCTAATTGTGGCCTCATCAGAGCAGATGAGGGCCCTATCACCTCCCTCTTCCATGCACTGTTTCTGTTAATTCATCCTAAGAACAAATTAACTTTTTTGTTGTTGCTGCTGCTGCTGCTGCTGCTGCATTATATTGTACGTTTTCAGTTGACTCAAATGCAAAATATCTTAATTTGTGCTGCTAAATCACTTCTCTCTCAAACTGTCTGTGTTGGTGTTCTACCTATGTACGCTAAGTGTAAGAGTTAACATTTATTCCTTATTACAGGTAGTTTAGAGTCAACAGAAGGCCAACTCTAATCATGATATTCCTCACTCCTGATCCTGGAAACAAGTGTCTTCCTCCCCCTTCTGGTTTTGAGTGCAGTTGGTGAATCTGGAATTCATTCCCAGCCCTCATGTCAGACATAGTCTCGGCTTTTAGAAAGCTAGAGCTTTGAAGTAGTATGTGTGTGGCTTCCTCGAAATCAGACAATACACAAGACATCAAATTAGTCCATTAGGCATGTGAAACACTATCTAATCTGGAAATAGTCACCATTGGGGTGGGGGGCGATGCGGAGGGGAAGAGAGAGAGGAGAGGAAGGGTGCATGAGAGGAAATCATTTTCATTATGTGTTTAACAGAAATACTTAAAAAACCAATTTCTGTAATCTGTAATGTCATGAGGGGTGTATTAGTTTGCTAGGGATGCTGAAACAAAATATTGCAGACCGGGTAGCCTAAACAACATACACTTATTGCCTCAAAGTTCTGGAGTCTAGAAGGCTGGGATCCATGCAACTGTCTGAAATCAGGTAGTTTCTCACATTTGCATCTCTCCTCCCCACCTCCGGGTTCCATGCTACTCCTTAACCCACGAGTAGAGGAAGGAGAAGGCCCTTTTCATATAGACACAGGTGCTCTACATATAACCTTTTCCTCTCTTCTTCCTCCTGGTGGCTGTGTGGGGTAGACAGCAACTTCTTCATTTAAACATGAAGTCAGGCTGGAAAGTAGTTTGATGCCAAATGATAGAGGACTTTAAATTCCATAGTCAGAAACTTGGCATTTCTTTTGCAGTAGTAGGGAGCCACAGCAAGTTTTTGAGGAGGAGATGATTTACATAAAGTTTTCTAAGCTCTAAAATTCACTCCAGTTGCCAGTTCAGTTACTAAGCTTGGAGTAGGGCAAGGTGTTGGGGAAGAGTCAGAAAGGAAGTGAGGCAGAAAGGACAAGTGATTCCAGAGTCCAGGATGTCCTTGGGGTCAGAGGCAGGACAAGGTCTTATGTTCCTTGCTCCTCTCCAGGAGTAAAAAATTGTAATATTCCAGGACCAGTTTTTCTTTGGAAGCACAGATACTGACCTCTCTCCAGCAGTAAGGGGGGTTAAACCTAGGACATTTCTGTAGAAACGTAATATGAAAGGCCTCGTGTTCAAATCTAGAGCATTTTACGGTGCTCTGCCTGGTTACTTGAGCTATGCTGCCACGTGGTATTCCTTCTACAATTCTCCTTGGTGGGCTAGGTTGAACCATGTAGCAAGGAAAAATTTGAGATGGGGGGAAGAAAGGATATTCATTTTTCCATATGTAGAATGTGGTGTTAGAGTTAATGAGCTACTGTGTCCCATTTAAGAAGCTCCTGGAAATAACCTCTGAGCCACCCATCTAATTGATCCCAGGTAGACCAAAACCTGAAGCCTATCAAATGCCATGGAAGCAATTACTTCAGGTTAGAGACAGATATCTCTCATGTCCTTATCCCTGACTTCTTCCCCCAAGCAGACTGCCACAGTGTCCGGTGGACCAGTAGTTTGGCTGTCAAGCTGTTCAAAAGGAACAGAGAGTAGTAGGGTTAGAGGAAATTCACTCAGTTTTTCCCCAGGAGGAGAAAATACTAATCTGTTTTGGAAACAATGCGGAATACTGATTTTCCAAATATTTACTCATGAATAGGTCACTGTATGTATTAGTTTTCTATTGCTGCTGTAACAAATTACCACAAGTTTAATACCTACAGACAACATGTATCTTACAATTCTGTAGGACAGAAGTCTGAAATAGGCCCTCTGGGTTAAAATCAAGGGGTTGGCAGAACTGCACACCTTTCTGAAGGCTCTAGGGGACCATCTTTTTCCTTGCCTTTACTGGCTTCTAGAAGCCACCCACATTCCTTAGCTTGTGGATCCTCCCTCCTTTCTCAAAGCCAGAAAAGGCCCACCTCTCTGATGCTTTCTCTATGGTCACATCTCTCTCTGACTACAGCTGGGAAAAGTCCTCATCTTTCAAGGACTCATGTGATTAGACAGCCCATCTGGATAATCCAGGATAATCACCCCATCTCAAGGTCCTTAACCTTAATCACATCTACAAAGTCCCTTCACCGTGTAAGATGACATATTCACAGTGATTAGGATGTGGGCATCTTTTGGGGGGACCATTCTTCTGCCTTCCACACTGTGGATTAAATTTTGCTATTTAGGATGTGGCCCCATCTCCCACATCTTCTTCCACTCAGCTGAAGCCTTACTTGCATGAACCAAGGCCTCCCAGGAGCTGCCCTGGCAGCTGGTGTGGTGATCCCAGGAGCCAGCTCTGGAGCAAGACTGCCTGGGTTTGATCCAAATAATCTCATTATTCATCAGTCTCATTTGGCCTTGGACAGTTTACCTCCCTCAGCATCAGTGTGCTTATCTGTAAAGAGGGGATGGCTCCCAAATAAACAGCAGATGGCATACTCAAGTTGGGGTAATTTGAGGAGATTGTAATAAAGAGATGTTAGGTGCTCTGACATTGCTAGAGTGTTTCATAAGTCAGTGTTTATTTTCCTCGTTTGCATTTTAGCTGGTCTTCTGCAGTCAGAGATTCCTAATTCTGTGGTTTGCTCAAAGAATCTGCTCCGCTCTTGTTTCCAAGCAAACAGCAGATTCTTATACAAGAGAAACAGTGCCTTTTAAGGCTTGGCTACTCCAGCCAAGCTCAGGGGAAAGTAATTCCCCCTAAAGCATCATCAAGAAGCCATTTGTTCACTGACCTAGAACATCATTCTTGCCTGCTTTTCTCTTCAATTACATGGGGGAGAATGTTTTCCATAAAAGTAATTTATGAAGCACCACATATGGTAATATTAAAGCCATAAAAATAAGCCTCCAGGAGACAAAACAAATAATGCTGCTTCATCCTTCTACCCTGGCACGGCCCTGGGTAACGAATGTCATGCATGATACTTTGGGGAACTGGCTTCTAGCTCAACTGGTACTTGGGTGCCTGTGGAGCAATTCCTTGAACATTGTTGCTAACATTTATGGAATTTTGAGGTTTCTGTTTATTTAACCCATTTCCAAAGCAGAGTGATCTTAAAAATGTAAATACCAAAGGACAGGTATCAACACCCCTAAGATCCTAATATATTAAGCATCCTATTCAATGCTGGAATCCCAGATAAAATTCTTTAAGAATATAGCACTCGTGGCATTCATTCATGCATGCATGTATTCATTCAATAAATATTTACTGAGCACCAACTATTTAGATTAAATGGTGAGAAAAACAGTCTAATGAAAAATGCAAGTCCAAATTAAAGTGATATAGAGGAAAGATAGAGGGTTCTATAAGATTTTATAATAGAATAATCACTAAGAAACCTATAGATAGATTTTAAGCAGAGGAATTAAATGGTCATATTTTTCGTAGAGTGTCACACAGGCTGCAGTGCGGAGAACAGAGCCGAGAGGAATCAAGGCCTGCTCAAGCATCCTTTATGAATGTTCTTTAGTACAGGGTCTTTGTGGTAGACAGTGTTGTTTGGTTAAGCTAACCCCATTTCCATTCTCCCCTTCCCATGTTTCCATGTGGTGTAGAGGCTGGAAAAGCTAAATACCCTCTTCCCCAGCTTCCTTTGCAGCTACATGTAGTCATGTGACCCTGTTCTGGCCAATGAGACTAGACCAGAGATCTGTTGGGATATTCTGGGAAGGAATATGCTTTTCTGGATACCAGGAACAAGTACAGCTATACCAACACTCTCCACTTTCCACCTTTTTTTCTTTTTTAACATAAAAGTGATGCCCGGAACTGGGGCAGCTATCTCGGCAACCATGAAGGAAAGGCCATGATAGTAGTTCATATAGAGTTAAGTAACTACAGTAATGCTGATGGCCACTCACATACAGTTTGCTTGTTACATGGGAAAAATAGACCCCATGTTTGGAGGTTGCATTTTTTTTTTTTTTTGCTTTCTATCAAAAGCATACTAGACATATACAGTGATTCAAAAGTAAGTTTAACTGAAAACAAATTAACTGGCATTTCAACTATTATCATAGCTAGTACAAGGAATCTGAAAATTTCCCTCCTGTCATTGAAATCACAGACTTTTGAGTGAGATGATGAAAAATTGAGGGAGTCTTTGATGGTTCCCCTTCCAAGGACTTCAGAAAGTGATACTCCTTAGTATTTCACCTTCTAGCTTCTTTAGAACCAAAACTTGGCTCTTCTGTCTCCAACACATCCTTAACTGTGAGCCTACATCCCTGAACCTTTCTGCAGAATTTTAGTCCATGATGAAGGGGGACAGATTCTGTCTTTTACCTACTTTTATAGGTGTTCAATACATGTCCACTAAACCAGTAAGTGAAGCTCAGTATATTTAAAAGTTGAGGATAGCAGTGTGCTGTGTTTTTAAAAATAAAAATGAGGAAAGGCCCAATCTATGGAACACATATGGGACAGAGCATGCTCAATGAAGCATGCACATTTTGGATAAAGAAATATGATTATCATTTGCCAATTCTGATTTCTGCCTCTGGGCTGATAAGATGTGTCCAAAAACTTATTTTCACTCATTCTCAGATACCAAAACAGAAGGGGTCTTTAATGAAATGCAGGAGCTGAACTGACAGTCATTAGTGTTAGAAATAGGCAAGTGATTGCAAAGTCAAGTTGAAATGCTTCAATAAAAAAGACCTTCATGCCTGAGGCATACTCCGCTTTCTTTGCTAAAGTTGTGGTGGATTGTTTTTAAAGTAACAACAACATAGCTTGTTTATTCTTAAAATTTTTAAATATTCCACGAAGGAAATATTGGAGGAGCTAAATAAATTAGCTCATTGGATAATTAATTTTTAGAAACAAAACTGATATTGACCCTTTGTCATTTCTGTTAGCAGAGATGAGCAGGCATGGGACTGGTCAAGAAAGAGCAGTGTCAGGGCCACCTGGGCTCATATCTCGATCTGGCTTCTGATGCCATTTGTCCAAAATTATTTCTCAAAACATCAAAACTCCCTCATCCTGCCAAGCACCCTCCCCACACCTTGTACCTCTTAGCCCAGGGGAGCATTCTTCATGGATCCACCTAGAAGATGGGCAACAAGGGGAATGGGAACCCCAAGGTCTGATTACCTGTCCTACCCTTTACTCACAGACACAAATTTTCATTTGTCAAGTCAGTCAAGTCTCTTGTGTTTTAGAACAAGGAATGTTGTTTAACAACCAGAGCTATTGCTGTAGAGATGAGGGAAGTGACATCCTGACGGGTTAGGTAACGTGTCCAAGGTCAACACAGCAAGTCAGTGAAGCTAAGACCAGCATTTCTCTCGGGCCTCAGACTTACTGTCCCGCTGCCCTTCTGTGGTTTTAGTTTGAAAAGAGAGGATTGCTTCTCCTCATTCTCTCTTATACTCCATGGCTATTTCAATGAACTATCTCTACCATCTCAAAATATTCCTCTTTTCAGAGAAAACCCACCCTGTGGTATAATGATTTCCATTTCCTCCTGCTGTTTAGAAAATGTTTTACCTGCACGTTAGTTAGTGTGGAGCTTGGATCTCCTTGGAGAAGGGCGTCCTGGTTGTTGTGACCCATCCAGGCAGAACCAGCGGAGCCGGCCAAGTGGTTTCTGTGCATCACTTGGCTGTCAGATAAGGGCCACCTGCTAACTGATTGGCACAGTGAAACTTGGGTCCAACAGGCTCCACAGTGACACAGAACTTCATATTAAAGAATGCCAGGGAATTGATGTTGGTCTTCCTCAGGAACAAAAGGTATCAGAAGTTAGATAGACCTGAACAATCAAGAAAATATAAGTATATATGCCTTCCCATCTCTCTGTTCCCAACCCAGAAGATGTGATCTACCAGTATAAGATAAATCCAACTAAACCCTTGGGACAAAGGGAGAGAATGCTGAGCTCATCATCAGTCATTGGGCCAAAATCAATCCTGAGATGGCTGATAAACTGATTATCTGGATCAATTTCTCTGTTTCCTGCTCTACCCCTTAGGACTGAACTAAACTTTCCCTTCAATACAAATAGTATTAAGTGTCTGTATCTGAAAAGCATGTTGGCAGGCACTGGTTAAGGATAAAAAGATAAATCTTAGATTTGATAGGCAGAGCTTGAGCATTAATTAGAGTCAGGAAGACTTGGGTATGGATCCTGGCTTTGCCATTTACTAGCTTTGTGTCCTTGAACAAATCACTTAAACTTTCTGAGCCTCAATTTCAACATGTTGTATCAGTCAGCTGTAGCCACAATTTTGCTGCATAGAAAACCACCCCAAACTCAGTGGCATATAACAATAAGCATTTATTTCTTCCTCGTGAGCCTGCAGGGCAGCTCAGGTTTGATTGATTTAGTCAGGGATGGGCCCCTTCTGCTCCACATGTCTCTCACCTTCCTTGGAAAAAACAACTGTCTGCTGCAGAAGGGCAAGAGAAAAGGGTGACCCTAACCATGCAGGTATCTTGAAAGCCTCTATTCACATCAAGTTCAATAGCATCCCATTAGCCAGGCAAGTCACATGACCAAGCCAAAAAGTCAAGAAGCAGACTCTCTGCCCTCCATGAGAATTTAGGTTTATATTAATATATGGAGGAGTCAAGAATTGGGGACTAATGAAACATTCTTCTATTCCTCTGATGTTGTAAACTATTGCTAGAATGTAACCCCTTTCTGGTCAGTTAAGGGGATTGTCCTTTTGATCCAATTGTGACCTCTGATGAGTGTTACACCTCTCCGTACACTGTAGGTCAACATAAGAAGTTAGGTATTGCGTGACCACTTTGTAGTTTGCACAGGTGTTGAATTACAGTGTTATACACCTGAAACTTATCCTATATAATAAAAGCCCAGCGACTGAACGATGGAACAGCCAGAATGACCAGTCAACCAGTTGCTATGACACACACTGACCACCAGGGGGCAGATGCTCAATGCAGGAGCTGCCCCCTGGTGGTCAGTGCACTCCCACAGTGGGAGCACCGTTCAGCTGACTGGGATGAGTGGCTGCTCCCGCTGTGAACCCCAGGCCAATGGGCAGGAACCGGGCTGCAATTGTCACCTCCTCGCCCCAGGCTCCTCCTCCACACTCCCTGCCACCTCCTCTGGATGCCCATAGGCTGCGCAGCACCGCCATCAGACTTGCAGAGCTGACCGTGGAGGCTGGGAGGCGGGTTCGTGGCCACCACAGGACTGAGGCCTACTCCGCCACCTCTCAGTGCTATTATCCCTGGGCCCAGCCCTGACTGGGTCCCCTGGAGAGGCGAATGCTCTGGATCCACAGAAGATGCCAGACCAGGGAGCAGCCACACAGAAGGCGGGTCCACAGTTGCTCGGCTGACTGGGATGAGTGGGGCTCCCACAGCGGGCCAATCCCCACAGGCCATGCCCCCCACGAGTGCATGAATCCCATGTACCAGGCCTCTAGTATAATAATAATAAAGATTCAATGGTGTTATAAAGCAACTACACAGAGCAGAGGATAAGAGAATCATGGAGACTTCTTCTGCACAGCTAATCTTTAACTGCAGCTCACATCAGCAGAGAATGGAAATCATTACTATCTAATGACATCAGGGTTCTAACCGGATTGAGATATTGGCTTCCCTCCAATTCCCCATGATTTTCAGGCCATTTCCTAAAAAGCAGCAATGTAACTCATATTGGATTTCAGATAGCACAATAGATCAAAGCATAGATTACTTTGAAAATGTCCATTTTTCTAGGAATTACTCTCCCTGACTATCAGTAGTACTCAAGCTATTCTAAATCGTCGGGCTGTGTGTGGAGGACAGAAGGTGGGACACTAGTTGAAACTATGAACATGAAGGTAAATGACAGTCCTTTTCCTGTCATTTAACAGGATGCAGGTCTTCAGAGAATGACCATTTTTCCTAGCATGACATATCCATCCACTGCCTAAGACAGTGGTCACCAACCTTTCGACCTCATGGACCACCAGTGGTCCGCGGACCACCGGTTGACAACCGCTGGCCTAAGATGTCAGAAGCTTCAGATTCCCTCTCACTAGTGGTACCTCTCAGGAAAACCCAGAAATATCCAGGGGAGAATGGTCTCCCTGCTGGACTGGTTTTCTGGGAATCTTATCAGGTGGCAGAGCAACCCAGGGCTTGGAAGCCTGAGCTCTGGTATCTACGGCTGGGTTCAAACTCAGATCCACAACTGGGTAGCTGTGTGACCTGGGGCTAGTTGTTTAATCTCTATGGTAGTCATGGATGCTACTCACAGGGGTCAGTTTCCCTCTCCTCCTGGCACCCAGAAGACTCCTTTGCAGTTGCGTAGTGCTGTGTAACTAGTTCTGGCCAAAGAATTGTGAGTAAATGAGTTCTGTGTAACTTCTGGGCTTTAATATTTAGTAACCAGTGTAAGATTCTCTAGAATTTTCTTTTGTCCCTCCAACACAATGACCAGCAACATTCCAGATGGTGGCTGCTTCGTCAGCCTGGGCCCGGAGTAACGGCAGTGAGCAGTCCCCCTGGTGACCTGTATGTAATAGACTTGTAGCAGGAGGGAGAAAAAAACTTGGTCTTAAGCCATCATGATTTTGAGGGTTATTTGTTACCACAACTTAACCTTATCTACCCTGATTGATACACCTCATTAAATCTTTGTTATTTTATCTAAAAATAATTATAGTATAATCTAGTTTATGAAATAATCATTGGGATTAAATAGGGTAATATGTGTGCAATTCTTAGAGTAGTACCTAGCACATAATAAATTCTTAATATATATTTTACCTATTGTGTGTATACATATACATATACATATAAATATGCATTATTAAGTTATGCCATATCCTAATTTTGTCTCTAGCAAGTTATCTATTTATTTCAAATAAGTTATTAGTCATGTGACTGAGAAACTAACCCTCAAACTGCATTACTAGTATGTTAGACAGGGTAAGCTACAGCTTTAAATTTCTACACTTAAAATCTATTAAGGAATAACTCAGGAAACCCATCCTGGTGTTTCAAAGATACTTTGTGGCTCAGGGAAACAAAATATGTGAGAAAGCTAAACATTATCCTCTCCCCTTTCCCAGTTGCCCCTCCCCCGCCCCCTCTTAACTCTACAAACAGAAAGTCCTTATTACAGATTCTTCTGCATCCTATTCTGAAGATTTCTGCCCAGGGTTGTAAATTCTTAGCAACAAACTGGTTTCCCAGTTTAGGCACCTACATCCTTGGTAGTCCATCACCTCTCTCTATTCTGTTTTCAATGTATGTGCATAGTATCTGGTTTCACCAATAAGATTTCCCCTGGCTCCAGGCCACAGCCCTGGAGAAAATCGAATCCTGTCCTTGCTCTACCTTAGCCCTGGCTCAAGATGGCCCCCTTCACACCACCACTCACAACCACTGAGACTTGTCCTCCAGCTTCTTCAGTCCTGCCTATACTTTCTAACAGTAGCATGTTAATATATTTAGTTAAACTGTAGGAAATTGCCATTTTCAGGTTGAATATGGAAATTTCATATGGTTGAACCTATATGTGAACCCAATTTGCAAAAGAGAAGTGATTTCACCATATCCATGTTGGACCTATCAAGAATTTTATGTGTTTCTTCCTCCTTACCTTGTTAAACTGAGGGTTATTCTTACAGACCATACTTTATGCTATTGTATGTAATCCCCTAACCTCCCACCCACAACACGTGGTCTACAGACAATCCTGCTACTGTATGTATTGACTGACATATCCTGATACCTATTGTTGGCGTCCACGTTCCCACATTTTGGCTATTTTTAAAGATGTCATTTACTATCACTTTGTGGGAGACAATAACACTTCTTTTCTTTAACCTCTTTCAGATTGAAGACATCATTACAAAGATGCAAGATGACAAGACAGGGGGCGTGCCCATTAGAACAGTCAAGAGCTTTCTCTCCAAAATCCCCAGTGTTGTCACAGGTAAACATTCTCTTATAAGGTTTTGGTGGCAACAGGGAAAGGCTGAAGAGTTGTGTAGCCTTGATTGTGACCTGGGGGGTGTCTAAGAATTTGTGAATAGTAAAGATGGTACCTTCAACATGCTTCTTACAGTTGAGGGTAGTCCTGGTTTCTAGGAAGAGGTTACTCTTTGCTGATAATTAAGAATGGTCTTACCATGCCCTTCTGTGTATAGAGTAAGGATTCTGGGGAATAACAAATGCATTCATAAACAGGCTAGCCCATCAGCAATCTGGCCTACAGGATGCAGACAAGCACAAAAATGTTAAAGAACTTATTTTAGTTTCAAACAAGCTTTAAGAAGTCTTATGTTCAGATTCTACAAAATGCCTTTAAGTTTTTTAACTTATTGTACTCAAACTCCTAAAAGAAATGGTTTTAAAAATGTTTTTCTGCGTTATTTTGGGGGTTGCAGTTGTATGTTTTGTGTGCTCATTCACCAATAAAAAGGAGTGGACTATTGATACATATACCAACTTGGATGAATCTCAAAGTAATTTTTCTGAATGAAAGAAGCCAGTCTCAAAAGGTTAGACACTATATGATTCCATTTATATGACATTTCAAAAACTATAGTGCTGGAGAACAGATCCGTGGTTACCAGGGATTAGGAATTATGGGAAGAATGTGCTACAAAGGGATAGTGCAAGGGACTTTTGGGAGGCAATGGAACTGTTCTGTATCCTGCTTGTGGTTGTGGGCTGCTAACATGAATCAGCAAAAGACATTGAGGAGTACATACTTCCACTCATTTGTACCTTCTTCCATCTCTTTTTCCAATGTCCTGTAGTTTTCTGAGTATAAATCTTTTACCTTCTTGGTTAAATTTATTCCTAAGTATCTTAATTTTTTGTTGTTGCAGTGATAAATGGGATTGTCTCTTTAGTTTCTCTTTCTGAGAGTTCATTATTGGTGTATAAAAATGCTGTCAATTTCTGGATGTTAATTTTGTATCCTGCTACTTTGCCTGATTCATTTATTAAATCTAGTAGTTTGGGGTGGAGTGTTTAGGGTTTTCTATGGGGGAAGAGATTAACCAAAGAACCTATATTCGTATATAAACTGCCCATGGACACAGACATTAGGATGGTGAAGGCCTACAGTTGAGTAGGAACTGGGTGAAGGGGAGCAATGGGTGAAAAAAAGGGAAGGGGGACATCTGTAATACTCTCAACAATAAAGATTTTTTAATATTAAAAAATAAATGGAGAAGTAGCTGGAGACAAGGAGAAAAATCAGGAGGATTTGGTTTCTTGGAAGCCAAATTTTCAAGAAAGTGATTCAAGGAAGAGTGGAATTGATCTACTAGGTAAAAAAATCAACTAATATTAGGACTGAGAATCGATAACTGAATTTAGCAACATCAAAATTGATTGCTGACCTTGATAAGTTCACATTCCATGAAACATTGAGGGCAGAAAGCCTCATTGGAGTTGGTTCAAGTCAGAATAGGAAGAGAGCAATTTGAAGAAGTGAGTGTAATTAATCTTTGAAGGAATTTTCCTTAAAAGGAAGACATGCAGTAGTATCTAAATGGGTAAATGAGGTCAGGACTTGCAGGATTTCAAATAATGTGAAAGTGGCAATATGTTTATAATGATGAGAATGGCTCACTCAAAAGGGAAAAGTGGTACAAGAGAAACAGGGAAAATTCAGGAAGTGTTATCAGCAAGTAGGTAAGAGATTGAATGTAATGCATAGATAGGTGGGAAGACTTGGCTAGGAAGATGTACAATTTATTCATAGAAAAAAGAAGGGACTCATAATAGATGCACAGAGGTACAAATAAGCATAGAAATGTGGTGGGAGCTCTTAGAACAGTGGTTCTCAACCTTTCTAATGCCGCGACCCTTTAATACAGTTCCTCATGTTGTGGTGACCCCCAACCATAAAATTATTTTCGTTGCTACTTCATAACTGTAATTTTGCTACTGTTAATGAATCATAATGTAAATATCTGTGTTTTCTGATTCTCACTAGCAGGGTCACCTAAGACCATCGGAAAACACAGATATTTACATTACGATTCATTAACAGTAGCAAAATTACAGTTATGAAGTAGCAACGAAAATAATTTTATGGTTGGGGGTCACCACAACATGAGGAACTGTATTAAAGGGTTGCGGCATTAGAAAGGTTGAGAACCACTGTCTTAGAAGCTTTCTTCTAATTGTTTCTATTTTCTTAGTAATATGGGAAGCAAAGAGGGTAAGTTGCTGAAGGTCTGGGGAGAAATTAGAAGCTATAAAATAGTCATCTAGGAAAGTAAAGAGATTAATTGGCTAGGGAAATAGAGTTTTGAGTGGTAGGTAGCATTAAGGATTCTCTTGAGATTATTAACATTTATGAATTTAAAGAGAGGCTATTCTTTCTTCAGCCAATTTAGCTCCCCAGATGTGGGCACCTATTAGGTAGAAAGTTGGACTTAATTAGGGCTATATCAAATATAAGAGTGTAATAAATCAAGAAAGAGACAAGAGAACAACCAAAAGGATTGACCATTAAATTTTAACTGAATAATGAGATAGGTAAGGAACAGTGAAGAGTAGTAATTACAATAAATTTTAAGTCCAGTGGCAAAGAAGTTTTGAAGTTGGAGGTAAGAGTAAGAGAGCTAAAAATATAGGAGATGGCAATTGATAGTGGAATATCTAGGGTGGCAATATATTAGTGGTGACAATAAGTAAGGTATGACCAAGGGAATAAACGACTAAGATAGGATGAAAGACAAGATCTGTGGAAGAGAGGAAGTCGAGGAATTAAGTAGCCATGATGTTGGTAGATTGAGCTATCTGGATATTGAAATCACTTCTGGGAGAGTGTTAGAGAGGGTGGTTGTGGATCTGTGGTTAAAATCTTTATAGAATAAGAGGCAGAGGCCCAGGGATCAATAAATGACTTTCACAACAAAAGGTCTAGGTCATTTAATCTGATGTCATGGGAGTGAAAGCTGAGTGTTGGTTTTTTGTTTTGTTTTTTTAAAGAAGAGGGAGGGAATGAAGGCAGTCTGAAAGAAGCCATAAGAAACATAAGCCATAAGATCACTTACCTGCCTTCAAACCCCATGATGTATAAGGCATGGGAGGCAAAACAGCCACCATCTAAGAGGGCTTCAGGGAAGCATGGCCACTGGGGAAGAACAAGAAGATGAAAGGAATATTGACTGAAAAGTTGAGGATATAAAATTTTTTACTTATGATTGACCATGAGTTCCAGAGATCAAGTGAAAGCATTTCAGAAAACAGTGAGTGTATGACCTGGGGAATAAATGTCCACAGTTGCTAGGTACCAGGCACTAGAATAGTCACAGCAGTTATAAAGGTGAATGGAAACCTGATCTCTCCTTTCAAAAGCTATTAAGTTAGTGAGAGAAACAGACACTGGTAGAATAAGAATTATATGTGCTGTGTGCTATAATAGAAGAATGAACAAAGCCCAGAGGAGAGAATTGTGAGTTTTTCTTGAGTATATCGAGAACATTTCTCTGAGGATATATATCAGTATCTTGCATAACCAACCACCACAAACCATAATGAATCTTTATTTCTCATAATCATGATTCCATGACTTGGCAATCCAGGCAGCTCTTCTGCTGGTCTCACCAATGAGGCCCTACTCACCTGATAGTTCCATTGATGCCACAGGGTGGGTCTCATTTGTTTAGCAGCAATGCTTAGTCTTAGCTGGGGCTTCGATTCTCCTCCATATCGCCTTGTACCCCCAGTAGGTTAAACTGGGCTTCTTCACAGCCTGACAGTCTCAGAGTGCCAAGAGGGAGAAGATGAAAACTATAAGGCTTCTTAAAGCCGAGGCTCCAGAACGCATACAATGTCAAGTCCACCACAATCTATTCTTTAAGCAAATCCCAAGACCAGCCCTGACTGAAGAGCGGGGAGAAACCAACTCCACCTCCTGGTGTAGGAGTAGCAATGTCAGGTTGACCTGGGGAGACATGATTCATTGGAGGCCATTATTATAATTACCACATTAATAATTTTAGAACTAGGCCTTAAACATGAATAGAAAACTGGGGGAGGTAATTGCAGGTGGAGAAAAAAATAATTTTTGCATAGGCCCAAATGCATGAAAAGTATACCAGGTTTCAGTCAAAATGATTTTGTTTATGGAGTTGGAATTTAAGACACATTTATGGAGGGTTGAGACTAGTTAGGGAATCTTTAGATGAGGGAGTCTAAGCAAGTAATAAAGAGGGCTGTTTCAACAACAATCACAGCACCAACTGAAACCATAAAATTCTAGAGCTACACCTCATTTAGTCTTCACAAAAATCCTGTAAAAATAGGAACTATTTATTTTGTAATTGAGGAAACTACAAATTCAAGAGACTAAATTACCTTTTCAAGGTCACACAAGTAGTCAAAATTATACCTTTTATCTTTTTGTCAGATTGGCAAAAGGTATAATATATATTTTGGTGTGCCACGGAATTTTAGTAATTAGTTTACCTGCGCCATGAAATGAACATGGTTGAAAATCACTATGGTAGACATATCCTGGGCCTAATGCCTGCCAACTCCAGGAAACGAGCCAGGTTGCATGGCCTTTCCCATCTGTAATAGACAGTTATTCAAGGATAATTCTCCATCACCTGAATGTCATGAGGAATTTTCCAGGGACTTTGAAGATTAGTTTCTTCCAGGCTACCCTCAGAAACATAAATTCCTAGCATATAAGAGCCACAAGATACATCTAGTCTCACTGTTCTTGCAGAAACACGATAAAATGTGCTCAAAAACCACACAACTTGTTAGGGACAAAACCAATATAGAATGTGGATTCTTCACTACCATTGCAATGCTGTTAATTCCATTAACTCATACAGAAGACTACGGACTCCTGAACTGGAACCGTTCCTTACAGGTGTCTGATGCCTTCCCACTGAACATGAGAATAGCTTGGGTAGTTGGTTAAAAATACAGATCCCAGGGCATCCCCATGGACCTGGACTCCGGACCTTCTATTTTCAGCATCTGCCCAGATTATCTAATATACCCTGTCTGAATTTGAAAATCAGTACAACCACCACCTTCCTGCAGAGTGCTCCCCACCTTCTGCTTTAATAGCCTCTAGAGGTGAATGTCATCTTCTCTCATTCCATCTTTGGACAACTTTGACCTGGAAAAACTTCTTCCTTACTAGTATAACAAATTGAAACTTACCCGCCTCCTTGTAGTTTTAACCCATTAGTCTCAATTCAACCTCTTTCTCAAAATCTAAGAATAGAAAAATGAATCTGATATAAAAGTATACCAACCTGGCTCTTTCTCACGAATTTTTATTATACAAATAATGTTCCGATTATATGCTATGTACATGCATTTTTATTCTGCTTATCTCAGCACATTTTTTCATGTGTCCATTTCTATCTCTCCTCATAGCCTACAAATTTATTTTTAATGGCTTTATGTGGTTATAAATATGTTTAAGTATTTGTCTATGGCTTCTTAACAGAACAGTTTGTGTAAAAGAGTTTAGGGCTACAAACTAGTTGTATGACTTGAGCTGGTAAATGGGTGACTTTGGGGCATCAGCCTAACTGACCTCTGTTTCCTCCTTTGTGGATTAACAGGCTTGGATTAAACAGTATCTATGATCCATTCTGGCTCTGGTGTTCTGTGGTTCTTCACAGGATCTGTGTGGACTTGGTGCTTTCTAATTAGTCATAGAGATGGTCTAATGAATCTACCCCTAGGTTAATCTAGGTCATCAGTTTTCTTCTGAACCGTGATACTCCCAGATGAGGAAACAAGAGAACCAGATCAGTAAACCTGAGAGTTACCCAACAGTTAGTCAACATTCTTGATCTTTGTTAGTCTACCTGCTACATAGAAACAAACATAAAGAGGCAGCCAAAATAAGGAGACAAAGAATCATGCCTCCCTCAGAAACTAGACACCTTTTTACCCCATACACAAGAATAAACTCAAAATGCATTAAAGACATAAATGTAAGACTCAAAACCCCAAAAATCCTAGAAGAAAACATAGGAAGTAAAATCTCAGACGTTTCTCATAACAGTATATTTCCTGATATGTCTCCTTCCTTAGGCAGGGGAACAAAAGAAAAAATAAACATATGGAACTACATCAGACTAAAAAGTTTTTGCACAGCAAAGGAAACCATCAACAAAATTAAAAGACAATTCACTGAACAGGAGAACATATTTGCCAGTCATACATCTGATAAGGGGTTAATATTCAAAATTTATAAAGAACTTACACAACCCAGCACCAATAAAACAAACAATGCAGTTAAAAAATGGACAAAGAACTTGAAAAGACACTTCTCCAAAGAGGACACACAGATGGCCAATAGAATATGAAAGGATGCTTAATGTCACTAATCATCAGAGAAATGCAAATTAAAACCACAATGAGATATCACCTCACACCTGTCAGAATGGTGTTTATCAGTAAATGAACAAACAAGTGCTATCTAGGATGTGGAGAAAAGGGAACCCTAGTGTACTGTTGGTGGGATTGCAGATTGGTGCAGCCACTGTGGAAAACAGTATTGAATTACCTCAAAAAATAAAAAATGGAACTGCCTTATGATCCAGCAATTCCACTTCTGGGACTATGTCCAAAGAAACCCAAAACACTAATTCAAAAGGATATATTCACCCTTATGTTCATAGCAGCATTGAAATAACCCAAGTGCCCATCAGTAGATGAGTGGATAAAAAAGCTGTGGTACAATTTACACAATAGAATACTACTAGGCCGTAAAAATAGGAAATCATACTTTTTGCGATGGCATAGATGGACCTGGAGAGTATTATGCTAAGTGAAATGAGCCAGTCAGAGAAAGATAAATACTATATGATTTCATTTATATGTGGAATCTAATGAACAAAATAAACAAACTAACAACATAGAAACACACTCATAGAGACAGCGAACAGAATGACAGCTGTCAGAGGGAAGGAGGTCTTGGGGTTGTTTGAAAATGGTGAAGGGATGAAGCAAAAATAGTATACAGACAACAGTATGGTGATTACCAGAGGGAAGGGTGTGTAAGGGAAGGTAGAAGAGGGTAAAGGGGGGATAAATGGTGATGGAAGATTTGAACACACAGTACAATATACAGGTGATATATTATAAAATTGTACACTTCAAACCTATATTATTTTATTAACCATTGTCACCCCCAATAAATTCAATAAAAATAAGAAATTACCAAAACTGGCATATAAAGAATTTTAAAATTGAATAAGTATATACCTGTTTAAAGAAATTGAATTTATAGTTAAAATTTTCCCCATGAACAAAATTAGTCCATATTAGCTTCCTAGGTAAATTCTATCAAAGATTTAAAGGAAGAAATAATACTAGTTTTACATTGACAAGGTGAGACTACAACCAGATCATTTTATGAAACTAAGATTATCCTGATACCAAAAATAGACCAAGGCATTACAGAAAAGAAAACCAAGTACAGTGTCTCTCGTGAAAATCACTACAAAAATGTTAAACAAAATATTATCAACTTGAGTCAAATAATATCTTTAAGTCAGGAGTTGGCAAACTTTCCGTTAAAGCCAAGTGGCAAATACTGTGGGCAATGTGAGCCATACAGTCTCTGTTGCAATTATTCAACTCTGCCTTTGTAATCCCGAAATAGCCATAGATAACATGTAAGTGATGGGAGTGGCTGTGTCTCTATGAAACTGTATTCATAAAAATAGGTGGCAGGCCATAGTTTGTATCTCATAAACAGAATATTGAGCAAAAGAAGGCAAATGCAGAAGAAAACATACTGTATGATTCCATTTACATAAAATTCAAAAAGCAAACTAGGGAATGATAGTATTGAGGGATATATAATAGGTGATGAGAGTGACCACAGAAATAGAGAAGTGACTACCATTTACCTCTATAGGACAGGAGTGTACTGTGATCAGGATAATATATTCAACACTCCTGGAGTGCTGGGGAAACTTTCTTAACCTTTGTTATGGTAACATGAATGTTTTATTTAAATAATTCAAACAGTACATTATTTATATGTAATGTTTTATGATTCTTTAAAAGGTTTTTTCCCCTTTTTTGTCTTTTTCTATTTTTAAAAATAATTCTTTATTGTTGAAAGTATTACATATGTCCTCTTTTTTCCCCCATTGACCAACTCCAGGTCTCCCCACCCTCCACCCCAGGCCTTTAGCACTTTTTAATAAAAAGTAATTTGGCCCAGCTGGTGTTGCTCAGTGGTTAAGCATTGACCTATGTACCAGGAGGTCACGCTTTGATTCCTAGTCAGGGAATATGCCCGGGTTGCTGGCTCAGTCCCCAGTAGGATACCTATAAGAGGCAGCCAGTCAATGATTCTCTCTCATCATTGATGTTTCTATCTCTCTCTTCTTCTCCCTTCCTCTCTCTGAAATCAACAAAAATATGTTTAAAAAATAATAATCTGAAGTCAGAGTAGTGAATAAGGACCAGGAAATGTCAATTGTCAATGCAAAGTCCCAATTTTGGTTTAAATAAGGTATGACTCTGAATAAATGAAGCTGGTTTTCTCATTGTCCTTATAAACTGGCTCATAAATTTAACTTCAAAGAGGATTTCCAAAAACATTTGTAGCACAGCCAATGCTAATGGAAATAAGGATCTAGCCTCTGAGAGGCCAACACTGAAAAATACAAAGCTTAATTAAATATTGACTATGCTGTGTTTGCCTTAACAAATATAACTCTGCTATAACACATTTTCTTTGAATGCACGCATTTTTGCTCTCTTCTAATGAAGTTCATTTTAGCAACAACATCCAGAAATCCTGTCAAGTTATACTGTGAAAGCAAAAGGCATAACTCTGATATTCTTGGCCTTAGTGCCATTAAAATCTTACTCTAAATGTCACATCCATTCATCTTTTTCACATGTTTCTTGTTTGATTTTTTTCCGCTTTGAGAAGAAATGCTAAGTGAAATAAAAGAAGGAAAAGACAATTCACTTATTAAAAGTGAAAATATACCACATGGCCCTCCCATTTCTGCTCTTGAATTTCTTTTTCAGCACCCATTAAAAAGTCTGTTTCAGAGTGAGGTAAAATTTAAGAAGAGACTGAAGTCCGTTAATTAATTCATTGTAATTGGCCCAGGGTCACTGAGACTTTTTAAAGGTAAAAATCAGGAAACTAGTGTGGGCACCTTGCCCTGTAACAAAGGATGGTGGGTTAGCAACGACTATCGATTTTAATGAATCAACTGTTGTCTCATAGGATCTATAGACTAAATTGTCTGGATGTGTTGCTGGAAGGAAGACTAGCAAAATCATGTTGCTAGTAGAAGTCTATGCAGAGATTGTGAGCATGGAGACCATTCATTTTCAGCTTAGCTCCTTAGGCAGTTGATTTTGTCATTTTGTTCTACTGAGTACAGTGGTACCAGATAAAGCTATAATTTATGGCAACACAAAACATTTTTAATGCCATTTAAAAATAATTATGGCATGTATTATATATTTAAAAAATTAAAGCAAAATTTAGAAGTTGTCATTGTGTCATCTATGAAGACTATTTTTTGTTTGTTTTAAACATTATCAATTTCCATAAGGCATGTTTTACACAAATAAAACCTAATTCTACCTTCAGTTGCAACCAGAGGAAATTTGAGTTATTTTTATATAAAACTTGGATGATAACACCTAATCTAGTTTGGGGTTCTAAGACATCATTTTCCAGATCCAAGAATAATATTATTGCCTGGCCAGCATGGCTCAGTGGTTGAGCATCAACCTATGAACCAGGAGATCACAGTTTAATTCCCAGTCAAGGCACATGCCCAGGTTGCAGGCTCAATCCCCAGTGTGGGGCATGCAGGAAGCAGTCAATCAATGATTCTCTCTTGTCATTGATGTCTCTCTCTCTCTCTCTCTCTCTCTCTCTCTCTCTCTCTCTCTCTCTCTCTCTCTCTCTCTCTCTCCCTCTCTCCCTCCCTCCCTCCCCCCAAAGTCAATGAAAACATATATTTAAAAAACTGATAATAGTATTAAGGCAGGATCTTCTGCAGAGTTCTACCCTATAGATTCCTCAGGTAATACGTATGTCCCTATAGTATTATTTTCCTGAGAATTAATGATGACAGCAACATTTGTTGAGCTCATCATAGCTAACACTTGGCTATCAGCCTTATCTAAAGCATTCCTATCTTTATCCTGATATATATATATAAGCAAACTGCTGGGGTGGAGTGTGGGTTGGAGAGTCCAAAGAAGGAACTCTACAGACTCACTCACTGTTCATACGTTTTCCTAAACAACACTCTGTAAATCCAAGTATTTCCTGCCTCTAAAACAAGTGAGGAGGGCTGGCAAATAGCGACCATAGTGTGGTATGATGCCCAAGGAGAAAGATGTGGAATCCTGACACCCAGAACCCCTGTGACTCCTGAAAGTTCAAGGAAGGATCTCAGTGAGGATGGAAGAAGAGGTAGAGAAAGGAAAAATGAACCAGAGCTCATTTTGCTCCACCCCAAGACCCCATGGACAGGGCTGGTTAAAGGGAAAGAAATAAGAGTCAAATTGGGATTTAAATTTTAAACTGAATTGCAAGTAACCAGATAGCTAAAGAGTCCACCTAAGACATCACTAAAAAGAGCCAGAAAGATTGGACTTTTCATGTTTGAGGACAGGGATAGGGGAAAAGTAGTCATTTCATGTCCGTACCTCATTGCGTTCATATCCTATATAATAAAAGGGTAATATGCAAATCGACCAAACAGCAGAACAGTCTTTCACTATGACACACACTGACCTCCAGAGGGCAGATGCTCAATGCATGAGGTGCCCGCTGGTGGTCAGTGTGCTCCCACAGGGGGAGCGCTGCTCAGCCAGAAGCCGGACACGTGCAGTGGTGGTGGCAGGAGCCTCTCCTGCCTCTGAGGCAGCACTAAGGAGTAGTGAGCCTAGTGGTAAGGAGAGAGGGTGCAGGCCGGGCTGAAGGACCCTCCCCTCCCCACCAGGCCTCTAGTTGTTCAATAAACTGGATAAAATACTTAGTGACTAAAGGTATCTGGGACTTCTGTTTCTGCTCATACAGTCAACTCAATGTCAGACAAAACCCTTTGGAGAAGAACAAAACTGGTGACAAAGTATGGGAAATCTCAGAAGCTGTAACCTGGAAAGTGAGAATACAGAGACGTAAACTAGTATTGGATCAGCCTTTCTCAGAGGACACTTGTCAGTCTTGGGTAGTCCAGACCCTGGGTTTTAAGAGCTCATGCATGTGGGTGTCAGGCAACCAAGCTGAGAAGGAGACAGTCACTTCAGTGCCATCCCTGGGAGATGATGGAATACTTGTTTTAGTCTTGGTTATTATTAGAGTGAAAGAAAGGAGGGAAAAAATCTCCCAAGATAATTCATAATCCAAGATCCTAAGCCTCCTCTTGCTGGTGTCGTGTCTTACCAAACTCCGTGTGGCCTCCAAGCAATGATATAAAGTTCTCCACTTCGGTTCTGCCCTAAGGTGCTGGCAGAAGCAAGGACATCTCATCTCTGGAGGAGCACCCTGTAAATATGGATCTTGAAAATTCCCCCCAAAAAGCAAAAATCACCAGAAATGTAAGAAAACAAACCTAGCCTAGCCAGTGTTGCTCAGTGGTTGAGTGTCGACTCATGAACCAGGAGGTCATGGTTTGATTCCTGGTCAGAGCACATGCCCAAGTTGCTGGCTCAATCTCCAGTGGGGGCTGGGGGGTGTAGGAGGCAGCCAGTCAATGATGTTTCTCTCTCATCGATGTTCTCTCTATCCCTCTCCCTTGTTCTCTAAAAATCAATAAAAACATTTTTTTGAAAGAAAAAAAAAACTACATGAGTGAAAGTCGGCGGCAAGCACAAATAGCAAAATCCAATCCATGAAGATGGCAGATGTTGGAATTATTATCTACACATGTAGACTAATTATTAGGTCAGACCATATGAAATTGCCATTTTTGTATGTCCAAACTAGGCAATATCTGCAATTTCACATATTTATCCTGATATTTTTAAAGAAATGAGTGGGTTTGGGAACTATAACCTTCTAATGAATGTTTTTAAATATCCCCACAAATAAATGACCAGGTTTTGCATATAGGCTCTGCAAACATTCAATAAACAAATAGTTTTGATCTTATATAAACTTTTAGAAACAATAGGAAAAAAAGGCAGATCACTCTCCAACTCATTCTATGAGATTAATTCAAATTTACTATCCAAACTAGACAGTGCCAGTGTGGCACAGGGAAATTTGTTTTATAAACAGATGAAAAAATCCTAAACAGAATAGTAGGAAATGAAATCTACAAATACGAGGAGGAAAATGATCATAGCTCTTGTGGGGTAAAGAAAATAGAAACTCAAGGAGTAGGACTGGCTCTTGTAAAGAGCAAGAAACACAGAGGTGGAGGCAAAGGGGCAGTAAAAGTGCTGGTATCACCTTTACTGGTTAGTGGGTCTAAGGATGTCATTCGATTATCATTATACATTTGACACCAGTGTTGTTTAGAATTGTATGGCCATGTCTATACTTTAAATATATCTATACTTCATACCTTTTGTGAATATGTGTTTTTATTGAGGCATAATTGAGATGTACAACATAATGATTCAATATTCATATATATTGTGAAACTAGAAGCCCGGTGCACAAAATTCATGCATGGGGTGGGGGGGTGTCCCTCAGCCCAGCCTGCACCCTCTCCAATATGGGACCCCTCGAGGGATGTCCGACTGCCCGTTTAGGCCCAATCCCAGTATGATTGGGCCTAAACAGGCAGTCTGACAGCCCTCTCACAATTCAAAACTGCTGGCTCCCAACTGCTCACCTACCTGCCTTCCTGATTGCCCCTAACCACTCCCCTGACAGCCTGATTGATGCCTAACTGCTCCCCTGCCAGCCTGATTGCCCCTAACTGCCCTCCCCTGCAGGCCTGGTCACCCCTAACTGCCCTCCCCTGCAGGCCTGGTACCCCCCTAACTGATCTCCCCTTCAGGCCTGGGTCCCCCCCAACTGCCCTTCCCTGCAGGCCTGGTCGCCCCCAACTTCCCTCCTCTGCAGGCCTGGTCCCTCCCAACTGCCCTCCCCTGCTGGCCATCTTGTGGTGGCCATCTTGTATCCACATGGGGGCAGCCATCTTTGACCACATGGGGGCAGCCATCTTGTGTGTTGGAGTGATGGTCAATTTGCATATTACTCTTATATTAGATACGATAGAGGCCTGGTGTATGGGTGGGGGCCAGCTGGTTTGCCCTGAAGGATGTCCCGGATCAGGGTGGGGGTTCCCTTGGGGCATGGGACAGCCTGGGCGAGGGGCCTGTGGTGGTTTGCAGGCTGGCCACGACCCCCGGCAACCCAAGCGGAGGCCCTGGTATCTGGGATTTATTTATCTTCTGTAATTGAAACTTTGTAGCCTTGAGCAGAGCCAAGCCTCCTGCTTGCTCCATGGCCGCAGCCATTTTTGTTGGGATTTATTTATCTTCTATAATTGAAACTTTGTAGCCTTAAGCAGAGGCCAAGGCAAGCCAGGACTGCAGAAAGCTTGGCTTCCTCCATCGCCGGGGGCAACTCAAGCCTCCTGCTCTCTCCAGCTCCATGGCTGCCGCCATTTTTGTTGGGATTTATTTATCTTCTATAATTGAAACTTTGTAGCCTTGAGTGGAGGCCTGGGCCTGCCAGGGTGTGCAGAAAGCTTGGCTTCCTCAGTTGCTGGGGAAACCCAAGGCTCCTGCTTGCTCCATGGCCGTAGCCATCTTGGTTGGGTTAATTTGCATGCTCTCTCCTGATTGGCTGGTGGGCGTGGCTTGCGGGTGTAGTGGAGTGATGGTTAATTTGCATATTACTCTTTTAGATAGGATGATGTAAGTCTAGTTAACATCACTACACCCAGTACAGTTTTTTCCTTGTGATGAAAACTTTTAGATCTAGCAATTTTTAAATATGCAGTACGTTATTATTAATATAGTCACCATGCTGTACATTACACCCCATGACTTATTTACTTTTTAACAGCACATTTGTACCTTTTGACCCTCTTCACCCATTTCTCCCATCCCCACCCCCTACCTCTGCCAACCACCAATCTGTTCTCTTTACCTATGATTTCAGTTTGTTGGTTTTTGTTTTGTGGTGTGGTGTTGTTATTTTTAAGATTCTATGTATAAGTGAGATCATAAAGTATTGTCTCTCTCTGTCTGACTTATTTCACTTAGCATCATGCCCTCAAGGTCCTTCCCTGTTGTTGCAAATGGCAGGATTTCCTTCTTTATTTTTCCCCCCCAAAACTTACAGGCCCTTGCACAAACTTATTATCCTCATTTGTGAGTTAATGTCTGGTTTATCCTAATATGATTCTACTATATTATTTTTACCTGATCTTTCAATCCATTGATTTATTTGAACTCTTAATTTATTCTAATTAGGAGATTTACAGGTAGAAGTGAACATGAAAGCAATAATAAGCTACATAAAGAAAGGAACACCTATTTTAAACTTCTATTACCTTATTAAACTAGACAACAGCAGCAATAAAAATCGATCTACAGTCCACTCATGAAGGATTTCCTTCTTTTATATAGCTAAACAAAACTACATTGTATATACTATATACACCATATTTTCTTTATTCACTCATCTATCAATGGACATTCATTTTATGTATATATTGATGAATTTCACAATGAAATTTTTAGATATTATAACTGTATATAGTATATGTTGTAATTACAACCATGTAAAAATTATATGCATGCACATGAGTGTGTGTGGGCATGTGTGGATGGGAGAGGGAAGAGAGAGAGAAAAGAGAGAGAGGGAGAGAGATAGAAAGGAGGGAGTTTCAAAGGAATATAAACTAAAAATAAAAGTATATCATGAGATGGAGCTAAATGAACATGCTTGCATTTAGAAGATAAGTTTGACTTTGCTGTGCTTTTGGATGATCCCTGCCTCATAAATCTAAGTTTGGCCTTTTAGCAGACAGGAGACCACTGAAAACCATTCAAACTTATATATTTTCAAACAGGCTGTCTTACTCTGGGTGCCCTGTCTTTCTCCCACATTGTCAAGCTTCTGTAAACAAACCTGCAACATGACCCCTCAGACTGCTCCCTAGTTATTATCCAATTACCACCTATTCTTCTTAGTAACATGTTCCTGCATGGAGCTGCCACCTCCCTTCATAGGGCCACATGTCCTGCTCTAAGCAAGACTGTGAAGGAAGAAAGCATAGAAGTTCATCTTCATTACCAAGGTCTCTCACCCGGTCCCTTCTGTTTTACTCCCCGCAAAGGTAGGTTATTGATCCTTGGAGAACCGAGGGCATGGCTGTGGAAGACAAGCACTCCAAATGCAGCAGCAAAGAGGGGCTGGGAGTGGGGAGATATGTCTGTAGAGAATTTTAAAATAAGAAAATTCAGTCTGCTTTATGTTATCACCATGCAATTCTAATGTCAGTGTTGAAATACTCCCCACCCAAAATTATTTTGTTGGTCCCAGACTTCTTAATTGTACAGTTACTATTGAGTTATAATAATATATATATAAGCTTCCAATGAGTACATTTTAATTACCTATCCTATTAATAAAAACATAATATGCTAATTAGACCGGATGTCCTTCCAGACGACCTTCTGGATGAAGCCGGGCTGTGAGGGCCAAGGCAGAGGCGGACACCCTGGCAGCAGGGGGCCGAGCCCCTTGCACAAATTTCATGCATTGGGCCTCTAGGCCTTAATAACCTCATATTCTACAGAGAAGTCAACTCGTAGAACCAACAGGTATAGGGGGCCCCACACACTTAGCCACGTGCACTCATTTTGAGAGTAAGTGCTTAAAACGTTTAGAATTAGGAACAGTTCATGTCTCAAACCTCTATGGCTATTTATACCACAGGTTAAAGTACACGCTGATGGCACCATGATTTTGAAGATGAAGAAACAGAACTGAGGTTATTGCAATTCGGTCACTTGGAGTTTATATTTGTATTTAAAATTTGCCTTTGAAATTGAGAACAGTGAAAACTACAGGGTGTCGTATGTTTGTCTGGTGAAGTTTCAATTCACACATGAAATACTTACTGAATTTTAGAAATAGATTTAAAATGAAATTATTTTTGTCATTTTTTTGGTTTTAAAAAGTAAAAATAATAAAAACAAAAATCAAGAAAATGGCCCATTATATTACTGAGTGGTACTATTTTGTGGTTACCTAATTTGTGCCTGTCACAGATGTTTCTGTTTTATTGACGTTCACTTATTGGTTATTTATTGTCAGTAAAGAGAGGGTATAAAAAGTGATGTGCCCCGATGATATAACTGGGGACCCTGCTTCCCTCTCAGCTCCCTGGAGTGTCGGGGATCTATCATAGTTTGTATAGTTGGTTTTTTTTAAATCTTCAACTTCCACTATTTTCCTAAGCTTGGTCTGCCTAAGAACACACCTCACATATCAATTTGCTTATGTGACAGTCCTTTTCCATAAACTGAATGATTTGAATCACCAAGGTTTTGTCAAAATATATTAAAAGCTCAGGTGTCGCATACATTACATCTGAAAGTATATCCCTGCAGCCACTTCAACGTCCTTTTAAATGTTTAGGTGTTCCATTAAAAATATGTCACGGGCTGCTTAGCTTTTCAGAATTCTTTTGGGGATAACATGAGGAAATTTTCTGAAGACTGCTGCTGCTATAAATCTATCCTAACCGACAGTGTGCACAACAGGGGGCATTTCAGCCCTCAGAAGGCAAGTCTCCTCCGTGTTTCTTATGAAAGAATTCTTGAGAAAGAAACCTCAGGCAGTGGGAATGTGTGACTTAAATAACATAGCAGGGAACCATGTTGTTGGGAGCTAACCTGTACTTATATGTTTTCTTATTCAATACTCCAATCAGCGAAGCGAAGCATAGCTACACGGGCCCTTCTGATGAAGGGGAAGCTGGTGGTCGGCTGGTGATGGGGCCAAGATTTTCACCCAGTGGGCCATCAGGGTCCTCCCCGCCTCTTCTCTCCTGGTTTAGGTCTGGCTTTGATCTTTAACACAATGCTGAACAAAGAATCCCAATGGGATACATGGGAAAGGCAGTACATTCCCTGAACTTCTCTTGAATTTGTTGACACGGCCCCAATCTATTTTCCATCTCATACACCTTTAGTCATGAGTGAGGCGGGGTGGGGAGTTGAAAACTTTCGTCCCAAGTTGACCTTCCATTTTCCCATCAAGAAGTTCCTCAAAGGCTCTGAAAGAACCCATTCTTGCCGGGGAGCTTGGCAAACATAGGGATTTCATGCTGTTGGACAACTCTTCAGAGGTTGTCCCTGGGTTTTCTTACTCGGGTCAGGGACGTGCAGGAAGTGGATCAAAGAATGGTCACTGTCATCTTGGGCGGCAACGGTTGCCTGCCTTCTATTCCTCATCCTGGCACCAACGGCACCCCTTATCTTTTTGTCTTTCTTCCACATGGAAATAATTGCAGAATCATATCTGATGGTGACCTACTGCCCCGGAGCAGAGGGAAGGCTTTGTACATGAGCAAAGTCAGTGCAAGAAGGGCCAACACAATGTAAACCGGGCAGGAGCTCCCCACAACAGCATCCCTTAGGCGGTCTCATCCTACCTGGTCTCCAGCCCGCACAGTCCCTGCTTCATCCTCTTCGTTCTGGCTCCAAGGCCTCTTCAGTTTTGACTCTGGAGCTGGATTCCCTGCATTTGCATCCCAACTCCACTCATTCCTGGCTGTGTGCCCTGACCATTTTACTAAACCTCTCTGTGCCTCAGTTTTCTCAGCTATAAGTGACAGTTATTATTAATAATAGCACCTACTTTGGGGAGGATTAAATGAGTTAACATGTAAAATATTTATAGTAGCATCATAGTAAAAGCTATATGTATTTTGTAAATGGTTCTGGTTAGTAGTAGTAGTAGTATTGTTTTTGTTATTTCGCCTGCTTCATTGGTACTTTTTTTGGAAGTGCATAAAATCCTCGATTTACCCGTCTTAGCTGTGAGAAATTCTGCCGGGCATCTTGAGTCAGTCTACTGGACACAGTGTTTCTGCTCCTATACCAAGCTAGAATTCAGCTTGTGGAGCTGGGTGCAGAGAGCTGTGGGACCTTGCCAACTGCCTGTATTTCTCTGGGGAGGTGAAGGGTGCAAATCACCCATACCCCAGGTGCCCAAATCTTTGTTCTATCAACTGTACTCTGGGTACCTGGGCCCCTCGGGGGTGCCTGGGCCCTCGCTGCCTTCCTTTCTCTCCTCTGCCACCATTCCTCACATAGACTGCTTTGCTGGCAGGCCCCCAAAGAATGAATGGGCTTTTGAGACTCAGATGTGGAGGACTGACCCTTGGTCCCCTGGTTCTGCTGGGTCCCCTCCTCTTGACTTCTCCCTGGGTGAAGGACAGGATGCACTGAGTGACAGAAGTGTGGCGAGGAAATTCACTTGAATTAATTTATCAAAATATTCCCTAATGACACCAGGAACACTTTCTAAAGGCTCTTCCAACATCTGAGAGTAAGATTGGATCACCCATGACCCATCAGATCCCCAGGGCCTGACACAGGTCCAGGGAATATTTGGACACTAATTGTCATGAGCTGTAGCATCCTGAGTGGTACAATTTTCACTTCCCAAGATTCACCAATGCTTATGGCTTTTTTTAGTTGTTTAGTTAGGGGTTTTTTTTTTAGTCATTTAGACGCAAACTGTTTTTCAAGACTTGGCAGGGGGAGGGTGTGTGGGAATCGTATATTCAAGTTTAGATGCTTTTGTGTAAATTAATGAAGTAGAAGTAGAAGTCTATCCCCTGGTAATAAAAATCTTAGAGTCACATTAACGAAATTACACATTTTTAATTCATTTTCATAAATTTTTCCTATTCAATTGCACATCCTCAAGTTAACAATAAAAGTCAAACTAGAATTTAAAGCCAGGGTCCAGGGAGAGCTCATGCTGGGGTAAATAGACTGGGGTAGTCAAGGGTTCCATGACAGATGGTAGAACAGTCAAGTGTAGAGAAACTGCAAAAAAAAAAATAAAATCCATAAAAAATAAATGGGTCCTTAAAGTAGGTGAATGCCAAATAAGACAGAAGAGTGTAACCAGCCACAGTTCTTAGTGGGAAGTGAAGACCTTCACATCGGCCATGGCGCTGCCTGGAGGAGCACAAACTCCTCCAGGTGTGATGAGAAGGTTGAGTGGGGAGAAGAAAGAGGATATTGGTTCAGTTATGAACATTTTTAATTATAAACCATAATTGTTATGTAAAATGAAAGTTTGAGGACACTGTCATGCAAAAGAGATTATTATACTTAGATTTAAAATGTTTACGCAGAAGACCTGTGCAGTGTGGTTCAGTGGTTGGAGCATAGGCCCATGCACCAAAGGATCACAGATTCAATTCCTAGTCAAGGCATGTACCTGGGTTGCAGATTCGCTCCCCGGCCTGGTCAGGGCATATGTGGGAGTCAACCAATCAATGTGTCTCAAAAAATGTTTCAGGAAAGTTTGCAATAAGTAATATAGCTAACCCACCAGTCTTCCCAAAATTTGTTATATTTATCTAATAAAAGCCATTTGCCATGATTGCTGCCAGGAAAGGTAAACCCTAGAATCATCATGCACCTGCGTTCAAGGTTCTTTGTGATCTTCTGGTCCAATGGACCCAGAGAAGGTGGTTCAGTGAGCACTCCAAGGTCTCATGGCTAGTTAGTGCTGGCATCAAGGACTAAAACCAAGTGTTCTACTTCCTTTGGGGCCACAGATCTTCTAGAACCTTCACATCAAACCACATGCTCCAGGGTTGTGTCCACAGCTCAGGAGGGCAATGTGCTAGGCTGGATGCAGAGACTGTGAAATGCAAACATGCCTCAACAAATGCTGGCACGTGGCTACATCGGCTAAAACCCGGAGCAGGAAGCTTTCCTATATAATAAAAGCCTAATATGCAAATCAACTGAATGTTGGAACACTGGTGGAACGACTGGTCACTATGATGCACACTGGCCATTAGGAGGCAGATGCTCAATGCAGGAGCTACCCCCAGCCCGCAGGCCCCAGGCCAGCCAAGGCAGGTGCCAGCAGGGCACCCCAATCACCCCGCTGGTCACCCCACAGATCAGCCCGAGGCTCAGATAACCAGGGCCGGCCAAGGATTGTGCTGCTGGCAGTGGCAGCACCAGAGGTGTGATGGGGGCACTGCCTTCCTCTGATCGCCAGGTCGCCTCCCGCCCCTGAGGGCTCCCAGACTGTGAGAGGGGGAAGGCTGGGCTGAGGGACCCCCTCTCCAGTGCATGAATTTTCATGCACTGGGCCTCTAGTTTTAATATAAACTGCCATTGAAAAGGAAGGTGAAAATAGAAACATCATTGATGAATGTGTTCACTGCCTTTTTCTTTAATGGATGCTAATTTATTCTGAAGGGAATGACACATTTCCAAATTCTACTTCTACTTTCAAGAAACTCAGATCAAGAAAACAACAAGTGGCCCTAACCGGTTTGGCTCAGTGGATAGAGGGTCGGCCTGCAGACTGAAAGGTTCGATTCCGGTCAAGGGCATGTACCTTGGTTGCGGGCATATCCCCAGTAGGAGGTGTGCAGGAGGCAGCTGATCGATGTTTCTCTCTCATCGATGTTTCTAACTCTATCCTTCTCCCTTCCTCTCTGTGAAAAATCAATAAAATATATTAAAAAAAGAGAAAACAACAAATGGAACACTGCATTGTGATTCCTTCAATTGTTAAGAATATCAGCTGTCATGACTTTGAAAAATCATGAGTAAAAACTGGCCCTAGCAAAGGGGGACGTGTCTAGTTCACAGCAAGCTTTCATCTCCATTAGGAATCCCTTATCTCTTATTGGAGGAGAGCCCAGCACCTCACTGTGTGGTGTCAGGACCAACTTCCCCACAGTAGCTGACCCCAATGGACTCCAGGCCTGGCTGCTCTCCCAGCCTTGACTCCTTTAGAGCTCATCCCTCGGTCATTTCCTGCTGCTCTCCTCCATCTTCTTCATCTGCCTAGCATTTTGTATTCATTAATTTATTCCACTGATACTTCTTGTACGTTAATTTCATGCCAACCAGGGTATGGGGTGTAGGGAAAATATGACGGAAAGCAAAAATAGCCCCTCCCCCATAGAGCTTAGAACCCACTGGAAGAGAGAAACATTAGCAAGAAATCCCACAGACGAATGAACAATCATGCACATGATGATGCTCAGAGGAGAGGTTCACAGTGATATAAAAGATCACCACAGGAGAATTACACTGCGTATGAAAGATGAGCTGCCAGGTAAAGTGCTAGCCAGGTAAAGATAGCTGAAAAGAGAGCCAAGCAATTACAGGGGACCCATGGTCCTGGTGGCTGAGCAGAGAGAAGGAAGGGGCGTGGTGTGGTGTGAGGCTGGAGGGTGAATAGGGGCTTTGGTCTCCGAGAGCAGTGGGAAACCATTGAAGGCTTTAAAGAGAAATGACCTGATCAGATAGGAACTTTGAAAAGATCACTTAGGGTTGAATCAGAGAAGCAGATAGGATAGCATATAGCATTAGGATAGGATATAGCATTATTTGTATTTGTGTGTGTGTGTGTGTGTATGTTTATATACTCAAAACAAATATCATTATAAGTATACATATGAACATACAGGGGTGGGCGAAAGTAAGTAAATTACCAGCTATCATTACCTAAAAATTTAATCATAAGTAAGGATATGAAATAATAACAATAAGAAAACAATTAATACAATAATTGGTAAATAATACAAGAATAAACTCTGTTTTGCATACTCACAACTATAAACTTACTTTTGCCCACCCGTGTGTGTGTGTATGTGTATGTGTGTGTGTGTGTGTGTGTGTGTGTGTGTGTCACAGGAATTTGACACTATGCAGTTGTCGTTGCTAGCTAGCAGTAAGGCTGTTGTCTTCACATCTGATCATCTGATATTGGAGCTCAGAGTCCGCAGGACAAGCAGTCAGCAAAGGAAGATAGGAGTGAAACAAGGACAGCAAGGACAAGCTGGGACCCACACACACACACTCGGCCCCATGTAGACCGACTGAGACCCATGTCAGTGTTCATAGCCTTCTTTGGTGATGAAATTGTCCTGCCAGACACACTGGCTCCAGCATCGCAGAGATAAGCACACACCTGGCCTAGGAGCAGTTGCAGGCCTGGCCATTGGAAGGTGAGCCTGCAGCTGAGCGCATGTGTGAGCTGCAAAACCACTGCCCCCTCACTTCTACCTCCATTCTCTCACAACAGTGGTCCACCCTCACTGGAAACACCGGGGAGAGGGGACCTGCAAGAGGTGGTTCAGTCTAGCCACGCTGACACTTCCCAAAGCTACTAGGCAGCCTGGCCGCAATGTGGGGAAGCTGTGCAAAGCCTTCCACACTCTTCTCTGGCAGCTCCCACCCAAGTCTCCTGGGTCAAGTGTGCACTTGCAGGGGACACAGCCTCTCCACGCTGCACACGGTTGTACTGGAAATTTTTGGAATTCCCAGATGAGCTGCTGATGGGCAAAGGTTGGGAAGCAGCCGCTAATAACATTACAAGTCCATTTGGCAGTGATGCAAACCTCCACCATCACAGTTAGAGCAAGCAGCAGGAAAGAGACTCTCTTAATGTCCAAATCAAATCCAAAGCTTCATGCTTCCAAAGACGATACCAAACCCCGAGGGATGGGTCAGTAGAACAAAGAGTCTTATGTCCTTGTAGCATCAGTGCATCTGCTTATGGAGAGGGTGTTTTCCTGTCTTCTCCATCCTGAGGATCTCCAAGACACACGCATGAGAACCTGCCACCATTTGGCACCACTTTTCTCAGAGTGTTGAGGAGCCAGGACTGAGCCTGCAGCAAGATATTCTGTGACGCTAACAAGGGTATTTTGGTGATCAAGTGGCTCTGTGGTCCTTAATCCTGATGTGCGTTAGAACAACCTGCAGGGCTCTGCAGCCTTTCCTGTGTCTAAGCTCCCGGGAGACACTTGGAAGGGGGCGAGCATCTCTAGTTGGTAAAGCTCCCCAGGTGTGCTGATGTGCAAGCAGGATTGGGAACTGGGGATCTAGTCTAACCTTCCTATTCTCAGGTAATGAAGCTCGGTCATAGGTTCAGAACAGAGCCTGTCTCCTGCCTTTTAAACTCATCACTTTCCACCGTGTATTTTGCCGTAGCAAAAATAACAGAAACATAAAGTCAACTACATCCTCTACTGTGCCCTGAGAATATGATGGCTTTGAAAATACATGTTATTTATTTTAAATATATTTTTATTGATTTCAGAGAGGAAGGGAGACGGAGAGAGATAGAAACATCAATAATGAGATAGAATCATTACTCAGTTGTCACCTGCATGCCCCCTACTGGGGATCAAGGTGGCAACCCGGGCATGTGCCCTTGACCAGAATCAAACCTGGGACACTTCTTCAGTCATCAGGCTTCCTGGCAGGCTCAGTCTATTAGTTTACTTTGTCCATAGCATGAGAAAGAAAAAGGAAATTAGGCGAGTTGAGGAATATCGTATTCAGTGGAATGCTTGGAATGATTCTATAAATTGCAGGAGAGCCTTAATAGCCACTAATTAGGTCTCCAAAAATGGAGCCATCTTAACTAGCATGTGGTCACGTGCTCAGGCTAAAATAGACTTGAGCCCGGAGCGTCTGTGACAGTAGGCTTTAGAAAGAAAGACAATAGAGAAAAAGGCATGGCAAATTGGATTAAGAAGATTTTTGTAAATAAGCAAGGCCACATTTGAGCTACGCTCTGTCGAATAATTGTCAATTATTTCTTTTAAAAGAAACAAAATCTAGTTATTGGGCATTTTTCAATCTGTGGCAATAACATGATATACCAGTATCTACTTTTACTAATTTCTTGCTTTATTCTTTTAAAATTCAAAGAAATATTACAGTATTTGTTTCTATGAAAACCACACAGGGTTGGGCAATAGTGGTTTTATAGTTGTGAGTATATGAAACACAGAGTTTAATCTTCTATTATTTATTAATTATTGTATTATTTTCCACAGGAACAACTGTGAACCTACTTGTGCCCCACCCTGTACATATACATATATTATACATAGTCTGTACACATTATATATATACTAGAGGCCCGGTGCATGAAAATTCATGCACTGGCCTGCCCCCTCTCACAGTCTGAGAGCCCTCAGAGGCAGGAGGTGACCCGATGATCATGGGAAGGCAACGCCCCCATCACGCCTCTGCTGCTGCCACTGTCAGCAGTGCAAGCCTCGGCCGGCCCTGGTTACCCGAGCCTCAGGCTGCCCTGGGCGGCTGGGCAGCCAACATCTGAGGCTTGGCTGTGCCTCAGGACGGCCCTGGGTGGCTGGGGAGCTGAGGGGACTGGGGGACTGCAGAGGCAGGTGCCCCAGCGGGGCTGAGGGGACTGGGTGCTGCCATCTTTTGGCTGTGGGCACTGCCATTTTTGAGGGCATGGCAGTTAATTAGCATACTCCCTCCTTATTGGCTGTGGGTGCCATCTTTGTGAGGGTGTGACAGTCAATTAGCATATTCCCTCTTTATTAGATAGAATAATTCATATACCTATAAACAGAGAAAGAAAAAGAAGATGGCTGACTGGCTAGATAGACAAATTATAAAATTGGGATCATGCTCTAACGCCTTTTTAAATTAAAAAAATACACCTATTCAGATCAATTTTACTTATATACAAAATAAGGGAAACTGAGTTAACCCTGGAGGAATTCTGAACCTCATATAAGTGATTCCTTACTACCTAACATATTGTTTCCCTAAAGATGCCTTAACAAAAGAGACTCTAAAAGTCACTGGAGTCCAATATTTTTATTAATTACACTAGAGGCCCGGTGCATGAAAATTCACACACTGGAGAGGGGGGTCCCTCAGCCCAGCCTGCCCCCTCTCACAGTCTGGGAGCCCTCAGGGGCAGGAGCAACCCAGCAATCAGGGGAAGGCGACGCCCCCATCACACCTCTGCTGCTGCCACTGCCAACAGTGCAAGCTTCAGTTGGCCCTGGTTACCTGAGCCTCGGGCAGCCCTGGGAGTCTGGGCAGCCGACAACGAGGCTTGTCTGTGCCTCAGGCCAACCCTGGGCTGCTGAAGAGCTGAGGGGACTGGGGGACTCCAGAGGCAGGTGCCCTGGCGTGCTGAGGGGACTGGGCACCACCATCTTGTGGCTGTGGGCAGCGCCATCTTTGAGGGCGGGGCAGTCAATTAGCATATTCCCTCCTTATTGGCTATGGGTGCCGCCATCTTTGAGGGAGGGCAGTCAATTAGCATTTTCCCTCCTATTGGCTGTGGGCACCACCATCTTTGAGGGCGGGGCAGTCAATTAGCATATTCCCTCCTTATTGTCTGTGGGTGCCTCCATCTTTGTGATGGCGTGAGGGTCAATTAGCATATCCCCCCTTTATTAGATAGGATTAGTTCAGCTTTATATTGCATCTATTTCCCTGCTACGAAAGACGGATAGCAACACTTCCCATTTCTCCATGCCCCACCTCCCAGGTTTTGCAGTTCATTCTCATTATTTCATTCAACAAGTGTTTATTGAGAGTCTACTTTGTGCAAGCCACTCTCAAGGTGTTGGGCCTGTCGCTGTAAGCTATAGACAGAACCGATAAGATTCTCACCCACATGGCTCTCATGCTTTAATAGAGAATAAATTAATTCCAGTTTTGATATTGTGCCGATTCTGTTTCCTGGCCATAAGCCTCGTCATAGCTCAGGATCGGTTCTATATTCTAATTCATTCGATGCATGTATAAGTAGAAGTCTGGCAGACTTGTGAGATAGCCAAACACACTTTTATGAAAATGGGATGATACTACAAATTCACTTCCATCATTAAACGTCAGCCCCATCCTTTACTTCCTACCTTCATCTCTCCTCACATCCCTCCCCACTTCTGCCTCCTGAGAAGAAGAAACAGTCCACTCCTTTCCCAATTCATAAGGAAAGTTTCCCCATCATTCTGAGTCCCAGGGCTGCTTTGGAGGCATAAGGATGAGGGGTGAGCGGGTTAGGCTGAGCCTATCTCCACGGCTTCTCTGCAGAAGGTCCTTGGCTGCCAGTTTGGGAGGGTGTGGCATTAGATTACATCCCTTTCCCTTTTTGGTTTCTGCTGATAAAAATTTTGATTAGTTTTCACTATTTTGATATTGTCATTGTTTATTTTAGTAATTATGATAAAGTTATAGAAATGTTATGATTGGTCTTTGCTGTATTTTCTTTACCCCAAAATCTAACTCTTTAAAATGCAATTATGAATACAAATCCCTGATCTAAAATCAAACCATGACGTGTTCCCTGGAGTAGGGGAGGAGAGCTGCGTTAATTAAATCTTCTTCGTCCACTCATGTTGGATCATTCCTTAAAGAATCACTTCCACTCCACCTCTTCCCAGCCCTGGCTTGTTCTCCCCAAGAGCTTCAACTTGGATGGGGGGATCTTTGATAACTGGCTTGGTTCACAAGACTCTGCTGCAACACCCTCCATCTTCTGTGAGGGCGTCTCAACTACTGTATTTTTCCATGTATAAGACGCTATTTTTTCCTAAAATCATTAGACTGAAAATCGAGGGGCGTTTTATATACGGAAGTCAGCTGAGGAAGGAGCTGCGCATAGCTGCCCATACCTTGTCTAACAGGCTTCCACCAGTCACGAGCCTTATCGTTACTGACATCAGCTGATGCCGTAATTGGAGGTGGAGGTGGAGAGTGCACAGATGCAACAGGGACAGGAGTGTTATAAGCCCATAAAGATGTCAAAAAATAAAAAGAGAAATACCGGTAAGTGATTGTCTTACTCTCCAAAATTCAAACTGAATATAATCAGCTATGCAAAGGAGAATGGAAATAGAGCTGCAGAGAGACAATTTGGACCTCATCCCACTGAGTGTATGATCAAACAGTGGAGAAAACAGGAAGAACAACTCCTTAAGATGCCAAAAAAGAAGAAGGCCTTAAGAGGACCACTGGCAAAATGTTTAAAATATTTGATTACTTAATTTTGGCTTGGAAAAGTTGGGGCATCTTATACACAAAAAATACAGTACTTTGTTACCAGAAATAAAGAGCAAAATTGGCAATGGTCTTGTATGTGTGAGATGTTGCTTAGTAAGGGGATATGGCCTGAGAGAGGTTGCCTAGGTGATCCCAGGTCCCTTCCAACCTTGAGAGTCTGTGCAGTTCGGGATTCCCAGATGACACTAATGAGAAGGAGAAGGGAAAGTGTCTAAATAAATCACAAGTACCTAGGAAGCTTTCTGAAGAGCTCAGATAGTAAAAGGATGCATGTAAGAAAGCTAGGGAGATAAGGAGAAATAAACACACAGCATCCAAAGGGGAATGAATGATATTCAGAGGGGCTACTGCTGAGAAAGATCCGAGTTCTGTGCACTATCCAGAGGTCAACAACAACAAAACAAAAATGACAGGGATGAATTGAAGGTCTCAGAGGCACCTGGTGGTTCGCTGAGGATGCTGGAGGAGATTTTTAGAAAAGGACTTTTAAAAGGTACAGGTACCGTAGGGGAGAGCAACCAAGAGGGAGCAAGTTCGAACCTGATGACATGAGACAGAAACCGTGGCTCTTGGTGGTGGACCCAGCCAATCCCAGCCAATCAGGAAGAGAGTGAGCGGCCCCCCGCTGTCTCTATTCTCCCAACACCCCCTGGTGCTGCCTCCATGGGCTAAACCCAGAAACCAGAAGACAAGGGAGCCAGTGATCCAGTCTACCTGGAACGGTGGCTCTGTGCCCAGAGCAGGGTGGACACATGGAAGACACCCAGCAAAAAGGATGAAGAGGGGACAGAACCACTTACTACTCAGAGAGGTTGAGTTACTCCAACACTTGGCAATGAGAATGCAGTTGAATTCGGTGTCTACCTCACATGTATCTCCCCTATCAAAGGCCATGATCTCACTGAAAAGAACAAACAGGACCGAAGGCAAAATGAAACCCAAAACGATCAAGACAGTAAGCCAACATGTAACTACTCTCAACCGGTTCGCTCTGTGGGCCGGCATGAATTTCCTCTAAGCATGCTGGAAAAATCATGTTCGATTTCCAGACCCAGTCCAAATAGTCTACTGTCGAATCTGTAAGAAAAGACTGACATGAGGAGGAACGTTAAGGACCTCAGGTGTGCTAACCTCAGGGAGGTGTTTGGTGGCGCCTCTCAGTCTGGGTGGGAACATCGCTGCAGAGATGCACAGCCAAACAGTGATGCACAGCACGTGTGAATTGGCAGTGGGTATACATGGCATTAAGGAAGGAGGGCTCAGCTTGCTCTGGGCCCACTCCTGTTCGAGTTTTGGTGAAGGACCCGAATACAGACAGGAGGGGTAGGCATATCAAAGTTACGACTGATTCAAAGCCAGAAATGCAGTAATTCTGAGCCACCCCCATACAATGCTGCAGGGCACAATGCCGTGGGAGCGGCAGAAATGCTGGAAGGATGGGGATACAGCCTGAGCTTGAGGGAGGGTGTTGGATGGAGTTTCTCTGATATGCTCTGGGTGGACCCAGAGCCAGAAGGTTCCTTCTATCTCGGATGAGCACTGCGTCTGACCTTTAGACTCTAGCTCAGGGGTGGGCAAACTTTTTGACTCGAGGGCCACAATGGGTTCTTAAACTGGACTGGAGGGCCGGAACAAAAGCATGAATGGAGTGTTTGTGTGAACTAATATAAATTCAAAGTAAAGGAGTGGAGGGGAGAGCAAGAGAACCGGATAGAACAGCCGGATCCGGCCCGCGGGCCGTAGTTTGCCCAAGGCTGCTCTAGCTCCTGAGAACGGCCCTTCACCAGTGTCTGTGCTGCTGGCCAGGGCTGGAGAGATCTGTGCCCAGGAAGGCAGGACGCTGCCTGCTCCCTGGCTGCCTTGGGACTCTCTGTGTGGCCCCACAGGGCAAGCATGACAAATAGGCCAAAGGACAGAAATTTCAAAGATCTCCACTGATGGGCCAAATTAAATGGTGGAATTGTTACAGAAGACCGGAAAAAAAACAAGCCATGCTTAGAGAAAGGGAGTTACATTTTATTAAGCACAGGGCCAGAGAAAATGAGCCTTTCAAATTCTGCCCCCCCATCCCCCACACACACATGGAGGAAACCTTTTCTATTTATACTTTCCCTAGCTCTTTTGTCTCCCAAATTTGGAATGAGACTTCCGGGCCTTCTGGGAAAGAAGGCCTACATGCTGGGAAGGGGCCATGAGACCATATCTCAAGGCCTGGCCCGGTGTCAGCACTGACAACTGTGTCTGGGGCATAGTCCACGGCCTCTCTGGAATGGGAGTAGTCTTATTTTCCTTATTATTTAAGCAAGCAAGCGTTTACAGAAGCCGTTTTGTCAGGGTTACAATTTCAAACAGCAGTTTTTATATAAGATGGATGCTTCAGAATGACAGTGTCTAAATCAAGAGAAGTGACAGTCCTCATATTCCAACATGGCCAGAGCCCATCAGAAGTGCTGTGTACGTAGCAAGGTGTCCATCTGAAAAGACAATGACAAATCTCAGCATCCCACAGGGAGAGTGACCAACAGGGAAGGCTGGGAAGTCTGTCACCGTGAAGAGCAGCAAGAGGAAGTGGGGGCCCGAGAGAAGAGGAAAACTTGAAGGGGTCCACAAGAAGTTGAGGGGGGCAGAGCCAGGTGAGATGAGGTGGCAGGGAAACTGGATTTAAGATCATTGTAAGGGGGACTGGGTGACAAAGATGAAGGGATCGAGAAGAACAGATTGGAAGTTACAAAATATTCACGGGATGTAAAGTACAGCACAGGGAATAGAGCCAATAACATTGCGACCACTATTTATGGAGCCAGGTGGGCACTGGAACCATATGGGGGAGCACTTTGGAAAGTATATGATTGTCTAATCACTATACTGTACACATGAAACTAATACAAAATAATATTGAATGTAAACTGTAATTGTAAAAAGAAATTTAAAAAAGAATGCAGAATGTTATGACAGAAATATATTCCCACTTTGAAAAAAAAAAGATGATAATTTGTAAGGTAAATCATTTTCTTAGTAATGATACTAAAGTCATATAAATAAAGCTGTCCTCCTAAATAAAAAAATTTTAAATAGATCAGTGTAAGGGGAAAAAAAAAATCCTTGATCATTGGAGATGTTTCAAAATAGAATTGCAATTTTTTTTAGATGGGGCCACTAGAGTGAGGAGATGAGGGGAGGGTGGGCGACACCCTCAGGGAGGCCGGGGTTTATCTCCGCAAGGTCTTCGTGCCTCCCAGTCGCTCACTCATGAGCCTGTAAATCGTGAGGGAGGGCGGAAGGGAGCGTGAAAAAGACAGGGAAGAGGACCTTTTCACAATATTTTTTCACCTTTCCTTTTCCCTAAAAAAGTCACTAATCGGTCTGCTCTGGCAGGTTAGCAAACTGCCCCCAAATGACCACTGAATAATAAGAATTACCCTGGCTTGGCTAAACTTCTGGATGACGTTAACAATGCAAAGAGGAAGAACTCCCTGTCAGAGGACCTGATTCGGAGTCTGGCTCTACCAGTGACTGTCCGCCCGGCAGTCACGAGGCCTTCCCTCCTCCTTGGTAAAGTAATGCTGCTCCCCCCACCTCCCACCCCGTAGCTGTCGAGAGCTTAGACACGTGACATAGACAATACTGTATGTGTATATGTACAAACCTGTATGTATGTATGTGGTGGCCACCTCTAACCTGGGCAGCCCCGTGTCATCACACACAGCTCCCAGCCACCAGTTTTGCGATGCACGAACCTTCATATTTATATTGGATATCCTTGCCTCCCCCTTCGCTGAAGCTGAAGGAACTTCCTTTGGTGGTGGGTGTGTTTTTCTACTTCCTGAAATGCAATCAGCCTTCACTGCCCACGGTGGTCGCTGCCTTGTCCCTCTTTCAAAAATTAGATGTCGCCTCCGTTTCTCAGGCCTCCCACTTTATTTACACAACATGGCCCCCTTCTTTTCAAGGCATCCTCGGGTTGCTGGGGATGCTGAGTCCAGATTTTAGTGTCAGTGTAGATAGTGGGGGGAGGGGAATCATAGGAGGTGTCTCAATGTATGTAAGGCCTGGGGAAAGGCTCTTGACTGCGGAAGGAAACGGTGCTTAGCAGGGCATTAGCTCCGCATTGCTGGGGAAACTGAGGCAGGGCAGCTGTGTGAGGTGTAGGTGGCTGTGTGGGGTGTAGGTGGCTATGGGGGGTGTAAGTTGCTGTGTAGGGTGTAGGCGGCTGTGTGGGGTCTAGGCAGCTATGTGGGGGTGTAGGTGGCTGTGTGGGGATATCAGCGGCTGTGGGGAGGTGTAGGTGGCTGTGTGGGGTGTAGGTGGCTATGGGGGGTGTAAGTTACTGTGTGGGGTGTAGGTGGCTGTGGGGGTGTAGACGGCTCTGTGGGGTGTAGGCAGCTGTGGGGGGTGTAGGCTGTGTGGGGTATAGGCAGCTATGTGGGGGTGTAGGTGGCTGTGTGGGGATATTGGTGGCTGTGAGGAGGTGTAGGCGGCTATGTAGGGTGTAGGCAGCTGTGGGGGTGTAGGCTGTATGGGGTGTAGGTGGCTATGTGGGGTGTAGGAAGCTATGTGGGGGTGTAGGTGGCTGTGTGGGGGTGTCGGCGGCTGTGGGGGTGTAGGCGGCTATGTGGGGTATAGGCAGCTGTGGGGGGTATAGGCGGCTATGTGGGGGTGTAGGCGGCTGTGTGGGGGTGTAGGCAGCTGTGGGGGTGTAGGCGGCTGTGTGGGGGTGTAGGTGGCTGTGGACTGAAACTGTCAGTTGTTTGTGAGGGGAGCACAGGCAGGTGTGCATTTTTGTCACCAGCTGTGAGGTTTACCCCAGAATGGAAAAGCTCCATCTATAGTGGTGGTCCCAATTCTGTGTTTTCTGTGTTTGGCAGTCTGTTCTCTCCCTGTAGTTGATGTGGGGTGTAGGCGTGATACATGTGTGTTCACCTGAGCATTTCAGGGCCAAGACTCACAAACCAACCACCATGCAAAGTGTCTGTGGGTGACAAGACTCAGGGAAACGGGCTCCCTTAAAGCTGCATTGGATACAGCCCGTGGTGGGCGGGCACCAGCCACCTCTTCGGTTTTGCCCACGGTGGGCGACCAGTCTTGAGTTCAGGGTGGAGTGGGTCCATGCTGTTCAGCTTTCTCCATGTAATCTTAACTCCAACTTTATGCAAGTAACTCATGAGAAGGACCAAAGTCCCATTTGGTAGTAAAACTAGGCACAATTTTTGTTAGTTACATTGACATGGTTGCAGACTGTTCATAATTAACTGCATTGATTGGCATCGTGTCATATTGTATTGCAGGTTCTAATACCAAGTCCCAAGGTCTCGCTTTCTTAAAAACCGGTGACCACCTTTAACTCGCGGTAGAACACCGATACTTCTGGAATTATCTTGGTCCACTCCTGTATGTCCACACAGCATTGGCCCACACATGGGTGCCTGTACTTGTGCGTGTGTGTGTGTGTGTGTGTGTGTATGTGTGTGTGTGTGTAACCTTCTCAGCCTTTGCTTAGCACTTGTGCGGAGAACTGTGTTGCTGCAGTGGGTCTGCACTGGTTAATGTCCACGGAAAGCTTTGCTTCTCTGCACACACTCTGGACTGCTGTCTCCTGTCCCTCGAATGAATGCGGTACCCTTTAGCGGCCACTTTCACCCCAGCATCAGTGTTGTTCCAGACACAGAGCCAGGGTGGCCCCTTTGCCAGGCAACATTCCTCCTGCAGTCAGTCCTGGTGCGGAACACAGATGCCGAGACCTTCCCAGTGCAATGACTGTAAAATCCCCCCCCAGTAGTCAGAGCTCAAGGGAAGTAGCTCATTGCTGTGATGGCGGAACCACCTCATGGCCTCTCGACAGACCAAGAACCCCCCTGCCATTGTCATTTTCTTAGCGTGAGCTTACTCTTCTGGTAGCATTTGCCGCAGTCTGTGTTAGACGGGAAGGTAGACCCTTGTAGGAAGAGGAGCCCTGGACTCAACATAGGACTGCCACCTGCAAAACCACTGGGTTAGCTTCACTCTGTGAGGCCAGTCCAGCCGCCCTCCCCTTTCCCCATGGGAGAAAATGAGAGGATTCCGCTCTTGCATTACACAAAAGATAGGCTCCCGAGAAGTTGTATTTTAATCAAGTTTTAAGGAACTGACTCATGCTCATTGATCCATTAAGAACACTTACCCTTTAAGGGAAGTGTTGACGAGCCCTTTTTTGTTCTAGCATGAAGACTGACTTGCATGAAGCAGTTTTAGTCTGAACAGGGCTATTTGTGCTAAAATCTGCAGACTCCTGGTGATTCTCACATGACTCAAGGATTTGCAAATTCTACTACCTTGTTGAATTTCGTTCTATTTTTTATGATAACTTTTCAATTTCTATGGCCATCTTACACTGTTTATGACGATTGTACATATATAGAACCTAAACGAGCACCTTACAACTTAGTACTGCTGAGAGGCCTCAGCACCCGTGTTCTCGGTCCTGCTGTTCACCTTGTCACCCTCTGAACCAGCACCACCCAACTTTAAACATCTGCAAGGCTTATCAGGCCGGCGTGTTCTTGTCCCCATTTGTGTTGGAATCCATCACCAGGTGCAAAGGCGCATCTTCTCCTTGGCCATGACAGTTCACAGTTGAGTGACGTTTTCATAGACCAGGAGTACAGCCTCTTAGAGTAGTTAATAAATCAGTTTGGCATCGCGGAAATTACACGGCACATCAGAGTCCTCTGCTTTTCGAGTGTCACCGTCTAATGATGAAGGACAGAAGAGGGCATATTAGGTAATTGATATATTTCTGCTACATGAAGTCATGGCAGGCGAACAAACAGGACTTTCACAGTCATTTGGAAGGAAGCAAATTCTGGGGGAATTGAGTCATCACAGGTGTGTGCCCTGCAGCACAGAGCCTGGTTTACCTCCACGGCACGTCTCTGGATTCCTTGGTATCTACCGAGTTAGCAGAAAATACAAAATGACCCTTATTTTGATGAAACTAAATGTTTAAGCCATGCATTTCAGGGTATACGTGGATTGGTTCTGCAAAAAAACTAGTACATTATAAAAAATATAAAAAATAAAGAAGACCAAGAGAGACCCCAGGGAGGGGGTTCACCTTGTTCAGAGTCTAAGTCAACAAACATGAAACATGTAACTCAGTCTCTTGGCCAGTGTTATCCATGACCTACAATAATGCCATCTGCCCGTGGCTTCGACCCAGGAGGTACAACAGTGGCAGCTTAGTGTCCCCAGAACGACATCCATCACAAGAACTGACGCCTCCTCATTGGAATGTACTCACCTGGCTCGCTGCGTATATGCCGTCCTCATTCAGTTCTATCGTTGTATAAGAACTAAAAGCATAAAGAGCATATTCTTAGTCTTACATTGTAACATTGAAATAAAAATAACGTAAGTCGTTACCGGAGCAGCGTGAGAACCTGCTCGTGAACAGGGCGCTGTGTACATCCCCGGGTTTTTAAACCATTGATCTGAATGTTCCCGCCCCTCTCGGTTACCAAGCCCTGGCACCAAGACCAAGGCAAGTCTCCTCTTCTCGCCGCCGCTCTCCACTCTGAAAGGGAGAAGGTTTGCAAGTCCGCCAGTCCGCTGTGTGGGAAGCCTAAAACTCGGGGAGTATCAGATTTGTGAGTGACGTTGACTGCCTTACCTTTAATTTCTCAGTGTTTTCAGTTCATGGAGTTAACCCCAACGTATAAAGGGACACCCCCCCCCCCCCTCAGAGAGTTAAACTTAAGTTGTTCTGTTTGGTATCCTAGGCCAGTGGTCGGCAAACTCATTGGTCAACAGAGCGGCAAACCGCGGCTCGCGAGCCACTGTTTGCCGACCACTGTCCTAGGCCTTCAGGTAACACTCCTGAAGTGGGCAGCTGCTCTGAGGAAGCAGAGGCCTGAGGTTAGACTGCGCGAATAGAACCCGAGCCGGTGGCTGCCCACTGCCAGCAGGGGCTGACCCCTCCCCCAGACTCAGGCTCAGACAGAAGCAAGTGCCTCTCTGAGCTCTCTGAGGCAACTAGAGAGTGTGGTTAAGAGTATGGACTTCACCCTGGCTGGTAGAGCATCGGCCCACACACCAAAGGGTCTCAGGTTCGATTCCCAATCAAGCTCAAGGGCACATGCCTGGGTTGCAGGTTCAATCCCAGGCCCAGATCAGGGTGTCTGCGGGAGGCAGCCAGTTGATAATGTCTCCCTCACATCAATGACTCTCTCTTTCTTCTTCTTCTTCTTCTTCTTCTTCTTCTTCTTCTTCTTCTTCTTCTTCTTCTTCTTCTTCTTCTTCTTCTTCTTCTTCTTCTTCTCCTCCTCCTCCTCCTCCTCCTCCTCCTCCTCCTCCTCCTCCTCCTCCCCCTCCTCCTCCTCCTCCTCCTTCTTCTTCTTCCTTTCCCTTCCCTTCCCTTCCCTCCCCTTCCCTTCCTTTCCCCTCTCTCTAAAAATCAATGGGGAAAAAAATATCCTCAGGTAAAAATTAACCAAAAAACTAAAAAAAGAGTATGGGCTTTAAGAACAGTCTTCTTGGGTTCAAATCCCACCTCTGACATCAGCCATGTGGCTCTTAATTTCTCAGTGCCTCAACTGCAAAATGGGTCTAATGATTGTGTGAGTGCCCCCTTGGGGTGGTGAGAGGGTTAGACAGGTGGACTGGTGCATAGAGAATGCTCAGAACAGAGCCCTGGGAGGCATTCAGTAATGCTACTGATCACATCATCACCTCTGTTACTGTCACTACGCTGCTGCAGCACAGAAGGGCCAGGGACTTAACCCTCGGGGTGTTTATCAGCCTTGCCCCCGGGAGTGACACCTGCACGAAGGGAAGACATGGGTTGTCACAGACAGTGTCTGGTTTCGGGAATGCTCCCTGCCAGCTGGTCGTGTGATGAGCACCAGGCTCTGCAAGAACTGGAAAGATTTATTGAGATAATGATTATGTCATTGTCAAGCATTCCCAGTCTACTGAGAGCCTGCTGGCTGGTCAGCCTGGGAGTGCTCGGCCCTTCACGTCCTTTATTCGTTCCCTCGCGTTCACTCCCTCGCTCGGCCCACAGTGGACTGGGGTTTAGTGCGTTTGGGAAAAGGCCACGGCGGAGCCTGGAAAGGTAGCTTGGCACTGAGCCAGGCTGAAGATCTCAAGTTTATTTCTTTTTTCCCAGACAATAGGGAGCCGTGATTTGAAGACAAGAAATGCTTCTAGACCCTCTGGCATTATATTAACAGTGCAATTAACAGTGATCACTCCTGGGAGGCAGGGTCACTGGTGGAGGGCCCCGACTCCAGAGCTGGCTCTGGGTCCGAATGTCGGATCTGCCACTCACTGGCCAGATGATCTTGGACAAATTACTTAGCAAATCTGTACCTTGGTTTCCTCCCCCCAAAACACACATAAAATAGTACCTCATAGAGTTGTGACGATGCTTAGATGAGCTAGTCTATGTCAAGCACATGGGACGCTGCCTGGCACCTCATCAGAGCGATGTGGGTGTTAACTGTTACCAGTTTTCACCTCTCTGGGCCTCAGTTTCCACATGTGTAACCAGAAGCAAGGGGGCTGCCGAATCTCACCTCCTGTGGTAGTCCGGTGTTGATGGGCAGATCTAGGGCGGTGCTGTCAGTGGCTGGAGGAGGTATGAGAGCTTGGAGATGGGAGGACGGTGAGGCTGCCTGCGTCTCCACCATTCTCTCCCTCCCCCTCCATGCCCGCCCCCAGCTGCACATACACACAGGAGCCAGGCCGGGTTTCCGGGACCCAGGTCCTGTGGGGGAAACACACAGGGCAGACAGCCTCCTCGGTTAGCGCCAGTGTCCAGCTTCAAAATCAACATCTCTGCCAGGAAATGGAATGGGGAGGAGGCAGAAGGAACTCAGAGCAGGGTCAGAAAGACAAGAAAATGTGCTTTGTTGGCTGCTCGGTTATTTTTCTGAAATAGTGGTGCAGCCAGGATACCGACAGGGAGGGCCCAAGACAGAAGGCACACCCGGGGCCGAGCTGGATGCCGGGGGAGAATGCCCAGGCCTCCCCTCACAGAAGGAGACTGGCGACGCGTCTGTTCTGCCGGGTGGTGGTTCTTTCTCACCTCTCCCCGTCCTTTCTCCCGTCTTCCCTGTCCTTGAGTCCCAGCAGATAAAAGCACAAATCTGCTGAGAAGATACGTGTTACAAGTGGTCGGGTGAATTACAGCCCAAACACCACATAGATAAGAAGCAGGGCTGACGCCTGCACTGGCCGGGTACAGGCAGGAGGGCACTTGCCATTATCAAATTGTGCAATTTAGCAAATGGCCGGTGGCAGGCTGGAATGATAGCGAGTTAATCTGTTTCCCATGCATGCCAGGCCTTTGCCAAACGTTCACTCTGAAGACGCAAGGCTGGAGCCCACCCAGGAAGCAGCTGTCTCGGATGGCATTTCCCAGGCTGCTGCAGAGAGTGCCAGTAAAGCTAACCAGAGAGGGGAGCAGGCATAGGGATCAACATGAGGCGATTTTTTTCCTCACCATGAAAGAAAGATACTGCTGATTGGCAAGAAGTCCTAAGGTGTTTGTGTTATAATTAACTAGAGGTCTGGTGCACGACATTCATGCACTGGGAGGTGGGGGGGTCCCTCAGCCCGGCCTGCACCCTCACGCAGTCCAGGACGACTACTGGCTTCGGACATCCCCCGAGTGGGGAGAGGCTCCCGCCACTGCCACTGCACTCGCCAGCCATGAGCCCAGCTTCTGGCTGAACGGCACCCCCCCTGTGGGTGCACACTGACCACCAGAGGGCAGCTCCTGCTTTGAGCGTCTGCCCCCTGGTGGTCAGTGAGCGTCATAGCAACCAGTTGTTCTCCTCCATTCTGTTGATTTGCATATTAGCCTTTTATTATCTACACTAATAAAAGAGAAACATGCAAATTGACCATACCTCTGCTATACCCACAAGCCACGCCCACCAGCCAATCAGGAGTGAGTATGCAAATTAACCCAACCAAGATGGTTGCGGCCATGGAGTGAGCAGGAGGCTTGGGTTTCCCCGGCAAAGGAGGAAGCCAAGCTTCCTGCCCAGCCTGGCCTGCCCTGGCCTCTGCTCAAGGCTACAAAGTTTCAATTATAGAAGATAAATAAATCCCAGATACCAGGGCCTCCGCTTGGGTCGCCGGGGGGCATGGCTGGCCTGCAAACCACCACAGGCCCTTTGCCCAGGTTGCCCCATACCCCAAGGGAACCCCCACCCTGATCCAGGACACCCTTCAGGGCAAACCAGCCGGACCCCACCCGTGCACCAGGCCTCTATCCTATCTAATAAAAGAGTAATATGCAAATTGACCATCACTCCAACACACAAGATGGCTGCCCCCATGTGGTCAAAGATGGCTGCCCCCATGTGGACACAAGATGGCCAGCAGGGGAGGGCAGTGTGGGCGATCAGGCCAGCACAGGAGGGCAGTTGGGAGGGACCAGGCCTGCAAGGGAGGGCAGTTGGAGGCGATCAAGCCTGCAGGGGAGGGCAGTTAGGGGTGACCAGGCAGCAGAGGAACTTGGGGGCGACCGGGCCTGCAGGGAAGGGCAGTTGGGGGGGGGGACCCAGGCCTGCAGGGGAGAGCAGTTTGGGGGTGACCAGGCCTGCAGGGTAGGGCAGTTAGGGGCAATCAGACTGGCAGCAGAGCAGTTAGGCATCAATCAGGATGGCAGGGGAGTGCTTAGGGGGTGATCAGGCTGGCAGGCAGAAGCGGTTAGGCGCAATCAGGAAGGCAGGCAGGCGAGCAGTTGGGAGCCAGTAGTCCTGGATTCTGAGAGGGATGTCTGACTGTCGGGCCTAAACGGGCAGTTGGACATCCCTCAAGGGGTCCCAGATAGTAGAGGGTGCAGGCTGGGCTGAGGGACACACCCCTCTGCACCAATTTCATGCACCGGGCCTCTAGTATAGGATAATAAAAATACTATTAGAAGCTAGCATTTATGAGAGCTTGCTTTGCATTGGGAACTTTTTCAAGCACATCACAAGTTGTAGCTCATTTTATCCTCAGGGCATCCATGGAAGGTGGCCACTGTTGTTATCTCCATTGCATTCGATGAGGCAAAAGACACACAGAAGTTCACATGTATTGTAAGTGGCAGAGCCAGGCTGTGAACTCAGGCAGTCTGGCTCCAGAGTCTGAACACTAACCATTCTGCAATCCTGCCTGTGCTGCAGGAGAGAGAGACAGTGAGAGGACACCAGGGACCAAGGCCTGTCAGCTGAACATCAGCATGTGTAAGCTGAGTTCAGATCCTTTGCACAAAATACAGTGGTTTGTGCACACATGACTGTTAATTCAATCAGCCATTTCCTGGATTCCTGCTGTGTGCTGGCCACTGGGCTGGACCCTGTGGGATGGATGAATCATAGGCAAATCATGGCCCTGAAGACCTAGTTAGTACAAAAAGGTTGCAGAGATCATTATAACACAAGAGATAAAGTGGTAGATTCTAGAAGAGAAGTATAGATAAAGTGCTGCAAACTCATTAAGAACATGGAGACTATTTACACCCATAGTATCAGGAAGGCTTCTCGGAGGAAGGGGCCTTTATACTGGGACTTGAAATAGTAATAAGACTTGGGAATGGAGTGAAGGGAGGAAGGACCTGCCAGGAAGGGGAAGTTGAACAAAAGTGGACAAATAAGAAAAAGTGGGTTTTGTTCAGGGCACAGTAAAAGGTCCAATTTGGCCACCTGGGGTTGTAAGACAAAAAGATGCTCTGGAAGACCAGGCAGGCTGTCACTGGTGGGCCCGTGTGGGAGCAGGGATGTTCATCAGGATCGGGATGGACTCAGAAGGCAGCTTAGCCAAATCCCCCCATTTGCAGAAGATGGACCCAAGACATAGGGTGAGTGGTCTGCACAAAGGGAATAATTTGTTAGTGGCAGAACTAAGTCTCAAACCTAGGGCTTGCCCCCAGTTTTTTAAAATATATTTTTATTGATTTCAGAGAGAGGAAGGGAGAGGGAGAGAGAGACAGAAACATCAATGATGAGAGAGAATCATTGGTTGGCTGCCTCTTGCACGCCCCACACTGGGGATTGAGCCTGCAACCTGGGTATGTGCCCTGACCAGGAATCGAATCATGACCTCCTGGTTCATAGGTTGACGCTCAACCACTGAGCCATGCCAGCCGGGCTCCCAATTTTTTTATTTTTTATTTTTTGCACTCCTCCGAGGGTGCAAGCATGTGGGTAATGAGGATCTCACGATGTCAGAAGAACGTTACTTTTTTATAACACTATGCTAGAGGGTCTCCCACTGCATAGCCTTTATTTGGAGTTAAGTATTTGAAGTCTGTATTAGCCAAACACTACGCCAGTCTGCGGGCAAGGAGATGCACCCAGTGAATTCTGGGAGAAGCCGAGGATTGCGGGAATTAAGGTTTTCTGCAGAAACTTTGAAGACTTCCGATCCACAGTGTCCTGGATTCTGGAATTGCTGGCTTAATCAGCCATCACTGCTGCATAATTTATGAGGCCTGGGACAATAGGGTTCCTGCTTGCTCCAGCTAACCAGGCTTGCCCCTCCCACTGCCCTTTAATCAATCTAAAACTTTGCCTTCCTACCCACTCATTTTATTCCTGTTTATCTTTTGGAGCACCACAACTAGCGTGTCAATTTAATACGCAGACCCTGAAGGTCCAGGAACACTTTTAAACTTACAGAAAACCTGCATAAATAACTTTAGCTATAACCGAAGGTTTCCCTTCGCCTTCATTATGAGCCTTTGGAAAACTCTGTGAATGACAGTAAACAGACTGGAGATCTCCACCTCTAGAACTAAGAAATTAAAGTTATTTGGAACACCGGTGACTTTTTATTCAAAAGAAGTAAGAAATCAATATTACAATTCTGGATCCTGGCATTTTTTTCTTAACTGGAGACACTGTCCTGGGAAGCATTGGCGCTTTCAAGAGCAACAGTGCCTCTGTGTGGTGATAATGTGTATTGCACCTCAGCAGTGCTTGAAAACTCAAGGCGGGAAAGAATGGTGGGCTTCCATCAAGGAATTCCAATTCACCTCCAGATAACTCTGCTTTAAATGAATAGGCTGTTTTTGCCAAAAAGATGAGCGCAGTTAGATTTTATTGTACTGATATTCTGTCTTAAAAAGTGGAAAGGATCTCTTTTCCCCTGTGAAACCAAGAAAAGGGCAGGAAACAACATGGGTTGGTTGAAATGTCCATGGTTCCAAAGTGCTGGAAGGAATGGGACTGGGGAGAGGGAGGAGTTGGCCAGATGGCGTGAAATTCCCTACAGAGATGAGGAGTGGCAGGATGGGCTGGGAGACAGGAACTAGAGTGAGAATAGGACAAGATTTAATCTGACAATAAAAACTATGGAACATGTCATAGTTTGTATTTTAAATTAAATCCAAGGCTACCTAGAAATATCTTGCACCCAGAACAGAGAAATAAAGTAGTGTCGCCAAAATTCAGAACTCCCAGCTGTAATGTGATGCCTTTGGTGGCTCCCTCCCCACCTTGAGCTGACCCTCCACACTCCACATTCCATGGAGAAAAACAGGGTTAGTTCCTCCTGACAGTGAGCTGAATGTATGGGGTTCAACCCTGCAGACACCTCTGAACTCACCTTGTCCTGACCGCTGAGGGGCCAGGGTAAAGAAGGACAAGCACTGGGGGTGAAACCCCAAGGCTGCACACTATTCCCCTCACCAGTGGGGTAGGAAGGGGAGAGGGCATTCATCACTGATATTCTTTATTGTTCTTAAGTTCCGCCTCCCCCTTGCAGACCACTGTACAACATAGCCTGTCACAGTGCCACAGGGAAGGTAGGCTCCAGTTTCCCCATGGAAGTGGTGACCTCGCACAGTCCTCTCAGGGGGTAAATGAAATATAAGGATGGAATTCTTATCTCATTGTAGCTCTAATATGCAGCTTTATATCAAATATGTAGTATACCATATACAACTTACCTAATAATAAACATGTAAATTGACTGTACCTCCGCTACGCCCACAGCCAATCGGAGTGAGTCTGCAAATTAACCCAACATAGATGGCAGTTAATTTGCATACATAAGCGCCCAGCAGCCTGCGTCCCGGGAACTTTCTTGGCACCAAGGTCACTCTGAGGTAGGCCCCGAGTGGGCCCTGAGCAACCTGGGAAGGGCCTGAGCCAGGGAGCTCCTGGGCAGGGGTGGAGCCAGCGCTCAAAGGGAGCTTGGGGTCCCCTGCCCAGGCCCCAAGCCTCGGTCAGAGGGGCGGAGCCAGTGATGGGAAGGAGCTGTGGGGCCCCTTCCCAGGTCCCGAGGCTTTAGGCCTTGGCAGGGGCGGAGCCGGCAATCAGAGGCAAGTGGCAATTGGTGTGAACTACAGAGGAAACACCTTTTCTGACCGCTCATTGGCTAAGCTCCCTGTATGCCACTGGTAAAATTCTTAGTAACTTGGGTATAAGAATCCAAAAAGGTGATCTGGGGTTTTTCTACCACACTCCTGGAGAAAAAAAGGAAGGTCTGCTGCTGGAGGGCTAAGAAATGTCATATCCTGCCCTAGCCGGTTTGGCTCAGTGGATAGAGCCTCGACCTGCCGACCGCAGGGTCCGGGTTTGATTCTGATCAAGGGCATGTACCTAGGTTACAGGCTCCTCCCTGGCTGGGGCCCAGGTCAGGGCTCATGTAGGAGGCAACCAATCAAAGTGTCCCTCTCACATCAATGTTTCTCTCTGTCTCTCCCTCTCTCTTCCACACTCTAAAAATCAATGGAAACATAACCTCAGGTGAGGATAAAAATAAAGAAAGAAATGTCATATCCTCTGAAAGACACATCTTGAAAATGCCTAAAGAAAGTTGTCATTTTTTCATGGTGAAGGGACTGGAGTCCGTGTTGATGAAAACACCTTGGTGGCTGTGGTGGCTGGCAGTGGCTGCAGCAGCGGGGTGATGGGGAGTAGGACATCCCCTGAGGGCTCCCAGTATGTGAGAGGGGACAGGCTGGGCTGAGGGACCCCCCCCCCCCCCGCACCAGTGCATGAATTTATAGTCTATACATATAAAGAGGTAATATGCTAATTGTCCATTACAGTGTCCCAGTAATGACCAATTTGCATATTGACAGATGAGCAAGAGGCTGCGTGCACAGCAGGGGGCAGGCGGCCAGAGCCAGGAGCCAAGTTCCCCGGGGCCTGAGGAGAGTGCCTGACAGGGGCCAGGACTGCAAAGAAGGAAGAGGAAGCAGCCACGGGAGAGCTCTTCCAATCTCCCTGCACAGACACCCTACCCCAGCCCCCGCACCCCCGGGGGGACGGGGAGGCTGACTGGACAGGGAGAAGACGCAACCTTGGGGGTAGCTGCAGCCCGCACCTTCGACTCCCCATCTCTTCCCCTGCCACCCCTGCCAGGGGTGCCCACAACAATAGCATGCCGGCAACCACCCATCAGTGCCCCCAGGCACCCGGGGCCCACCGCCCACCGCTGCTGGGCCCCCTCCGCTGGGGCTGGGCACGCCTCTCCTCCCTACAACTCCAGACCCGGGTGGAGACAGGCCTGAGCGGCCCCCCAGGTTCAGACCCTTCTCCCCCGCAACTCCCCCACGGCAGCAGCACCATCTCCACAGCGGAAGCGCGCTAAACCTTGCTGGGGGCGCAGCTAAACCCACCCTCCTAGCCCGCCTGGCTCCGCCCTGGCCCAGCCCCCACCCCGCTCCAGGAGATTGGAGTCCCGCCCTGAGCAGGTATAGCTGCTGCAAAACAGCCGCGCGTACAATTTAAAGAATGGCTCCAAGCAGGAAGGTTTGACAGTTACTCCCCCTTTGGCCTCGCCGCCCCCCTAGAGCCCCCCTATTGCCCTGCCCCCTGCCAACGCCTCCATGGACAACCACTGCTACAGGGCTGCTGGCGAGAGCCCGCCCCTCCTAGGCCTGTGGAACCCTCTGCAAAGCTTCCATAGCTACAGTCCCAGGAAACAATCATGCCCTCCTCCCCTAATCATCTCCTGCTACCTGAGAGGGTACCCGTGAGCTTAAATATAACAATCCCTTCCCATTTAGACATCACTTACTTGATGAAACATTTCTACGTTTATTAGCTCAGAACGTCCTCATGACAACCCAGTGAGGCAGGCGGAGGAGAGATTACAATCCCCATGGTGTATGCGTATGTATTCAGAAATGAAGCTCAGAGAGGAAAAGTGTCAAGCCCAGTGGTTCCCAAGGTGCAGCACACGCCCCACAGCGGGGAGGGGGGCAATTTGATTTTAAGTGGGGGCAATTTGAGAATGAGTGAACGGTGAATTTTTGGCATTTCTTATGGTTCTAGGGGGCCTCATCTACAGCGTATCCGACATAATAAAAAGCTAATATGCAAATGACCAAATGGTGGAATAATCGGTCTCTATGATGCGCGCTGACCACCAGGGGGCAGACACTCAACGCAGGAGCTGCCCCCTGGTGGTCAGTGTGCTCCCACAGGGGGAGCGCCGCTCAGCCAGAAGCCAGGCTCACGGCTGGTGAGCACAGTGGCAGTGGTAGGAGCCTCTCCCGCCTCCGTGGCAATGCTAAGGATGTCCGACTGACAGCTTAGGCCCACTAAGCCATCAGTCGGACATCCCCAAGGGCTCCCGGACTGCGAGAGGGTGCAGGCCAGGCTGAGGGACCACCCCCCCCCCGCCCCGCCCAAGTGCATGAATTTCGTGCACCGGTCCTCTAGTATAATATAAAAAGATACGTAATATCTTTATTATATATGATAATTAAGAGTGAGATAACAGTATTTTCTTGTTAGTGTCCACATTCTTGGGAAAACCAAATCTAGAGAAATAAGAAGTCTGAAATTTTGCTGTGAAAAGGAAGCCCTGGGTTGAAGGGTTAAAGTTGAGTGAATGAGAGAAAGTCTCTTTTTCTCTCTTTTTTTAAGGAGGACTCAGGTCCAGGTCAGTGAGCCAGCCGGGGAGACTGGGAGTGGCCTGTGTACTCTGGGTAGTAGGTACCCTGTGAAGGGGACTGGGGTCACATTTGAGGAGTTTCAAAGGGACAAGTTAACTGATGTCACACTCGGAAGAATTTGCCACTCCATGGGCACGGGAGGTCACATACAGGGTCATTTATTAAGACTTTGGAGAGGACCAAGGGAAGACGGCCATGTGAGGATGGAGGCAGAGATTGGAATGATGCTCCTACAAGCCAAGCGATGCCCAGGAGTGCCAGGAACCAGGAGCCAGGAGAGGGGCCAGGAGCAGTCTCCCTCCCAGCCTGCAGGAGGCGCCAACTCCGTGCCACTCGATTTCAAACTTCTGGCCACCGGAAATGGCCCTTCAGCAACGTTCTGAGTGGGGAGCACAACTTTGGGAAGATTCTCTCAGGAACCATTTGCGTCAGGGCTGGCTGCAGACAGGAGTGCGAAATAGGCAGAGGCAGGTCCTGTCTATAGGATGCTTCCTTTTCCACCCCTGTTTCTCCCCTGTGATATGCACCTGTCCCTCACGCACACGCTGGATGGCCTCGGCTGGCTTTCTCCTCTCAAAGGTGAATGGCTAGTCCCTAAGTCTGCGATCTAAGATGAGATAGGAATAACAGGTTGCAATTTATTCATTCCCAAATCATTTATCCCATTCTAGTCATAAGTCGGGTCCCTGCCCCACCCTCAGGGATTCACAGACCAGTTGAAAGCTTCACTCCCATCCATCCATTCATTCCATGTGAAACCAGACCCAGCCCCTCTCCTCGTGTGGCTTCCAGTCTCCTGGGGACGTTTCCTCAGGCCATGAAGCCAGGCAGGATTTCAGGCATGAGTTGGTGCCAGTGAGTGGAGGCGGGAGTGCCACCTGGGGGAGTTTTCCTGGAAAGCCCGGCTTGGCCCCCGTGGAGACAAGCCCGTGTCTACTATCTCCCAGGGCCATGAGGGCAGCCCAGCATCCTGTCCTGCTCAGTCCTTGCTAGAACGTCCCAAGTGTTTCAGGCTTCAGTCCCTCACATTTCTTACAGGGCACTCATTTTAAGGTGAGTTTTCTGGGGATTCATTCTGTTTCACTTGAAGAGAAAAATGTGGGGCCCGGTCACTGTGGCTCAGTGGTTGAGTGTCGACCTATGAACCAGGAGATCATGGTTCGATTCCTAGTCAGGGCACATGCCTGGGTTGTAGGCCTGGTCCCCAGTGTGGGGTGTGCAGGAGGCAGCCAATCGATGATTCTCATCATTGATGTTTCTATCTCTCTCTCCCTCTCCCTTCCTCTCTGAAATCGATAAAAACGTATTTTATTTAAAAAGAGAAAAATGTTAGGTAGGAAAAAGTAAAGAATAACAAGTAAATAATCAGAGGCTTGTTCAGTTTGGAGTCGGCAAACCTGGGGACATTGCGACTTCTCTTGCGTTGATGAGATCCTGCCAATGGGCGATAACCCTGAGAGTCTACTTCTCACTCATAAGCCTTTTCTCTACGAAAACCCTTCAAAGGAAGGGCAATTCTTCTCTTGCTGGGATTCTTTCATTCAGAGAGAGTCTAAAAAGAGTCCTAAGGGATAGCTGATATCTGTATTTAACGTACTGATGAAATGAAAAGTTATATCAATGATAATTGTTCCTTTGGGACTGATGGGGAGCAAGTGCTGTTAATACTTTTTATAGTCATTTCAAACCTTCTCGTTCATGGATGTTCATATTGCAGTTTCCGTAGGCTCATCACGCTTGTGTAGATTTCATTCATCATAAAACACCGTGGGATCTGGGTGGCACCATGAAAATCTCTGCTCAGGGTCAGTCTTGTGGGCGGCCGGTCTTTCAGTGCAGTCAGATGTCTCTGGGTTTGTACTAATTTCAGGTTGTAAATCTCTCAGTGATCAACGTTCCTATTCTGGGCTCAGCTCTATGAGTCAGATGATGCTCCAGTGATTAGAACAGGGCCTGGCATGTAGAAAGCATTCATAACTATGTGTTGAATGAATGGATAAATGAATTCAGCAAAGACTTATAAAAGCTCATCCCTTAACATGCCTTGGTGATATTGCAAGCATGACACCCATGGCAGAAACTGTAAAACACGGAGTTGATGGATTGGAACATAAAATATTAAAAAACTCTACCACTTAAGTCTTCTTAAGTGTGAATAGCAAATGGGAAAGGAAATATTGTTTGGCACAAATTTCAGATGAAGTGTCATATCCTTATTACTTAATAAGTTCCTATTAATCAATATAAACAGATGGGTACCCCAATAGAAGAAATGCAAATTGTTAATTAATGTATTAGAATCATTTGAATCTCACTTAGGAAAACATGGTTCTTTTCTTAGTGAGCTATCATTTTCTCCCAATTGGATTTCCAATGATACACAGCAATGCTGCTATCCAGTGCAGACTAGGGTATAGAGACTGAAGCAAGAATGTTCTCAAGGCTAGTTGAGCAGTAGGTTCTGAGGCCTTGAAAATGACCCAAAATTTCACTTGTAGAGAGTTGTCTAAGGAAATGATAGGAGGTAAGAAAAGAACTTTTTCTTATTGCAGCTACAACAAATTACCATCAATTAATTGGCTTAACACAATGCAGTACAAATGTATGATTTTATAATTCTGGAGGTCAGAAGTCTGAAATGGATCTTGGCTAAAAATCAAGGCAGACCTCTGTTTCTTTGGTGGCTCTAGGGGAGAATCTGTTTCCCTGCCTTTTCTAGCTTAAAAGCTGCCTGCATTCCTTCGCTCCTGGTCCTTTTCTCTATCTTCAGCACTTGTTGGTGCTCTTATCACCACCGCCTCTTCTCTTTGTCCCCCTCCTCCTCCTGCTTCATCCCCCATTGCCCTCCTCCTCCTCCTCCTCCTCTTCCTCCTCCTGCTTCATCCCCCATTGCTCTCCTCCTCCTCCTCCTCCCCCTTCATCCCCCCATCCTCCTCCTCCTCCTCCTACTCCTCCTCCTCCTCTTCCTCCTCATTTTTTCTCTCTCTGCCCCCAACACTCCTGCCTCTCTCTTATGGAGATCCTTGTGACTGCACTGGTCTTACCTGGATGCTCCAGGACCGTCTCTCCATGTCGAGGGCCTTAATGTAGTCACATCTCCCTTTGCTGTGTAAGGTAGATAGTCCCAGGGGTTAGAACATGAACAACTTGGGGCATTATTCTGGTGTCACTCTGTGTAAGTAGAGGAGACTTCTGGAAACTACGCTGAAAGGAAGGTGCCTCTATTGGGAAAGGCACTCCTTAGCGATCCTGCCTTTCCTCCTTCCTCCTGCCTGAAGCTGGGATGTGAGGGCGGTGGCCTCAGCTGATATTGTGAACCAGGAGGTGACCTTGGGGGTGGAAGCCAAGCGCTCAGGGTGGAAGAGAAACATTAAAGCGCAGAGCCCTGAGGTCCCTATAGCCACCTCCAGACTTCTTTTACCAAATACATTTCTATCTTGTTCAAGCTGCTGTGATTTTGTTGTTTTGTTTTGTTTTGTTTTTCTGGAATGGGCAGCTGAACCTCAGCAGATCCCAGAGAAGCACAAAGCCGCTGGCGCACCCTGAAAGATGGGGAGCTGGGGCGACGCTGCCGGACTGCACACAAGGCCTTCTGCGTTGGGGGCCTCACTGAAGCCCAAAAGGGGCTCCAGACCCAGGACAGTGACCAACAGGGGAGGGGCAGAGGCTGCAGCCTGAGCCAGCAGCGCACCAGGCTCTAGGGGAGAATCTGGGTATCACCATGTGTAAGTAGAGAAGGAGACTTCCGGAAACTATGAATCTGTGACCACAGGGAGGGGCCACAGCAGCACTGGGCAGGGCCATGAGCCCTGGTGAGAACAGGGGTGGAGGGAAGGCCAGCACCCGGGTGCCGGTGCCGGGAAAGCATGAGATCATCGCTCGGCAGCTCCGAGGTCATTCCCTTCAGAGCCTAAGCCTGCTTTGCTTTCTGAGTCATGCTTGGATCCCACTCCCCGATGTCTGGCTCTGTGCTTTGCACATGGGTGGAGCCGGCGCATGCTGGTGACTTTGCACCCCCCACCCCCACCCAGGGCTCTTTTCCCTTCCGCAGAGACTTGCTGTCCGACCCGCCTTGATCTAGATATAAATGTCAGATGTGGCACCGAATCCCTGCTGTGGCTGCTTCGGGCTGCTTGGCTGGAGTCCTTGCCTCTACATCCAGCGCTCCCCTCCTTGGTCTGTCTTCTCTCACTGTTCACCATCGATCCTACCACCTCCCTCTCTGTGCACCTTTTTCTCACGTGGAGTCAGCTGGGACTGAATTTCCTGGTCTGTGGCCCAGAGCCCCACAAATACCCCAGTCAGAGCCCGGACAGCCCACCAGCGCCCCTGTTTGTTTAAGGACAGAGCCGTCTTGTTCACCATTGCAGGGAAATGAATGAGAATGTTCCAGTCGGAATAATGGCATTGATGATAATGATGAGGTCAACATTTGCTGTGTGCTGAAAGACACTGGCTGAGCCCTTTGCAAGCCTGATCCTCATGCTCATGCTCTCAGATGGCCTTTTCTAAGATCTTACAGAAACTGGAGCTTAGGGAGGGCAAGGCAAGCCCCAAGGTCACCGAGCTGGTGGGAGGAGGCCTGGATTCACACCCAGGCCACCTGCTCTCATGGGAGAAGCCAGGCTAAGGGCTTGGCCGTAGCTGGGATGGAGAAGGAGGAATCTCAGGGTTCCTTGGGGTTCTTCTGATGTTTTGAATCCAGAACTGGAAATTGTTCTGGGAGTGGGCCCTCTGCCGACAGAGAGGATCCAGACTGCCCTTTGAAAGGATGAGCTCATCTAGCTGAGTGAAACGGAGAAACTTGAACGAGCCAAGTTAGTGTAAGCTCAGACTGTCCGGGGGACAAGCCGCGACCAAGGCCTAATTCCAGGCTGGGGCCCGCTGCCCAGGAGATCAGCTCCAAGCCAGAGTCCACGTGGGGCAGACGGAGGGTGCGCGCCCATTGTAAGTGGAAAGGAAGGAGAGTGGTGGTGTGTCCGGTCGGGCCAGGGGCTGCACCACGTGTCTACCTCCATGTCCCCATTTTTGTACTTAGAATCTGGGGTGGGTTCTGTGATTGGCCCCAGTTTGCAGATGGGTAAACTGGGGCTCAGAGTGATTGCAGAACTCGTCCGAGGTGATGCGCTAGCGAGGGGCAGAGCCGGGATTTGAACCCAGGTCTGGCTGATGACAAAAACCAAGTTCATTTCGCCGAGATGGAGCTCCAGGGAACCGGAACTGGAACTAGTGCAACACCAACCCAACCTTCGCCTAAGAACCGGTGCCCCAGACTCCGCTGGAAACCTGGCTCGCTCACACTCCTGCCTGCACGCCTTGCCCGTCTCCAGGCGTGGCAGATAGATGTCCAGCTCACTTGGCAGACTCACCTGGACACACTGCGCACGGGGATCAGTGGTCCTGCCCTGCGGTGTGGGAAGGCGGGTCACATTCCAGGGCAGGGGCTGCAGCCTGCAGACCTGGGCGTCATGAAGGCTTCCTCTTAACGTTCCTCTCCTGCTCCCCTCAGGAACGCCTTACCCCACAGATTAATGTAAATGTAAACTGTCCAGGAACCACGTTTTAGATTTAAATCTGCACCAAGGAGATGACCTTTAGACAACTCTGGGAAGCAATAAAGCCCCTGATGCCGTCCAGCCACCGGGTCCCCTCCAGCCCTGCCGGAGACGTGCAGCAGCCTTCGGAATATGGAAATGCGCCCGGATGCCCTGGACACCTGGCATTAGCTCGCTTCTCCCCAAGCCACAGCTCTGCTTGTTTGTTTTCCATTCTGCCTTCAGGTTGCGTGGAAGGCGGTCGTGAGTGGCAGCCACCCTCAGGAAACAGGCTACACCCACCGTGGCCGTGATCCCGTCTGCCCCACACCCAGGCCCAATCAATGCGGCCACATCCAGCCTTTTCTTTAATAAGCTGATCCTTGGGCTAAATCCCAGGCGCTCTGCACCTCACCCTGGACGCCTTTGATTGACAAAACTAATCTCTCCCCCACCCCCACATCTGCCGCTGCCCACATCCTCTTGCAAATCATGTACTGGGCTGCTGACAATTAGATAGAGGACTTGGGCTTGGGACGCAGGAGGGTTATGAGGTTATGAATCAATCGCGGGGGCTGGGGTGAGATAATAATCCGGGGGAGCCCATCCCAGACGCCTCACCACAGCCCTCAGAGCCTCCAGTTGATTTATGAGTTGGTAATAACCTCATCTGGTCTCCTGCCCCCTATTATTTTTCATAATGCACACGGAAGGTTTACATTTCAGAGAAGGCAGAAACGCAGGAGCTGGGGGTTGGGGGGGGGGCTTTGGGGAGGAGAGAGAAGGCTCACGGGGGAGGGGTGGTGTCCATCAGCGGTCGTCTTCCCTGCTGTGCGGCCACAGGGCGCTGGGGGTCCAGTCACCACATGCCCATGGAGGTCGGCAAGCCCGTTTGCCAGGCCTGCAGGAGACCCCAGGGAGGGGCCCCTGGCAGGGCCTGGTTTCGGACTGGATAAGGCGGTGACGCTTGAGTAGCTCTGGGTTCAAAATCATATTTCACGCGTCTGGATTTAATTCCTCCAACCTGTTCCAAACCAAGTCAGACGTGGAAGCCACCCTGTGAAGAAGCGAGTGTCACACAGGACCAACGCCCATCACAGGCAGCTTGAACTCCGCAGTCCGGAAGCCAGCGTGCCCTCAGCGGGGCCAGCGGACAGGTGGGAGGGGCAGGGTCCCTGGGCCCCTGGAGAAGAGACTTGAAGACTCCCCTCTCCTCGGACCGGCTGTTCTCTCAGTGTCAGCCAGACCGAGTGAGGCAGAGGAGACATCTGAATCGCTGCCTGATCGTTTGTAATGCATTCATTTGTGGAGATTTCTTTCTGGGGAAAATAAAAATGACTTTTGAAAGAAGACAACATCGATGGCTGCAAACCCTGAACCTTCCATCTAAAGCAGTAGTTACAGAATGTCCATGCAAGGTTGCTGGTCTGTGATGGGTCACAAAACATGGAGAGAAATGTTTGAAATGTCGCGAATATGCACATAGGGATGAACACGTATTGTGTGATGTCTGTTTGAATATAACGGTTGGTCGGTAAGCATTCACTAAAGCCCAGCTCCACGCCAGGTCTCTGCGTGGTGCCGGAGGTAGGACAGCATGAGAGTCCTGCTCGCTCAGAGCTATAGTTTAGCAAGTGTTATGGGTTCAACTGTGTCTTTCCCATTCATATGTTGAAGTTCTATCCTCCAGTACCTCAAAATGTGACCTGATTTGGACATAGAGTCGTTGCACATGTAATTGGTTAAGAAGAGTGAGTTAGGGTGGGCCCTAATCTTCTAGTAGGACTGGTGTTCTTATAAAAAGGGAGAAAGTAGCCCAGTTGATGCCGCTCAGTAGTTGAGTGTCGACCTATGAACCAGGAGGTCACTGTCCAATTCCCAGTCAGGGCATATGCCCGGGTTGCAGGCTCGATCCCCAGTGCGGGAGTGTGCCAGAGGCAGCCAATCAGGTATTGTCTCTCATTACTGATGTTTCTATCTCTCTCTCCCTCTCTGAAATCAGGAACAATATATTTAAAAATAAAATAAAAAGGGAGAAAGTGGATTCAGAGGCACGCACACAGGGGGAAGGCCGTGTGAAGGTAAAAGCAGAGATCAGGGTGATGCATCTACAAGCCAAGGAGCACCAAAGACTGCCAGGAAAACACCAGAGGGGGGCGGGAATGGGGGGGAGGCGGGGGAGGGAGGTGGTGGTGGCAGGGAACAGACTCACCCTCGCAGCCGGCGGCTGAGCCAACTCTGCTGACACCTGGACTCAGGCCCTGGCCTCCGGGACTGTGGGACAGTACATTTCCATGGTTTACACCGCTCAGTTTGTGGTGCGTTATTACAGCAGCTCCAGGAAGCTAATACAGAGGGGAGGCGGACACTGATCAAATGATCTCTTCGTGAATGTCTAATTCCAAACCGAGTTAAGTGCTCCAAAGAGAAGGAACCCCATCTCTGCAAATGAACTCCAGAGGACCTGGACCGGGTGTGGAGAGCAGTGGAGGCTTTTCTGCGAAGTTAAGGCCAGAGGACTGCAGGAGTCAGCAAGAGTAGAGCTGGATTGGAGAAAGGGGAGCAGTGTGTGCAAAGGCCCTGCGGTAGGATGGAGCAAGGTGCATTCTGGGAGTGGAAGGATGGTCCATCAGGCAGAAGAGAAAAGAGAAGAGGGTGGAAGGAGGTCAGAGAACCAGAATGGTGCTCAGTTTGTTACATTCGACTGAATGACAGTGGGATGAGGACCCCTGTTTTGCTTTCCACTCTCAATTCCCAGGAAATGAGCTCCAGAGGAGCAGGGCCAGCAAAGCGTCAGAAAGAGGTCCCACCCCCTCAGTGAGGCCCACCAATCCTAACGTTTCCCTGCTGCCACTGCTACCCTCATCTCTCCTTGCGTTCAACAAGCTGTCCATCAGCAGACCCCTTCCTAGAAGCCTCAGAAGACCTTGGAGATTCTCTGAGGCCTAAAATGAAAAAGCGGACCAATAACACAAGAATTTCAAGTGGCTGGCATTTCTCCCGGCCATGCAGACGATCTGGTTAGACACTGGGCTCTGACACAAGGTGCCTAAACCAGTGGTCGGCAAACTCATTAGTCAACAGAGCCAAATATCAACAGTACAACGATTGAAATTCCTTTTGAGAGCCAAATTTTTTAAACTTAAACTTCTTCTAATGCCACTTCTTCAAAACAGACTCGCCCAGGCCGTGGTATTTTGTGGAAGAGACACACTCAAGGGGCCAAAGAGCCGCAGGTGGCTCGCGAGCCGCAGTTTGCCAACCACTGGCCTAAACCATAGGCTGTATCAGTAGCTCATGTGCATCAGCTGTGTCCCAGGCACTGTGCTAGCACTGCACGTACAGCCTGTGCGTTAACGCTCAGCGCCTATGCAGCAGGCCCTGTTGTGATTGTCCTGGTTTTCATGTGAGGAAACGACGGCACGGAGGCGAAAGGCGACCTAGTAACGAACAGTCCCTCAGCACAAGCATGGCCCAGGCTCTGGGGCAGGGGCTTCATGTCCACGCTCTCACTTTATCCTGTAGGTGTGCCCCTCCCCCCGCCGACTCACAGAGAAATGGAGATTTGGTGGTGAAGGGACCTGCTCCGGTCCCACAGCATGTAAGTGGCATAGCATGAGTCGAACCCAGGTCTGCCTGACTTTATAAACACTGCACTCTGTTGCTTCATGTGCTTGGTAAGCAAGTGTGCACCTGTGAAATGTGTCGTGCTTTTCCTGGGAAAAACTCAAGCCCACAGACTGAACAATACGCCTCAAAAATGCCACTAGACCGCTCACCACACGCGTCCTCCCACCTGTATTTTCTCTGTCTTACTGCCAGCAAGGAAATAATTTATTTACATCATAGGATTATTACATGTAGTGGGATTATTCCAAAGCCTGGACTATAAAAAGTGTTCAATAAATTATTAGCTAAATAGCCTATAGTAGTGATTATTATTATCATCACTAAATTAATGTCTCTGCTTCAGGGAAAAATGAGTGCAGATCACTTTTCCAATTATTCTTCTGTATAGTATTCAGAAAGTTATTCAGAGACAAGACAGGCAGAATGATGTAGTGGAAATAATATTTGGCATGTGATTGTCCAGATTCCAACCTTTGCTCTAATAGGTGCTAGTATGTGACCTTGGGCCACTCTGGCCCTAATTTTTAAAAAGGATATTACCATTATTATCTATATCCTAGAGGCCCAGTGCATGAATCTGTGCACCAGTGGGGTCCCTCGGCCTGGCCTGTGGTATCGGGCTGAAACCGGCTCTCCGACATCCTCTGAGGGGTCCTGGATTGCGAGAGGGTGCAGGCCAGGCCGAGGGACCCCACTGGTGCATAATCGGGGCCAGGGAGGGATTTGGGAGGTTAGCCAGCCAGGGAGGGACCACGGGAGGGCTCCAGGGCATGTCTGGCCCATCTCGCTCAGTCCCAATCGGCCGGACCAGCAGTAAGCTAACCTACCAGTCAGAGCGTCTGCCCCCTGGTGGTCAGTGCACATCATAGTGACTGGTTGACTGGTTGATGGTCTGCTGCCTGGTGGTCAGTGCAAGTCATAGCAAGTGGTTGAGTAGCCTTAGCATATTACGCTTTGATTGGTTGAATGGACGACTGGACAACTGGACACTTGACATATTAGGCTTTTATTATATAGGATATAAAAGCCTGAGCAACCAGCCAATAGCTATGACACACACTGACCACCAGAGGGCAGACGCTCAACACAGGAGTGGAAACCACAGGCATGGAAACATGGAACAGACTGATGAATCTCAGAGGGAAGGGGGGAGGGAGGAGGGCAGGAAGAGATTATTCAAAGATCTTATATGCATACTAGAGGCCCGGTGCATGAATTCATGCACCAGTGGGGTCCCTCGGCCTGGCCTATGGGGATCGGGCTGAAATCCCCGAGGGGTCCCGGATTGCAAGAGGGCACAGGCCAGGCTGAGGGACTCCACTGGTGCACAAATCTGTGCACTGGGCCTCTAGTACTTTACATAATTGTCATCAAGATGGTATGTGATAACAGGGTCAAGTGCACAGCTCTGGCCTGGTACACAGTGGGCACTCAGTCGCCCCCCCCTACATGAGCAGTGGCCTGCACATGGCGCCTACACACTCAATGAGGTGGCATAAAGCTGCCTTTCTCACTCACAGGCAGCTGAGACCTCGGCAGGTTTGTGGAATCCAACGTCAGACAGAGTCATAACCTTGACTGGGGAGAGCCCTGAGCTCACCCACAGCAGGAACCATCTTATCTTTTGTTGGGCTCCAGAAACAGGTTACTCAAGTGGAAGTGTCTTTCCCTCATGGTGCGGGCTGATGAGTTATCAACTGCTTCAGTTGTCAGCACTATCTTATATAGTAAAAGGCTAATATGCAAATTAACCAAATGGTGGAACAACCAGTTGCTATGACATGCACTGACCACCAGGGGGCAGACACTCAACTCACAAGCTGCCACCTGGTGGTCAGTGCACTCCCAGAGGGAGTGCCCCTTAGCCAGAAGCTGGGCTCATAGCTGGTGAGCGCAGCAGTGGTGGCAGGAGCCTCTCCCGCCTCCGCTGCAGGTGGGCAGTAAGGAGCAAGGGGTCCCAGACTGAGAGAGCCCCGGACTGCCAGAGGGATGTCTAACTGCCAACTTAGGCCTAACACCACCCCCCAGTGCATGAATTTTGTGCACTGGGCCTCTAGTAACATATAAGCTACCAAGTTTCAGGTACCTTGAAATTTGCAGGTGACTGGAACCAACCTTTTCTGAAGTTTGCATAATCTAATTGGGGCTCAGCTAGCAAACCACTCATGTTGTGGACAAGTGTTTCAGGTGCCCTCTGATGTATTTCATGATGCCCCTGGAATATATGTTGATAAATTTACCTCACAAAGAAAACTTTGAGCCAAGTGTTTTGGGACCTTGGGGAATAAAGGGTGACCATCCCACACTTGTTACTAGTTGGGGTTTTTTTTGGTGTGTGTTTTTAATGTATTTTTATTGATTTTAGAGATATTTCAGGGAGAGAGAGATGGAAACATCAATGATGAGAGAGAACCATTGATTTCCCCCCACCCCGGGATTGAGCCCCCGACCCGGGCATATGCCCTAACCGGGAATCTTAACTGTGACCTCCTGATTCATAGATCAACGCTCAACCACTGAGCCATGCCAGCTGGGCAGTGTTTTTATATTGATTTTAAGTCCTTATCAGGGCAACTTGGCTGAGATAACCAGAACCCAATAGTGATCACAAAGGCAACAACAAATTTTGGATAGAACAGAAAATAATCTTGAAATTCTTTTTATAATAAGAAGGCAAGAATGACTAGGGGAGGGGGGAAGAAGGAAGAAAGGAAAAGGAGAAGAATACTTTATCCTGGTGGTTGTTTGGACTATTCTTGTCTGATTCTACAGTGGAACAATTATAGGTTTTTTCATGGACATAGTATTAGGATGGACTTTTCTTCCTGACTTGTTTCTGGGGCCGAACAGGCAGCAGTTTACTGTCTGCCATCAGGTTGGGGGCTGGCTTCCCCAAATCAGCCCTCGGAAGCCTAGGACACCCTGCACCCACAGAGGGAGAGTCCACAGCGCTAGGCGTTGCCTTGTTTGCTGACGGCCACCACGCGTGCCAATAGCGTGTGTGGGATGGCGGGGTGGTGGGTGCTGCTACTGATGGAGGGCAGCGGCTAGAACAGCCAGGGACAGCAGCCCAGCCCTCACCAGGGCCAAGGACAGCCACATCAGCCCCCAAATGAAGACACTGACTGTTGTGGGGGCTGCACCCAGGACAAGAAACCAAGGCCTGTGGTCCCCACAGTGCCAGGGGAAAGGAAAGGGGCCTTTGTGATTTTCGCTTTTTCACACACACACAAAATGTGATTAAATGGGATCCTTCAGTTCTGAATGCAGATGGGGCCTTGGTGGACTAGGCAGACAATCAGGCGAGACGCTGAGTCCGTAAAGCCAAAAGGGGGTAGAAACCCAGACAATGGTGCTGCGGGCTGGGGTGGGTAGAGGGGGAGCGGATATGACAGCGAGGAAGGAGTTTCAGTGTGAATGAATACTAATTAGTGACATGGATATTAATGATGACAGTAATTAACAGGGGAAAGGAAGGGCTGTCATTGTCCCAGGGTGAGTAATCAGTCTTGGCAGGTGATAAATAATGGTTCCGCCAGCTCAGCAGAAAGATAATCCGCCTGCCCCGGGGAAAGCTGTTGCTGATGCTGGAAACCTCTCCGTTTCCAGGCAACCCGCAAAAAAGGACTATTTTTCTTTTGAGGAAAAAACAGGTTAGCGTCTCTCCCCCACCCCCAACTTGGGATTACAGTCCTTATTTGATTTCTGCTTTGTTCTTCATTTCCTAGGACAAATGTTGAACTTGTATAATTTGGAGGAAATGGACCCGCATGCACAAGCACACACAGACATCCTCTCCCTTTCTCTCGAAGAATGTGAATGAGTAGGGGTGCTTTGGATCCAAAGTTTAGCTCATAGATGCCAGCCGGGAGCAAGAAGAGAGGAAAGCTCAGAAGTCTTGCTTTTGAGGTTGATATGTGGGGGGCCTGCAGCAGTGGAGACTGGTCTGGGGGGGCAAGAGAGGGGAGGACATACAGAAAGAATAGGATGGACCCCTGCCCGTTTACCATGTAGAGAGAGTTCATCGACCTTCCAGAGAGCTAGAGAGAAGCAAAATGTCTAGGCACTCAGGCCGGAACTGGTCTCGCCACTGGCAACCAAATTTCTGGAAACTTGGTTTCTGATAAAGGACAACAGTTAAACGCCTCTGCACGCTCTCCAGTCTCTCAGGCAGGAATCTATCCAAGAGAGCTGTCCACAGGCCCTCTCCCTCCCACCAAGCCTCACACCCATGCCAGGACTTGGCTATCTGGAAATGCTCCTCTTTCGGGCTATTTTCTGTCATGCATCCATCCTGGAATGACAAAGCCACCTTCGAAGGTCTGCACTGGTTTAAAGTGAGATTTGGAGTGAATTGATCAGAAGTTCAGAATCCTCCGAAAACAACTCCTCCACCCCCATGGGAACTGGGCTGCCCTAGGAAACATTGGTTCTAGGAGCCACATTTCCACATGGAGGTAGACAAAAGGGAATTCATTGTGACCAAAATGATGAGAGACCCAGGCATGGCTCACGAGGGCAGGGGGGGTGGCACTCAAGAAGACGCCAATACTATGTCAGTTGAACTGCCCAAATGTTTGAAGACCTGCCCCACAGAGTGAGAAGGTCTGGGGTTGTTTTTCTAGCATTAGAATGCAAAACTAAGACCAAAGAGAGCAAGCCCCAGACTAAGTCCATTTTCTGCTCCTAGAAATCAAAAACGATTCCACTGGGACAGGCTGGCTAGGAGGGGATCTGTGAGTTCCGAGGTTCTGGGGTTTTTCTAAATGGAGATTACAGCACCTCTTGTCCAGTGTCTTGTGGATGGGGACTCATGTATTGGCTGGAGTTGGAGCAAGTAAGTTTTAAAAGTCCCTTCTGACTCTTAAGATTTTAAATTCGTTAGGATAATACTAGATGCCTAAACAGGTAAGCCCCCAATTTCTGGGGTTTAACACGACACACTTTCAATCAGGTCAGAGCCCCAAATGGGCATCAGTTTTCATGGTTGTTCAGAAGCCCAGGCTCCTTCCACATTGTGGCTCTGCCCACCTTGCGCCCTTGAAGTCCTCTCCATTCAGCCAGCAGGTGGGGAACAGAGGGGTATGAAGCTGTGCAGGGCCAAGTGGGAGTTTTCACGGCCCGTGTCTAGAAGCGGCATTCATCATGCCCACTGTCAGAACTCAGTCCACACCAAACTGCAGGAGCATCAGGAAATGTCACCTGGTCCAGAGGACAGCTGAGTACAAAGAAGTTTCTCCCACAGACTGACATAGGGCTACTTTCTTTCGGGGTGGGCCCATGCCAGAAGAAATTAGAGACATTTTCAGGAAACTTGTCAGCCCTTGACAGTAAGGGTAGGGAACAGAGAAGACCACTCTCCATAGGAAATGGTCTGCAGGCCGGGCGTGGTAAAATTTCACCAGCCCGTCTTGGGGAAGTCATCCAAATCTGTATGCGCAGGATGTTCCCTACAGGGGATTCCCAGAAGTATGTGCACACAAGATCCTTTGGCGTCATCAGAAGTGGATGTTTTTTTTGGAAAAGAATGGGATTATAACTGTGGAAGTGAACCAGTGGGTAGAAAGATTTGTTAGGATAGAAAAGCATCAGTATCGCCCAGCTCTCTAGATGTGTACTAATTCGAATGAGGATTCTCTTAGGTAAACATGCTTCTTCTGCCACCGGGCTTACCACCCACCAGGTCTTCAGGTGAATTGCTTTATCGTTGCAGGTACTGACATTGTGCAGTGGCTGATGAAGAACCTGTCCATCGAAGACCCAGGTACTTGACCTTCGACCCTGCCTTTATCCCTCATGGTATCAGTAAACATCCCACATAACCAAGTTCCAGACTAGATCTCCTACCCTCCTGAGAACTGGGCTTATAGGTGAATCCCAAGATGTGGAATCTCTTTACTTACAAATGAAATGGATTTATTTTCTCCACTGAATATTTACCTTTAAATTTAAATCACCCTTTGAGGAAATGAGTAACCATTGAGAATGCCAAAGAGCCCAATACAGTAACGTGTGAAATGAGTTGAATTCTCATTAGCCACAGCAATTAAAGATAAGTTGTAGCGCTGTCACTGAGCAGCCTTCCAGACCCGGATCTTAAAATTAGATTGCCTGATTCACAATTAAGATGTTTAATTATTTGCTAAGATGCCTTCTGTTTTCTTCTTCTGCAAGAAGGGAAGGAATTATTTTTTTTCAACTTTAATTGTGCATTTCAATTAGGAAAACCTTACCAGAAAGATATTAACAAAACTCTAGCCAATAAAACAGTTTCCAAATCTGTCCTCCCACTAGTAAATAAGCAGTAAAATTTATTTTCACGGCATAATTAAAAAATGGGGAGTTCCAGAAAAATGAAAATTCTAGATAAGTATAGCTTATTACCATGTGTTGTTAGTTAATACTTTTCTGAATTTATTATTCACTCCCTGTCTTTTCTGAGTATTCCTGATGCCTATATTTCATATGTATAAATACCCATACATGTATTCTGATGTTCTTACGAATTAGACTTCTTTGCCCCAAATTAAATGGCCTCCAATTGCTATGTTTTTTTTTAAATATATTTTAATTGTTTTCAGAGAGGAAGGGAGAAGGGAAGAGAGATAGAAACATCAATGATGATTAGCTGCCTCCTGTACGCCCCCTACTGAGTATCGAGCCCACAACCCAGGCATGTACCCTGACTGAGAATCAAACAATGACTCCCTGGTTCATATGTCAACACTCAACCACTGAGCCAGGCTGGCCAGACAATTGCTATGCTTTTTAAAGATCTTTTTTCAAGTTCCCTTTCTAGATGTCTGACCTTCAGCTATAATTCTTGGCTGGGGTCAGTATGTCAGCTCAGGTATTCCTGTATTTTAATCCAATGCTCCTAATATACTATTGACTACAAAACAATACAATTTACATAGGTTTGATTAAATATAGTTGCCAGGAACCTGAGTGCCTGAAAAGCAGGTCATTAATGAAGTGACCGTAGCCTTTTTCACCACCTTGATTAATGGCTACTCTCATGACTCATGAAAATTCTTAATTCTAGTCAAGTTCTTTATCCACAGGGGAAAACGATACCTGCCAATCCTTTTCAGGAAAGAACCTGAATCAACTGGCCTATGTGTTTTCCCTACGCAGCCTGGACTTCTGATTGTCCACTTACAGAAACTGGACCGAATAAGTCTCTTCCAGCGTAGTTACATGTATTTAAAGTCAACATTTCTTTTGATGATGATGCTAAACTAAGGACCACCTTTCTTCATGGTGGTCTCTTCCAAGAGCACTGTTTTCCTCGCCCTTCAAAAATAATCATTGTGCCACCAAAATATTTTATCATTATTGTTGTTAGTAGTTGTAGTGGCAGTAGTAGTGGTGGTGGTAGTAGTAGTAGTAATAGTAATAGTAATAGTAGTGGTTAGTAGTAGTAGCAGTAGTGGTAGTAGTAGTAGTGGTGGTGATAGTAGTAATTAATAGTAATAGTAGTGGTTAGTAGTAGTAGTAACAGTAGTAGTGGTGGTAGTGGTAGTGGTGATAGTAGTAGTAGTAGTGTGGTGGTGGTAGTAGTAATAGTAATAGTAATAGTAATAGTAATAGTAATAGTAATAGTAATAGTAATAGTAATAGTAATAGTAGTGGTTAGTAGTAGTATGCTGAGAACCCTGAACCAGCTAGTGGTAGGAGAGATGGTTAGGAATCCCCTCTGGCCCTAGTATGAGGAGCTTCAGTGAAAGGTGCACAATGACGAGGGTCATGTCTCTGATGACGGTCGGCTATACTCTGATGCCCATAAGAGAACTTCCAGGTGTTGGAACTGCCTGGGCTTCTGAGCAGGAGAGTTATGAGTAATTCACCAGCTGGGAATAGAAGGGTGAGAATGCGGCAAACTAAGGCCCTGGGAAGCCGGACATGTCTAACCTCCACCCCTCTCTCCCTTTCTTCTTCCCATCTGCCACATTTCTAAGCAAAAGCCCTTTTGCTCAAAGAATGAAATAAGAGTTCTAGCTCCAGACAGGTGACATGAAAGTCACCTTCTTAGTGGATTTTGTTTTTCCTTTCCTAGGCAAGGAGCAGCTATAGGTGATAAAACTCCCCTTTTTGCTGGACCCATGATTCTTAAACCATATAGACTTTAGAAAGCAAACTGGTCAGCACCAAGTAGGTAAAATAAAACTCCATTTGTTCCTATCCCACCAGTTACACGTGTACGTTCCTTCCAAAGCGGGAGAGGTGGTTCTTAGTAAACACAGCACCTGGATTATACACAGCCTCTTGAAAAGTTGGCAAGTAAAGCCAAAACAAGTCACTTTTAAGAACTTATAAAAATATGCAAAATTTGTTCCTAGAAACTCCTCTTCATGTCAATAATTTACACATCTGAGGGGGGATCCAGGTGGAAGAGGGCAAATGGAGGATAAGAGGGGGGACATCTGTAATACTCTCAACAATAAAGATATTTTAAACAATAATAATAATTTCCACATCCGAAAATTTGTTTTTACCAGTAAAAGTACTTTTATATGTGTGAAGAGTACTTTTATATTATTATGTGTGGTATAGTCATTTAAATTCATTATTTTTCTTGGCTCTGCTCAGAATAAATATAAATTCTTTTTAAAAATACATTTTTATTGATTTTGGAGAGAAAGGGAGAGGGAGAGAGTGAGAGAAACATCAGTGATGGAGAGAATTATTGATCTGCTTCCTCCTGCACGCCCCCCTACTGAGGAATTGAGCCGCAACCCAGACATGTGCCCTGACTGGGAATCGAACCGTGACCTCCTGGTTCATAGTTTGATGCTCAACCCCTGAGCCATGCCGGTCGGGCTAAATATAAATTCTTAATGATTTGTGTGAATCTAGTGATGGATGGTGCTAAAGTAACAAAACAACATGTTGATTGTGGCAAAAATATAAATTTTTTTACCAGATTGGCCTCCCTGTGCCATTGCCCACTACACCGCTCACCACAAAAGTGAGGCTTGCCTTTATGTCCCTAAGAGAAGGGACTGTCACATCGGACAATGCAGTTTGAGTGCAGAGTGTCTGTGGGTGGCAAGGCTGCATGCTCACTGCTGAGGATGATAAGAAATGAGGAGAATAAAAATATGAATCAGGGCTGCCGTCCTTATTGAGCACTGCCCCTGCCCCAGACACTGCTACACACCTTATGTGAACTATCACAGGTTTCTCTACACCAGAGCTCATGCTCTTCACCATGAGCACTTTCTTCTGGAAGTCTTGCGGGGGATGTTCAAGTAATATCAGACTCTCAGAGCTGGGATCCAGAAGAGTCCCAGACACTTGATAGTGCTTCCCAATCATTGACACTCCCCCAGCCCCATGCAATCATATCATAAAGTTATTGATTGATCAATCAGTCAGCCATGAGTTATCTAGGGGTGGTGACAATTGACTTCCGGTTGCCTTTCTGCACTCACAGATTACATTTCAGCTAAGTAGCCCTGCATTCTGACAGCTTCCTAATTACTTCTCTCTCTTACGCCCTGTCCCCGCAGTTGAAGCAATACACTTGGGAAGCCTTATAGCTGCCCAGGGCTATGTCTTTCCCATCTCGGACCATGTTCTCTCCATGAAGGACGATGGCACCTTTTATCGGTTCCAGGTAGGCCTGCCAGCTCCTGCTCCTGAAGAGCCTTTTCTTCTCATCGTCCTCTGATTGCTGACTAGAGACACATGGAAAAACTGAGTGTGCTTAAGGGAGCAATGCTTACCTCACACCAGCTCGGGAAAACCAAGCAAACTTCGGTCTGGGCCATTTGTTGCTCCACCCAAATAATACAGAAAAGCCCTGGTGGGGAACCTACCCTTTATTGGACAATTTATACATATTTCCTCATTTATTCTCAAGAACAAGTTTCTGGGGGGCGAATGTCACCCATTATATAGAGATCTGCTGTTTCCTCTTATAAGGGAAAGCTAAGGTCTTCAGAGAATTAATGGGCACTTAGTAAGTCTAAGAGATAGCCTTCATTGGAACCTAAGTCAGCCTTATAGCAAAGTCCATGATCTTTCTACTGAATCATGCTGACTTCCTGGTGTGACGTTTCTATTCACTACCTGCTAACCCTTCACACCCGTTTTCCTCTCCTTTTCTCAGATCCCATCCTAGATCTGGGACAGAGGATAAGGGATGGTGTCCAGGTCAAAACCAAAGGGCTTAGAAGCGAGTTCTTCAGACAGCGCCAAAGGGTGTCTTAGTCTGCTCAGGCTGCCATAACAAAATACCATGCTGGGTGGCTTAAACAACAAGCATTTATTTTTCACAGTTCAGGAGCCTGGAAGTCCAAGATCAAGGTGTCAGTAGGGTTTCGTTTGTGGTGAACATACTCATCCTGGATTTCAGATAGCTGCTTCTTGTTGTGTTTTTGAGACAGAAAAAAAAGAAAGAGAATGAGAAAGAGAGAGAGAGATCTGCTGTTTCCTCTTATAAGGGTACTAATCCTATGGGGTCAGGGTCCCACCCTGAAAGTCTCATTTTACTTTAATTACTTCCTTACTCCAAATACAGCCTCAGGGGGTTAGGGCTTCATCATATGAACTTGGGGGGGGGTGGGGGGAACACTACTCAGGAACTTGAGGCTTGTACCCAGAAAACCATGCCAGTCTATCTTCTATGGTTAGACTTCTATTGTCTCAGGATAAGAAATGTTTGCCCTATAAACTAAGTTTCTCCTTTTCTCATTTATTTGTTTACCTGGATTCATTTCTCAGCACCTAAATTAAAATGTTGACTGGCCTCAGCTGCATTAAGAACAGGAGAGGGTTGGGCTGTGGTGTCAGCACGAAGGAGATGGGGACAGAGCCGGTCCTAGGGAGGGGTCCTTGCTAGACAGGGGAGGGCAAGTGCTTCTGAGTCCTGACACCTCTGCTCTTTTGCAGGCTCCGTACTTCTGGCCGTCGAACTGCTGGGAGCCTGAAAACACTGACTATGGTGAGCAGTGAAGGCACAGCCCACACTAGGTGTTACTGCCGGGAGTGTGAAGGCAAATGCTTGGTGTGGGCCACGGAGTGCAGGGGAAGAGGTTCTTCACCCGCCTTAGCCCTTTGTCATACTGTTGACGTGTAACATCCTGTTCACATCATGGAGAAAGGCAGCGCACACGGAAAGATGCAGCTGTGGGAAGGAAATGGGGGACGGAAGAAGTCTATCAAGGGTGGCCAATAGGTTCGTTCTGTGGGGCCGTAGAAAACCAGGATCCCACAGCAACTATGTAGGACAGTGGCCGTGACTATTCCTGGGAGGATTAGATCCAGGGGCCACCACCCCCTGACCCTTTCTATGTCACAGACTTGTTAACATTTATTAATAACTCACTGGTGTTTTTGATAGTTGGCATTTAGGGAGAAACTGAGAAATATCAGAGCAGGGATATACAGAAGTTACCCTGGTCCAAAAAAATAACGAGGGGTGACGTTGGGAGCTGGATAAGCAGGGAGTTGCCTTTATAAAGGGAGGGATCTATTAGACTCTTGCCAAATGCTCTCGGTGGAGGCTGTTTAGTATTTCTATGTGCCAATCCTCTAAAGAAGTGATATTGTCCCTCTACTCCAGATGAAGAACCAGAGGCCACATCCTCACACTTACCACAGTTATCACACTGTTTTCCACTTGTCTGGGAGCTCAAGAGGACAGGGTTAGCCCCCCTTGTTCATTCTCAGACCCCCAGTGCATACCTGAGGCATAGCTGGTGCTGAGTATTTGCTCTTTATTAAAGGCGCTTAGCAGACACTCAGTGGAGGCATCAGAATTTGAACTCAGATCTGAGTGGCTCCAAGGCCCCTGCTCCTTTCATAGTGCAGAAGCACCTGTCCCTTTGCACAGCATCCTCATCACTGGCTCAGCTGCTGCGCCGTCCACAGTGGCTCTCCTCTCACGGGGCACTTGATGAGACCAGCATCTCCCCCAGGCTCTTTGCAGGATTGTGAGCACAGGCAGGCAGGCAGAGGCAGTGGTGTTTGGGGGAGCCAGTCCCGGAGACCTGTGTGACCAGCTACACCCTCCAGACCACACATTTGAGGGAGGGGTAACTAGCAATTAGAAGCAATCCTAAGGATGGAATGTGAACGAATCATTGCCTAATAAGATTACAGATGCTCTGTTTCCAAGTCTGGAAAACAGCCCTCATACAGAGGACAGGCCCCACTCTTGCCACATTAGCTGTCTGCAGGCACCACCGCGGGCCCCTCTGTACCTGTGCTGCACCCTAAATGATGTGGTAAGTGGAAGTCCAAGAAACCCTACTGACACCTGATCTTGGACTTCCAGCAAGGCTTCTGGCTCAGAATGGGAGCGGCATTTGGCTGCTCATAAAACAAGGGTTTCTGGGGCTGAAATTTTGCTAACAAAAGCCCAATTCAGAATTTGGATGATTGTAGCTGTTTTGTGCAGCAGCCATGCGCCCTTATGAATGTGGAAACCAATATTTTTCCAAGCCATAGTGAGGGTGGGAGGATGGTAGGACCAGAAAACTGGGCCCAAGTAAGATTGAAATATTTACTTGACTGTAAAGCCGAAGCCATCTACCACTACATACAACGGGCATTATTTCCCTTTCTCTACATGTTTTCTCCATTTTCTAATTTTAGTTGTCCAGCGAAAACAGGGATACCAATAACAATTTATATCAGGCTCTAATTAAAGCAAAATTATTTTTTTAATTCATATGCCTCGATTTTGGCAAATCAGATGGAGAAGTCAAGGTGTAGGATTCAAAATCACTCACCAACATTTCCAAAGCAGTTTAGTCAGAAAATAAGTATTTATCAAGAAAGAATTTAGTGCGGTGGGCCCAGCATTGACTAGCTCCACTGGCTGTGTGATCTTAGCAAGTTCCTTAACCTCTCTGTGCCTCAGAAACCTCATATAAAAGCAAAAACCTCTTTCAATTATAGTTTACTTGTCTCCCAGCATTGTCTTGTTAGAATTAAATTAAATGCAAGTAAGGTTTTGCATATGGCAGATAGTAAGGCGTCAATAAAACCTCAGTGGTGGCTGGTATTGTCATGCCTAGACTGATGTTTGATCTTATTGGTTCTCTGGTGCTCCTCTTGCCAGGAAGGATGTGAAATTGAAGCTAAGAATTCAGAATGGGTATGTTTGGATTGACAAAGAACCAGGAACTTTTTCATTCATTCAACAAACATTTGCTGATCACCTCCTCTGCATCAATTGCTCAGTCACCTCTGAATGAGTCACAGTCTTGTTCTCCAAGCATTCCAGAGAGATGGCATGATGGGGGTCAGAAGGGCATAGTGAGGAGTCTGATCTGAGTACGCAAATGTTTTACGTTAATGAAGACTGATTGAGAAAGTTCAGTTGTTTGGGCGGGGTGGGTTTATTAAAAAACCTTCATAGTCGAGGAGAGACATTTAGAATGGAATCAGCGGTTTTGAGGAGCCATCATGGAGCCCCATTAATGGAGAATGACCTGAAAAAGTTTCCTCATCCGTAAAATGAGGACAGTAGAGAACCCACTTCACAGGGTTATTGTGAGGAGTAAGTGAACGCTTGGAAGGGCCCTGACTCTCAGTGAGCGAGCGCCATGTAAGTGATATCTGCCCTCATGGTGATTTCCCCAGCGCCTGAAGCAGTGCTTGGCACATAGAGACATTCAGTACACTTTTAAATGGGAAAATGAGTAAGTAAGTGGGGCAATGACTGTCAGAGTGGGAAAAGGGCTCTTAATTCTATTTCCACCTCCACCAGTAACCAGAGGTGAGTAAATCAATTCACCTCTCTTGGCCTTTAGTTTTTCCATCTGTCGATAAAGGGTCCTTACTTGATGGTTGCCAGGGTTACCTTCAATGCTAAAATTCCATTATTCAAAAAAGTATTTAGAGGGTATGAGGAAAATAGAAAAATACAATCTCCTACTTTAGGAGATTGAGATAAATAATGATGTCACTAGCACAGACAGTTTGGAAAATGAGTCAGTTTTGAAAGTACATTGAGGTAGAATAAGGTCAATATTTTTTTAATGTTTAATTACACATGTTGCACATGAATACATTCTGTTTATAAATTTTTAACATGTTTCTTTTTTTACTATTTGCATTTTTTATTTTTATTTTTCAATTATAGTTTACTTTGAATATCATTTTGTACTGGTTTCAGGTTTACAGTATAGTGATTAAACAATCATATAGTTTACAAAACGATCCTCCAGTATTTCCAGTGCCCACCTGGCATCATACATAATTACCACAATATTATTGACTGTATTCCATATTCCCATGACTATTTTGTAGCTACCAATTTGTACCTCTTAATCCTTCCACCTCTTTCCCCCAGTCCCCCAAGTGCTCTTCCCTCTGGCAACCACCAGTTCCCTCTCTGTAACCTGTTCTATTTTTGTCACAATGATACATAATGAGCTTGTGATGGCATTGGGTCATCCACGTAAGAAGCCAATGAGGTGGGAATGCCAGGTGTGAGGGCAAAAAGACAAAGATTTTTCAATGAGAAATTAAATATCCAAGAAAAGCCAACATCTGATCTTCTAGTTGGTCCTTTTTCATATCTTCAAGGGTCTCGTTATATGTATCGGCCTTTTCTAGGATATTCTTGAAAAGCCTTATAACCGTGGTTTTGAATTCTATATCCAGTCGTTTGTTTTCCTCCATTTCTTTCGTTTGTGATCTGTTTCGTCGTCTCCCCATTTTTCACTGCTTCCCTGAGTTGGTAGGGTAGCTTCGTGTGCTAGGTTTCCTATATGGCCCAGTGGGTCGGCCTCCCCAGTTAACCTGAGGACACTCTTGGTGCACCCCTTTGTGGACTGTGTGTACAGCCTTGTTGTAGTTAAGTCTTGATTGTTGTTGGTGTCACTGGGAGGAATTGACATGCAGGCCAGCTGGCTATGAGGATCAGCTGTGTCTACACTGGGAGATTTTTGGTGCTGGAGACAGCCTTATAGGATTAGCCTTGCCAGATTGCAAAAGCCTCTGTGCTCAGCTTGGATGGGGTGGAGTCTCAGGGCGGAGCAGACAGTCTTGGCTTCCCGTCAGCCCTGCCCTTGCGCACGAGTCTCCAGACCTCTGCCTTCTGTGGTTCCCGAGTTTCCACCTGACAGTCCAGATTTCCCCCGTAAAAGCGTGGGTCCCCAGGGGCTCGCCCGGAACTGCGGTTCAGTGCAGTCGGAACTGGGGTTCGGTGCAGTCAGGAGCTTCCGACTCCCTTCCGCTAGGGATAGCCTGTGGTAACCTCCACAGTCAGTCTTTGTGCGCACTCGCGCCTCCAGACCCCTGCTGCCGCGGCTGCCCTGAGTCTCCGAGTCTCCAGGTGCCTTTCTCTCTACCTGACGGTCCAAACTCCCCCTGTATGAGCCTGGGTCCTTGGGGTTTCGCCTGGAACTGAGGTTCAGTGCAGTTGGAACTGGGGTTCAGTGCAGTCGGGGCCTTCCTTCCCCCTCCCGCCAGAGAAAGCCAGCCAGGCACTCCGCCGCCCTTCCTCTCTGCGCACATGTGTCTCCGTACCTCAGCCCTTTGCCGCTCCTTCTCCGTGAGCTTTCCTCTTTCCTTCTAGTTGTAGAATTTCCACTCAGCCAGCTTTCCTGTGGTTCTGGATGGTGTCCTTTCTGTCTTTTAGTTGTAGTTTTGAAATTGTTGTGCAGGGCAGCAGTTTAGGTGCTTACCTATGCTGCCATCTTGGTTTCTCCTCCCAAGCAGATAATCCCAACATCTGATCTTCAAGCAAGTCTCCCAGATGCCCTGTTATAGGACCGGCTGTTGTCGCCAGTGGTCATTTGATTGGTTAGATATTAGAACAAGCACTGTTGAAGGCACCATCGTGGTGCAGACAAGCCCAGGGAAGGTCTGTGCCAAGAAGAGGTCCACTCCATAGCCACGTTCCACTGCCCTAGTTCTGGTGAACAGATTCCCTCATATATGACATTGGCCACAGGGGAAGTGTGCTGAAAGCATGCCACCATATAACTCCTGGTCATGGGGAATGGTACCAGCTTTTCATTCCTTGCATGGTACTTTATACTTCATAACCTAGCTGGCCCATTTTGACCCAGATAGGTTGTAAATTTCTGAGGATGATTCTGCCTCCATAGAGCCCCAATCTGACTTAGACTTTCCTGAGTTTCACATGTGACCAATACAAAATATTATCTGAGGCAGCATTGTCAAAGCAGCCACCACCTCCACTGACCTGCACTGCTCCTGCTCAGTCCTGCTGTGTCTGCTGGGTCTGGTGGCATGCCAGGCTTCCTGCTCTGGGTCGCCCCCAGTTCCAGAGGCTGCCTCACCAGTGGTCCCAGAGACCAAAAGAGTACCTTTATCAGACACAATGGAGAGCTGTAGCTGCTTAGTTCATTGAAAAAGTTGGTAAGTAGAGAATCATGAGAGATGATACATACATATCTTAATGACTTCATATTAATGTAAGACATTCAAAGGTATATTCACTTGGCAGTCTCTTAAGGGAAGACCAAAGAGTCACTTTGATTATGGGTCCCAATAATTTGAGGTTTTTTTCGTCAGGAACCCATACTCAAAATAAACCACCCAGTTTGGGCATCTTTAAAGTGCATCAAGAATTTAAAAACACTTTTGAAGCAACCTGTCTATTTACTGCTCTGAAATTTTTATTATGTTTTCTCTTTTTTTTTTTTTTTTCAGTTATCTCACCTGTACCAAATTCATTAGCAACTATCTTAGCCAACACTCCTTTATCAAGTTGTTCTGAACCATTCAACTTCATAGAAACAACTCTCTCTTTTCACATTAATTGCATCAGTGTGTGTAATATTTAGTGCACTTGCATTATTAAAACAATAGGTGTGCCTAACATAAGCATACTTGAGAAAAAAAACGTAACTTGAAACTCATCCACATATAACTCTGGTGTGAGCAGAAGGTTCTAGCATACCCCAGGCTGCCATCAGTAAAGTTTTCAGACCACATAGAGAAGGTTGGCTAATTCAGCAAGGAGTTGCCTACATATCCTAGTGTACTTAAGTTGTCAAACAACAGATAGGTCCTCTCTGGTCTTCCCTTCTGGTTATTCTAGTGTTTATTCACCCCATTCATCTCTTGTCTTCTCTGGATTGGTCTACTTAGCACTGGAGAAGGAGGGAGATACTGAAGGAGCAGAGGTAGGGAGAGGAAGTAATGAAGGCCGTGTTTGAGGAAGAATGTCCTGTCAACTAAGGGCCAAGAACCCTTTCCTAGCTTGGGAAGAGAGACCAGAATTGCCCTCTTTTTCCACTGTTCATCTACTCCACTGGCAGACTAAGCCCATAATTATAGTGCATTGGAATTAGTTTCTATGGTTGAGGGTGGGTAGATGTGATGCTGAGCTATCTAGAACACCAAGCTGGATCTTCATAGATTAGTAGGAGGTTGCTAGATAGACAGAGGGAAAGAAGAGAGAAGAGGGAAAGGGCTTCTATGGACCAGACACATGCAGAGGAGTGGAGCTGGAAGATGTTTGGTAGCCCCACATGCCTGAGTGAGGAAGGGAAGAGACAAGCAGACTGGATCTTAATGAACCAAATACGCTACTCTAAGGAGCCTAACCTTTCTTCTGAGGTCACTGAGGAGTCGGTGCAGGCCATTTAGGAAAGAGGGTAACATGGTTATATTTGAGAAAGATTATCCTGATGCAGTTTGCTTGGGGTAAAGGAGAGGAGGAGGATGGAGGGGAGTTGTTAGGATTAGAAGATGGGGTCCTCGGCCCATCCTGACTTGCAGAAAGATTCCTAGAGATGAGGTGTCATCAATTCCACATAGAAACATATTCTTCACAGCACAGCTGGGCACTTAGCCAGCTGGGCTGACTGCTGGTTGGCTGGATGAGTGGGTGGGTGGGTGGGTGGATGGATGGATGGATGGGTAGACGGACAGATGGATTTGTGATTGTATGTGTTGTAATTTCTCTTCTTCCCTCAGCTATCTATCTTTGTAAGAGGACAATGCAGAATAAAGCAAGGCTGGAATTGGCAGATTATGAATCAGTAAGTATGATTATTTTCCAGGGTAGGTGTGGGAGGAAAGCACAAATCTATCTGCAACTGTGTTTTAGCTTGTATTTTTCCCCTTTTCACTCCCCTCTATTTCCCTATCTAAGTCTCTTCTATTTCCCCTCCTTTGTTCTCAGCTCTTCTTATCATTAATTAATAAAATTAATTTTTATATACATTAAGAAAACAACTCACCTTGCCCTGGGTGGTTTGGCTCAGTGGATAGAGCGTCGGCCTGCGGACTGAAGGGTCCCAGGTTTGATTCCGGTCAGGGGCATGTACCTTGGTTGCGGGCACATCCCCAGTGGGGAGTGTGCAGGAGGCAGCTGATCGATGTTTCTCTCTCATCGATGTTTCTAACTCTCTATCTCTTTCCCTTCCTCTCTGTAAAAAATCAATAAAATATATTTAAAAAAAAAAAAAAGAAAACAACTCACCTTAAAAATGGACAAAGAACTTGAACAGACACTTCACCAAAGAGGACAAAAGAGTGACAAGCACATGAAAAAATGTTCAACATTATAAGCCACTAGGGAATTACAGGTTAAATCCATGCTAAGATATCATTGTACACATGCTAGGATGGCTAAAATAAAAAGTACTGACAATGCCAAGTGCTGGTGAGGATGTGGAGCAACTGGAACTCTCCTACCTTGCTGGTGGGAATGCAAAATGGTAAAACCACTCTGGAAAATGGTCTGGCAATTTCTTATAAACGTAAACATACAGCTACCATATAACCAAACAATCCTATTAGAGAAGTCAGAACTTATGTGCACACCAAAACCTGTGCACTAATGTTCATAGCGGTTTTATGTGTGATAATCAAAAGCTGAAAACAACCCAAGTGCATTTTAACAGGTGAATGGTTAAATAAACCCTGGTACATCCATACAGTGTAATACTACTCCTCAGTGAAAAGGAATAAACTGGTAATAACAAGCAACCACTTGGGTGAGTATCAAAGACATGATGCTAAGTGAAAGAAGCTTCTCTCAAAGATTACAAACTATTATTCCATCTATGTGGCATTCTTTTAAATACAAAACTATAGTGAGGGAAAATACAGATCAGTGGTTGCCATGAGTTGTGAGGGAGCTTGGTAGAGTGAGAGGACTATTCTGTGTCCTGATTGTGATGGTGGTTACATGAATCTATACATGTGTTAAAATTCATGAAACTGTGCACCAAAAGGGAAAAATCAATTTAATATATAATAATTTTTAATTTTAATATATGATAGTTTTAATTGCATCTTTATACCCCCCAAGTCACCTTTGCTTGGCAGTAGATGCAGAATCTAAGACCAGATTCATTCTAGAAGATAAGATAGGTGTATGTCACTTGAAGTTTATACCTTCCCAGCTGCCTCCCCATCCACCTTCTTTCACAAGTGATTCCCTATAAGAACTGGAGGCCCCAGAGCACACTCATATCCATCCCCACGTAACAGAGCCAATCTCAAGAGAACTTGAGATTCACAAATAATTTTTAAAATGTTTTTGGTTTTCGGTGACAGAATCTTTCCCCAAAACCAAATTTTATATGAGTGACTGAGAAGGGGGAAATAAGCTAAATTTCCATCAACCGTCCAGAGGAGGTGCTGCTGAGCCACAGAATGACTAAGGGGCCAGCAGCTAGGAGGAGGGGCAGCATTAAAGGCAGTGGAGTACCATTCCCTAGATAATCCAGCACTGACAGCATCTGCAGATCCACCCACACTCCAAATGCCTCTCCTGCTTTTGCTGCCTCAATCTTCCAAAACAAGCCTGATGACCCACTCTGCCAGACCTGTCACTCTTGGGTACCTGTGCCCAAGCAGACCAACTATGGAGCCATTGCTCCCCTCTCGACCTCTCAAGGGGAATATGCTTGTCATCAGCGTCAGAGGACCTGTGTGTGACCTTTCACCCCCTTTGATCCCACTGGCATCACAGGGCCTGTGCATGGGGATGGGGGAAATAGTGGAGGGGGACACATTGCAGGGGGTTACATAGAGCCTCAGAACCCAGCTAATGTTTGCTTATCAGTGGGAACCACTAAAGAGAACTATGTTGAAACATTATGATCTTCCCAAGCAAACCCTGGCATGGCTGTTCCGTGGAGCTAAGCACCCCAGGCACCCAGTTTCTGTCTGACTCTGCCCTCCTGCGCCTGCGGTCACCCCTCTTTCAGAAGACTGCTATCTTACCCTGTGTGCCCTCCGCACAAAGTGCTTCAACCTCCACATGACTACATCCCTTCCCTAACAAGACCCAGACTGCAGGAGCGTGCGGCCCCTCCATCCTCTGTCTCTCTTCCCTGTATTTCCCATGTTTTAGAAAAGGTCCTAAACAGAAACAGCATCAACTCCTGGTGGGTTTTATTCAGTGTCCATTTCTCTTGCCATATAATGTTCTACTTTGGTATTTGTAAAAAAAAAAAGCATGTTGTTTTCACAATACAGTAATTTTATTATTTCATATGCCCTTGGTAAAAACAAAAATTCAAGCAGCAAAGAAAGGAGAGAAAAATAGTCTGCAATCCTTCTTCCCAAAGCTTTTTCTGTACATACATTTTTTCTTTACAAAAATACTTGGATCACACCATAAACATTATTGTGTAAGCTGCTTCTCTCCCCATCTTATACTGTAAGTATGTTGGGGATCTTTTCATGTCAGTAATAATAATCTACATTATCATTTTTAATAGTTGCCTAATATTCCATGGTATGACTGTATCATAATTTATATAACTACTCCCCAATTGACTGACTTTTATGCATTACCATTGCTTCCTATAAATGATGGAAGAATCAAAAGAATAGTTTTGTTGAGGTACTTGTTCACCAAACCTTACTAATAACTGAGTTTATGTGTGTTGATCTTCAACTGAGGCCCCTTTTATATTAATAACCCACTGATGAGAGTAATAAATTAGTGTTGGCATGAGCTCTAGGAAAACACACAGCGTAATATGGGCTCCAGCCTTGCATTCCATCAGAATTAGGCAGGTCATTAGGGGACCTGTCAAACGCCCCTCCCCACTGTCCTATTGTGCCACTGGGTAAGTCTACAGACTTAGAAAAAGGGCTCCCTCCCTCTTCCTCTAAAAGGCAGCCCTGGATGCCATTTCTTTCTTTCTGTTTTGGGGTTTTCCTTTTATGAACATCACAAACATAGACTCCTTTTTCCACACTATTGAATCTGGACTTTCAAAGACATGAATGCCAAGTCTGGGTTCTTCTTTCCTGCCCCCTTCCAAGACCCCTGCTGGGAAACAAGTCTTGAGAAACCCTTAATTTTGCCCCCGGAGATGTCCAGCAGGTTGCAAAGACTCCCTTGTCCCTTCCCCAAACCCTGCATGCACAGCCACAAACCATTCTCCTTCTCTTCAGGAGTCTTTATGACAAAGGCTGCATGGATTGTGTTCTTGTAAAACGCACAAGAAGGGAGGAATCAGGTGGACCACAGGGACTTCAGACTTAATGGGTGTGCAAATGAATATTAATAGTTCTGCTCCGTACAGCAGGCTCTGGTGCAAAGTCACATTGGGTTCGTGTCCAGTGGATTTAAAGTGGAGCCCTGCTATTTTGTTGGGAGTAACCAAAATAGATGGCTGCCCTGTAATAAGTATGGGGGTCGATGTGCAAACTTACGATGATTAATGCCTTCTCATTCATTTTCATTTCTCATTAGGAAAACTTAGCAAGACTCCAGAGGGCCTTTGCAAGGAAGTGGGAATTCATCTTTATGCAAGCAGAAGCACAAGTAAAGTAGGTGGACTTAATAGAGACCCTTGTGAAGAGAGAAAGTCTCTGGGATTTGGAGGTGGTGTGAGTGTGGAATTGCCAGAGTGAGGTTTCCTTCCACAGCTGGCCAGCTGTGGTCAGTCACTGTCATCTCTCATGAGAGCAACTGAGTAGAAATCAAGGTTGTCTTTGTAACCATGACACTCTAAAATAATGTCAAGTGTTTATTCCAGCAGACAATGGCGTCCCTCCTGAATTTAGAACTCTGGTTATAAAAAGATGTATTTATTCCCCAAAGATTTTCAATTCTTCTTCTGTGCTCAGAGGCTGGAAAACCCCAGACTGATCTTACCTGTAGATGTGGAGATTTTGTCTTCATAGGAAAACGTGGTGGAGTTTAAGGGAGACTGACAAGTAGCCCCTCTCCCAATCCCCTCCCCAGAGATCCAGAACCAATAAAAAATAAGGCCCAGAAGTCAGACACTTGGAGTCCAAAATATCAGATTATTACTGATAAAAGCTAGAGATGGCACATGACTTTGGATCTGTGGCCTTGGATCTCTGCCCTGGAATTAAAGTCACCCATCCTGGGCATAGCTGCATATCTGCAGGCGCCCCCACCAGGGCAGAGTTAACCCCGCCCGGTTGGCTTATTATCTGCAGAGAATAGACATTCAGAAAGAACCAACCTGAGCTTTCTCAATGTCTTCTTTCAAATCCTCCAGTAAGATGTCACTCTCCCTCCCTGGTGGACAAGAGATGAAAGGCGGAAAACTGGAGTGTTTTCCCACATTTTTTCCCTCCCAGGGAGTAGAGTAGAAACCCCCTCCTCTCTAAGGAAGCAGGAGAAGTGGCCAGTTAGTGTCCCCCAGCCCACAGTCATGGTTGTCTGCCAGATCCTTTTAATTCTGGTACATGGACGTGCTGAGGTTGGGTTCCCTCCAGTCCTTTCCGGCAGTGGTCTGGCTTAGCCAGGAGGGTTCACAAAACAGATGAGTCAGAGGAGGGGAGAGAAAGCTATGCTGAGCTGGGAGAAGGTGAGTCCCTTTCCTCTGGGCACCATTTGCACCTAAGTAGAGACCCCTATGGGGTCTGCAGGGGACGCCCTTTGCAGTCCCTGGGCAGTGTTGCAGCCCATCGCCTAGAGCAGTGGTTGGCAAACTCATTAGTGAACAGAGCCAAATATCAACAGTATAACGATTGAAATTTCTTTTGAGAGCCAAATTTTTTAAACTTAAACTTCTTCTAACGCCACTTCTTCAAAATAGACTCACCCAGGCCGTGGTATTTTGTGGAAGAGCCACACTCAAGGGGCCAAAGAGCCACGTGTGGCTCACAAGCCGCAGTTTGCCGACCATGGGCCTAGGGCCAAGTCTCGGGCTGTGTGGGTGAGCATTGATCATGCGTATGGTCATTGGGTCCAGTGGCCGACACGGTGCCATGACCTCACCCTCCCTCTGCAGCCTCTGCCTTTCTCCCACCCAGGATTCCAGCCTCCTGCTGTCCACCTGGGGCCCAGGCCCTGGGTGCTGAGCTGCAGCAGGAGGAACCAGGGCCCTGGGGAAGGAGGAAGCGGGAGGGTGAGTGAGTGGGTGGGTGAGACGGAGGCTGAATTGAGCTGTGTTCTCAGAAGCCTCTGGGAAACAAGGAGGAATGCTCACTTGTACTTTCAGAATCACCCAGCTTCGAATGTTATAAAAGAAGGGGAGATTGCCACTTTGTACATATATGGTATTTCTTGATTATTTTTTTATTAACTCTGTGATTACATTATAATTGTGGGCCATTTAAGTACACAACACTGATCACAAGCATCACAGGGCGACTACAGGTTTATTTCAGTCTGGTAGACTGAAGTGCTCCCAAGAGAGCCAAACCAGAAGTTACACGGCAATTACTCCGAGTCGCGTTTCGCCTAGAGATACTGTGAAGTAATACAGGCTTTTTCTTCATTTTACAGCCTTTCATCTATGTTCCTCATCGGAACGTGGAATCTGCCTTTGTCACCTGCAATTTCCCTCTTGCAGTTTGTGCTTCCCCGGCGGAGGCCCCTAGTACTTGCCTTCTGAATGCTGGCACACACCAGGGCTATTCCTCTGCTTTAAAAAGCCAGCTGGTTTAAGTGGCTCTTAAAACGCGTCATTGCAGCATTTTGAAGACGTTTCTACCCACTCTGAAGCTAAAGCAAACTCTCCAATTTGGGGATGAAACAATGCAAGCCTCGGTTATTCCTTCCTATAATTTGAGTACACAGTGCCCACTTGGATGGGCGGGGGCGTGCCAATGGTTTATTCAGTTCTTAATGCAAATCGTAATCCTCCGAAGGGACAGTTGCATTCCTGCTCCCCTGAGGCCCACCGTGTTCGTTACACGTGGGTGGACATTTGCAGTCTAACCTAAAACCGGTTCTCTCACGTGTGGACTTCATGAGGTTTCCTTGAAGGAACTGTCCACCCACGTTTCGCATCTCTGCACAGAGTGGAGGCCACACAGGTGCCAATTGTCCTGTGCGGTCTCGGCTGCTCGGATCAGGGGAAACAATGCAAAAGTCTCTGATTTCCTTCCTTTATGCTTTCAGGATTGACCGGAAAAAGGACAAGACAGAAAGGAAAATCTTGGATAGTCAAGAGCGGGCCTTCTGGGATGTCCACAGGCCAGTGGTGAGAAAGCTCTGTTCAGTTCTCTAAGTTTTCTGATTTCCTTCCTTCGCTTGAAAGAAATGACCATCTTTAGCCACCAGATGTCTCCTTCTTAAGAACACTGCTAAGCTTTGTGGAATGGTTTTGCCACTCATTCACATAATCTCAGTAGAGTTTCTGGAATGTATGCCAGTTCTACCTTTTATAAATTACCCATTCATGGAAATATGGAATCGGAAATGGAGAGCTGTGGGAACTCCACCTGGGACCTTTGGCCCCAGGAAGTTTACAGACCCCAAATAAACAACTTCCATATTTACCGTGGTTCAACTAAATCTTAGAATATTCTATTTTAAATGCAGCCAGGTCCTGTTATTCACGGATCTGTTCCATAGGTGGCCGCAAACACTGAGTCAGCGAACCCTGAACCATTGCTGACCCACTGCATCGGACCACTGCATCAGCCGATCAATGCCTAACCTTATTTATTGTGCGCTTCTGTTTAAAGATACCTTACTATATATTGTTGATTCATCAATACGGAACTCACGGCCAACAGCACTGTGTCACGTGCCAGAATGAAGCTCATGTAACACATTTTCTCCGTAGGTGCATCACGGCCTCTTGTACTCAGGAACACTAGACAGCACTTCGGCACTATGCTTGGCGGCCATTTTAAACAATAAAATCCAACAACAACAACAAAAAACCCACACAGAAATGTGAAAATAGTGACACTAAATAGACCTAGAAAAGGACACGTATTTACAACTAGAGACCCAATGCACGAAATTTGTGCAAGAGGCTCGGCCCTCACAGCCCCTCACAGCCCCGGCTAGCCCTCGCATCCCCGGCTTCGTCTGGAAGGTCGTCCAGACGGTCGCTCTGCTATTTGGTCTAATTAGCATATTAGCTCTTTATTATATAGGATATGAAAAGTTTAAACAAGAAGACTGAATGTCACCTAATTTGACCTCAGCCGGGAGCATGCACATTGGACAACCTGAACTTTCTGTTGCTCTGTAAATGTCTCTGAATGGCCGTGGGTGCACTACAAGTGTTGACTTAGGGGTTATACATAAGTTTTAGCAAGTAGGCAAACTCACAAATACAAAATCCATGATGCTTGTACTTTTAATCTCATCTTATTCAAACACATCTTGCATTTTCCTCATGAAATGGAACTAAAATGAATAAACTCTTTCAGCCTTCCTAAAAACTGGCGAAGAGCAAAACTAAAGAAATAATTCCGAATCCCAGTATTGGCGTGTGTTTAGCCGGTTAGATGTGTGCAATAACAAGGGCTCTGACTGAAGCGACCTGTCAATTTGAGTAATAAGTTTGCTCTTATAAACTGTACACTCTACCTTCTACGTATCATCCTGAGATGATATAAGCTCTTATGTCTCAGATGAAAACTCTATGGAGGAACATGTTTACATCTTCGTAAAAAATTGTAAATGGCGAAGTGGAGATAATCCTGCGTTATGTGTAAAGGGAAAGAGAGAGATTGGCTCTAATGGTGTCACTTGGGCTACATCGGAAGGGTGATTTTCACTCGGTCATGTATGTGATTTGTTGTGGGTTTTTTTTCCTTCTCAGCCAGGCTGTGTGAACACCACAGAAATGGATATCAGAAAATGTCGACGTTTGAAGAACCCGCAAAAAGTTAAAAAGGTTCGAGAGTTTAGCTGAATTAAAAATTCTTGATGTGAATGGCCCTTTCATTTCTGCTACTGTTCAAACAATAATTTGCTATTTGTTAATTCTACCCCCATTTCGTCCCTTGAGACCATTTCGTTCATTTATTTGACAAATATTTGTGGAGTGGCTGGTGTGTGCTTAGCACTCTCCTTGCTGCTGAAATAAGTCTTCACAAAGCCCACAGGCCTGGTGGGGCCGAAACAAGCCAACACACCACAGAGCCAGGAGGGAGGCATTGGGGAAGTACAGATGGTTCAGGAGCGCCAGGAGGGGGCACCAGACCAGCGCTTCCAGAGGGCTTCCCAGGCCAGCTCAAGTGTGCTGAGGTCTTAAGGGTAAACAGCAGTTGACTATGGGGAGGAGGCTGGAGGAAAGGGAACTAAAGGAACAAAATGTATAATGGAAACCCCACTGATGAAAGTGAGTTTAGTGCTTTGAAAATCTTTTAGGATCGATAGCAAGGTCATCCAGACTCCAGTCACCATCTTGCCCAACTGGGAATGAGCCAGTGATCACTTGTGTTCACTATACCGAAGGGGCAGTGACCATGGTGTACCCAAGTGTGCCATACTCGGTCAGCCCCACAGTCGGTACATCCCACCCTCACAGCAGCACCAGGGACCATATTGTGGGAGAAAGTGTCTGGCCTCCATTCTATTAATTTCAAAAGGTTAGAGATGTGTCCCTAGAAGAATCAATCCTCTCATTTTCTCATATATATATATATATATATATATATATATATATATATATATGATATACATATATATCAACTTCTGGAATCCACTTACATCTTTCAGTTTTCACTGAGATAGTGATGCCCACTGTGACATGTTTTATAGTGTTCAACTTAAAATGGCCTCATTTAATCTTTAAGGACCCCCTAATGACCATAGAATTTTATTCCAGAATTTCACAGAGCCCACATCTACCCTATTTGAGTCCTTCTTGATTTCAGCTGTGCATTGTATACCCTTTGGGGTTTTGTTTCTTTCCCAATGCAAAGACTGCCTTTAACCTGTCTCTAACACAGGAATAGCTTAAAAAGCAGCCATAGTTATGGGCATGTGGGAAACTGAGTCCAGAAAACTACTTAGCTCAAAAGCAAAAAAATCTGAAACTCTGCTTTCTCAACTTTGTACTAGATGGGCGTGTCATCTACAGGCCATCAGAGAATCTAGAGGGGATCTCTGTGCATAATCTTCAGCAATTGTTCTTGAGCTATCTTGTGCCTCAGAATCACCTGAGGCATTTGATAAAAGTACAGATTCACAAGCCCCATCCACAAAGATGCTGACTCAGTAGGTCCATGTGCATCCTTACCAAGTACCCCCAGATGATTCTTTGCAGATGGTCTAAGGACCATGTTTGGAGAAACACTGACATGCAAGGAGACCATTTCAGCTCAATAAAAGGGAGGACTTTCTAGCAGTGGTAACACACAGATGGGACAGGGCTGCCTCAGACACAGAGTTCCCATCCCTGGAGAAATTCAAGCAGAGGCTGATCATTCACTGCTGGGGTATCACAGAGGGGACTGGGAGCATCGGATGAGTTGTTGAGCTAGCTCACCCTGGACGCCCCCTTTAGCTCTGAGGGTGCGTGATTCTGTCTTCTTGCTTCCTCTCTAGTCAGTGTACGGCGTGACAGAAGAGTCCCAGTCCCAGAGCCCTGTGCACATACCCAGTCAGCCAGTCCGGAAAACGACAAAAGAGGACATCCGGAAACAGGTGAATGAGCAAACTCCTGCCCTCCCAGAGGAGACGTGGCCCGTTCAGAAACCTTTCAGTGTTCACCTCAGAGCTGAGTGAGCTTTGAGCTCCTGGAAACCACAGTGGAGACCAGCTCTGGGTGGTTTGAAGTGCTGTGTATGAACAACCCATGGAAGCTTGAGAGGGGAAATTCTCTACCAAGTTCCTCCAGCAGTTTGAAAGAAAGACATCAATGAGTTCTCCCAAACTGAAGGAGACTGCCATAGTCAGGTCCCCCACAGGAGCTGGAGCGGGGAGGGCGTCATGTTACAAGGTCCTTAAAATTGCAATGTGCTTGCAGAGTAAGCCGGTCCAGGACCACTGACCTGTTGTGATACAAAAGGAAAGTTTATAAAAGCAAGCTCCAACTCCCAAAGCCTTTTCAGCATTATTCTTACTTCATGATGAGGAGTTACCTGTTCAACCCAATTCAGGAGACAGTGGCTAATTACGTTACTCCTTTCTGGGGTTCACTGGTAATGAAGTCATTTCAGAGTCTACTCCTTACATTATGCTTTACTGGCCTCCAGGGTGGGGGAACCCCAAGGAGTAAACTGTTAGGTATCTGCCTTTGACAAGTTTGTTATTGCGGGGGGAAGAGGAAACAGATGTATGTGAAATCGCTATTTGATGATTCTAGTCAAGTACGCTGAGCACATGGGGGTGATGCAGGTGTAAAAGTGCGCAGAGGAGGGTCACTGGAGATTAGTCAAGCCAGGTATCATGGTGTGTGTATTACCTGTCCATGCTGCTGCTAAGCTTTGTAAAGCATATACTGCCTTTAAGTTTGCAATCATTTTTGGGAATCCAGACCTAAACTATAGCACAGTATTGGAGAACATATGACGTGGGCTAAGTTGCAAATCCCAATGGCAGTAGGAATTTTCAAAAAGGCAAATGGTTGCTGGAGGGTTGAAGTCTATCCAGAGCAGGTGTTAGGATCTTGAGAGAAATACGGGATTTGAGTTCCCAGGGTGAAAGCGAAAGCGGGGGGAGAAAATTCTAGTTTGGTCTTAACACCTCTGTTCTGTGTTTCCCCAGATAACGTTTTTGAATGCACAGATTGACAGACATTGTTTAAAAATGTCCAAAGTGGCTGAAAGGTAGGTTCCCCTCAGTGAAATGACTATTTTCTTCTAATGTAACGAAGGAGAAATGTTACAGGGTTATGGCCAATAAGTGTGTGCCATGCCAAGAGGCAGACCGTAGGCATCCCTTAAGTGATGGGTGAAAAGCCACAGGCCCAGGTGAGGACAGCTGAGACAGCAGACTCCCCTGAGTGATGTGAAGAAATGTTCTGTGGCTAAAGCTTTCCAGGGAGGCCCACGGGACCTTGTCAATAAAGGTCAACATCCTTAAAAGCTGCATAATGCACCTTTGCCTTCAGTCCCTTGATTAATTTAAATGGAATGGCTCCCTTTTCAGCTATAAAATGCCCAGATTCACTTTATAGGGGAAAGAGATTGTGTGCTAGCCGAGCAAAGAGGAGGAGACCGGACCACGGGGAGGCGTTCCGCCTCCACACACCATCAACCACTGAACTGCATCGAATCGACTGTAAAGAACAAACTGGCACCTCCAGCCTGGCTTCGCAGCAGCATTTGTGCTACAGTCTGCCCCAGGAGCTGGTTCCACTCCGTTAACTCACCGGAGACTCAATTTTGTCAACTAAATGGTCTGTTTTTGAACTCTCAGTGAAGAGGGGAGACCACCCGGGGAAACTGTATGGAGTAAATCTGATCAGGCAGCTGGCAAACTGAACATTTTTTGTCTATGGGCTAAGGTTAAAGCAACGACCAATATCTGAAGCATCAAAGGCATACGCTGGATCCTGGTATTTGCTGGATATCAGAGTAAATTGGGTCTCTAAGCCCAGCTCACACAGGGGCCTGGGTGTGTGGTCAACCTGTAAGCCTCTCTCTGCTGGTCCCTTCCTTCTAGATAAATAACAAATTGAGACTAAGAACACCTTATTCCCAAACCCAACACCTGAATGAGCGCTCGGCCTTCACGTGGCCAGGGACGGCCCTGGATCTGGGTTCATGTCTCTGATGCCATCTTGGATTCCTCCCAGGTTTCTCAATAGTATCACTGTTGATGGTCTGAGCTGAAGATTCTTCATTGTAGGGGGCTGTCGTGTGCATTACAGGATACTAGAGGCCCGGTGCATGAAAATTTATGCACTGGGGCGGGGAGTGGGGGGGTCCCCTCAGCCCCGCGTATGCCCTCTCGCAGTCTAGGAGCCCTCGGGGGATGTCTTTAGTGCTGTCACAGAGGTGAGGCGGGAGAGGCTCCTGCTACCGCCACTGCGCTCACCAGCCATCAGCCCGGCTTGTGGCTGAGAAGCGATCCCCCTGTGGAAGTGCACTGACCTCCAGGGGGCAGCTCCAGTCCTGTCCCTCCCCCCCATCATCCCACTGGTGGCCTCCCTCTGCAGGAGGCGACCGACAGGGCCAATCAGGAGCTGGCAGGCCAGTGAGCGGCCAGCCCACACCCCATCATCCCTCCCCCACTGGTCATCACTGCCCCCCCATCACCGTCCCCTCCCTCTGCCCGCTGGCACCTGCCTTGTTTGGCCTGGTGCCACCCACTCACTGGCCCGCCCCCCACCGACCTGGTCATTCAGCCATTTGGTCAATTTGCATATTAGGTTTTTATTGTATAGAATTTAGCAGCATCCCTGACCCTTGTCCACTAAATGCCAAACCCCACCTCACAGATGTGACAACCAAGCGTGTCTGCAGACATTGCCAAAGATCCTCTGGGAGAGCAAAATCAACCCCGCTGAGAATCACTGATGCGCATGCTTCGGAAAGAGGCCACACAATTGTGCTGGAGTGGCCGTGGCCGCTGCCTCTGTAGGCTGTGGAGCCACTGCACGCCACTGTCATAACCCGGCTCTCAAACTGCTTCTTAAATCTCGCTGTGGTTGTGAGTACTGGTGAGCGAGCAACACAGCTGGGATGACCTCGATTCCTTGGTGTGAGGACAGGAGCTTCTTTGTCTGTGAACAAAGACAGGAATGGCTGTCCTGGCAGGCTGGGAGGGTCGGTGCCCGCAACGCCTGGCCTTCATAGGGCACTTCACGGTCTGCAACCCCAGGAGAGTGTGTGTGGGAGCACCTTTCCTGGGGGTCAGTTGCTTGGGCCCAGGAGTTCTGAGCATGATGATCCAGGTGGGGGCGTGGAGTGACGAATGGAGATCCCCAAACCCTCGCTCTGAGGATTCAGTGGTTCCAGGTAGTTGTAAGGAACCTGCATTTTGAATAATGAGCAAGCGGACTGACCAGTCTCTGAGGATTCGGTGAAGCCATTGTCCACCACTCAGACTGACCTGAGAGCTCACCTCAGAAGGGACACTCAGCTCTGTCCTCGCCTGTGGGTGAGGAAAGAGCCTGAACCGTCTGCCTGGGGGAGGCGCATGCCCGGCTGGTGTGCTGATGAGGGAAGAGAGACAGCTGTGGGGAGGGGAGCCTGGCAGGGCCCACTGTTTGTTTGTTTTCAGGCTGCTGGGGAGGGGCCCACCTGGTGCCCCCTCATTTTGCCTGAGAGGCCGCTCACCTTGAAGAGATTATTCCAACCAGCCACTCCTCCCTCCACAGCTGGAAGCTCTCCTGTGTTTCCACCCAGCAGAGACTGGATTTTATTCCCAGCAGCAATAACTGGCAACTTTTCAATGTGACACAAGGGTTTTTCATTAGAGCCACAAGGAAACTCCCAGATAGCGAGGAGGAGGGAGAGGAGCGGGTGTTAGCAAGAGATAAAGCCGCCTGGAGCCTTGGTCTGTCAGCGGCTGTGCAGAGGTGGGGGGCAGGGGGCAGTGCTGGCAGCTGGCCTTGGGTGCGCCTGCTGGCTCACAGGAGGTGAAAGCTGAGCTATCTCAGGTGGGCGCACACATCCCCACCAGATCTGCTCTCCTGGGCCTGCTCCCCATGAGCCTTGCTGATTAGCCAGAAGCCACCAGGCAAAGGCCCTCATCCCCCTGAGAACAGGTGGCCAGTTTTTCACTTAGTTCCCTGAGCACTGATGTTGGGAGAGGTGGAGGGGTGGTGATTGTGTAAGTCCAGTTCCAAAAAGGCCAGAGTCAGGGCTGGGTCAAAGGGTGCAGCCAGGCCCAGCAAGGAAGGGCATAAGGGAAACTTTGCAAACCGAAGGGCAGAACAGAACAATCGAGGGGGTGGAGGTAGAGCCAGCCACCGGGTTTGGATCCTGCATCTTTAAAGGGGAGAGAGCAGTAGTACTTAATGTATAAGGTTAATGAGTGAATCCATGGCATGAGCTAGGTCCAGTCCTTGGCACTTGGTACACATACAGTGAATGTGAATGATTATTGTTATTTTCCAGTGTGTGCTAGACGGTGCTTTGGAAAGGAGCCAACTCAAGTTCATGAGATGGAATGAACTGGGGGTGTGGTGTTCAGAGGAACCAACAGGGCAGGCCAAGGAGTGAGGCTGGCCCCGCAGGTGGCCGTTTTGTGCTGATGTAGTTCCTCCCTCCCTCTTGCTTCTCCGTCTCCTAAGCAGAGAGCCCTGCGTGCTGCCTAAGGCTGTCCCTGCGGTCCACAGGTCTGTCCCCCTTGGCTGCCTCCTAAGGCACCAGTAATGGATGCCTTCGGGAGAGTGGGGCCCTGCATGAAGAGGCTGGCTTTTCTGCACAGGTTTTCTCGAGTCATCTCAGTTTCAGCTATTGTCCCATTGTCCCCATGCGTGGTTAACTGTACCTGAAATGCCAACATCGTGGCAACCAAACTAGATGTCCTAGGCTGCCTTTTACACCTGGAAACAGTACAAAAGCCTGTCTGAGATGTTACCTAATTTTTGCTTCAGAAAGTACGGTTCCTGCACACACAAGTGAATTCTCTGGATATATGATGCTTAAAACCTTCACCTTTTTATTTTAACTATTTTAAATGAAACTATCTTCAATATGGTTCATGCCCTCCTTCTTAAAAAAGGACACACATTTCAGTTACATTTTCTGGATGACTCAGGGTCCATGTTCTTATATATACTTTAAATATCTGTCAATGGTCAGGGTCTCATAAAGTGCCACCAGCTGCTTCCCTTTTCCTAAACAGCCCCTGGCCATTATATGCTTTGAGTCTCTGTTTCTGCTTTTTAGTTGTTGGTTTGTTTTCTTGTCTCCAGTACTCCTTCCTCCTCCCTTACCAACTCCCGTTTCCAATCCATAACAGACCAGGTGTATCAGTTAGCTATTGCTGTGTAACAAACCACCTCCAAAACATAGTGGCTTCAGACAACAGGCAATTTACTGCTGCTTATGTGTCTATGTGCTAGCTGCCTCTGTTGGCACCAATGATCTCCCCCTGGTGTATGTGTGTTGGGTGGGCAGCTCAGTGATCTTGACTGAACTCTCTCACATGTTTGGTTTCTGCAGGTTAAGAATGACCTTAACAAAATAAACTGTTGAGCAAAATAGATCCAGAGACATAAAAACATGGAACAGATTGTTGAATTTCAGAGGGAAGGCAGGGGTGGGTAGATGGGTGGGAAGAGACCAACCAGAGAACTTGTATGCATATTGCATAACCCATGGACATAGATACTAGGGTGGTGGAGGCCTGGGGCAGAGAGCAAGAGTGGGCTATAATGGGTCAATAGGAGAAAAAAGGGGACATATATAATACTTTCAACAATAAAGATTTTTTTAATAGATGACAAAATAAAAAACAAAACACCAAAAGAATGTCTTCAGCTGGGACAACTGGGGTCTCCTCACATGGTCGCATCCTCCAGCAGGCTAATCTGACCTTGTTCGTATGCAGATAGCAGGATTCCAAGAGAGAGAGAGAGCAGAAGCATCCAGCCTCTTGAGAATGTGCTGCATTCTATTGGCTAAAACAAGTCCCAAGCCCAGACCAGATTCAAGGGTTAGGGAAACAGATTTCATTTTTTCATATTGATCTACCACACTAAGGAAATCAAATAACCAAGTTCCTTAGCCTTGATCCTGATGCAAGACTCTTCTCTGAGAGGTGTGCTCTTCCGAAGCCTCGAGGCATAGAGTTTATTTCCTTGTAGAAAGAGGCCCTTCTGGTCACTTATCCCGCCTATGTTCTCTCAACAATTTAAGTTGCCAAGTAAAGGAAGTCTTACTCTTCTTCAGAGTCCTCAAGAGGCCCCTTTTGTATTCACCTAAGCCTTATAGCACTCAACAAACCAACTTTGGGAATGCAGTAATCTACATTTTATTTCCAAATATTCTGGAAAGTCTCTGTGTTTTGCTGGGTGTCCCCAAAGGCTTCTCCCCACGTCTCAGGGCACCGAGCAGGTCACTGCAGGAGTCACACCATGCTGCCACACGCGGACAGATCAGGCTGTGTCCTTGTAGATCCACTCTTGGGCTTGGCTCGTTCTTGCCCTACCCTGGAGCCATTTGTGCATGGCAGCCACTGCTGAATGATTTTTTATCATTATCTTGCCCATCTCCAGATGGCTACTGTTCCCTGAAATTGGATGCTGGTTCTTCCTCTGCCTCCTGACCCTCTGTAATCGCAAAGTGTAATTAATAAAATGAGATAAGATAGCAAGGGACTGCATGCCCTAAGGGTCTATTAAAAACTTGCTAGAGTGATGCCAACCTGTGAACTTAATGTCTAATGATAGTTTTGGGGGAGGAAAAAAAGGAGCCAAAGAGGTCATTACAACTTTGCTTTTATGTGATTCCAGACACTGTGGGGTCCTTGCTTCTCTTTGCTTCCAGCCCATCTTAGGTGTCAGGAAAGGAAAAGTGAGAGGTAACGTTACAGTCAGGTGGTTGTATTCAGATCATGACCTAGAAGGGCTACAGTGCCTGGCCTGGCATACGCTCTCCTTTCCCAGGGGCTAAATTCACCTTCACATCCCTCCACTCCACTCATTCTGAGATTCCCTATTGATTATATTTTCTCAGAGTGACCTGCAATTAAGGAGTTCTCTCTGTATAGTCTCTCCCCTCCCCACCTCCTGCACCTTGAAAAACACATTAGATGAATGAATTGATGCTTTCTTCTTCTCTCTCTGCGATGCTGCTCTGCTTTTCACTTCCCTTTCTACTTGAACCCTCTTCCTGTCCAGTTTCTGTTTGTGCATCCTCATTCAGAAACTGCACATAGCGAAGGGGGTGCTAACATACACTCCTGTTCACCCCTTTCCACATGAGGTTCCCAGGCTCCTTCCCATTCAGAGGCCCTGATTTTCTAATGGGTGTTTCAGTGCAATTTCATTATGTTTCTAAGATAGGAATGATGGCCCTAGCCTGTTTGGCTCAGTGGATAGAGGCGTCGGCCTGTGGACTAAAGGGTCCCAGGTTTGATTCAGGTCAAGGGCACATGCCCAGGTTCGGGCTCAATCCCCACTGGGGGGCGTGCAGGAGGTAGCCAACCAATGATTCTCTCATCATTGGTGTTTCTATCTCTCTCTCCCTCTCCCTTCTCTAAAATCAATAAAAATATATTTTTTAAAAAATAGGAATGATGGTCACTCTTCCATGATGCTTTACACCCATGCCTCCTTTACCCTTGACTAATCACTTCAAGCCATCCCTCACTGAATTGCCCATTGCAGAGGAAACATAGCACTCGAGTTGGCAGGGCTTAGGAAAAGTGTTTTTCCCCCTACGTGGATCAATAAGCATAAAAAGATCCATACCTTTTGGCACAAATAATTCTACTGGTGAATGTCAATTCTCAATAACCCAGAAGATGGAAAACCCACTGTGAACAATGGTGTGCTGCTACAGCACTATGTATACTAAAGAAATTAAAAATCTTTGTCTACTGTAAAGGAAATTATTATATAAATCATAATAAATTCACTCAAGACAATCTTGTGGACATATGTTTCTCTTCTCTCCCTCCCCAAAAGCAACATATCAATGAATGAAAATGGCATGAACTCAAAGTCAACAAATCATTGAATTAATGGTTTCAGCCAATTTGTTGAAGATTAAAAATCTAAGGAATTGGGGAGCATTAATAACCTCGGGACTCTTCCTCTATTTGTAACGTTTTACTTCTTTAATTGGGTGATGAGTTGAAAGGTGACATTTTTACCTTTTGTTTTTTTACCTTTACTTTTATGACTTTCTGTATGCCTGAAATATTTCTAAATTTAATTTTTAAAATGTACGGGGACCAAGTGAAGACCATTATAACCTATGTGTTAGGGGTGTGAGTTTTACAACAAAGTGAGCCAGTTTGCCCAGCAGAATGTGGCCTTGGCTCTTAAAGGCACAAGGACAATGGAAAGCAAGAATGAGGTGGGAGGCTGACGGATCAGGATGGGTAAAGCCTTTCTCTGGAGCCTTTGGATTGCTAGATCCCTGCCCCACTGGGAGACCATCTTTCCCCAATAACTACCACCACAGGGGATAGGCAGTTTATTCTTTGGAGAAACTGAGCCACATCAGCTCAAAAGTCACATCACATCATAGAGGGCCAGCAGAAAACAGGAGAATTAATAAAGATCTACATACTGGCCTATGAGACCCTCAAACCCTCCCCTGTCCTGCTCTTAGCCCTCCAGGAGCCAGATGTATATGCCCACAGTCAAGAGACTGGCAAACTACAACCTGTAGGCCAATTCCACTCCACTCCCTGGTTTTGCAAATACAGTTTCATTGGAAAAGAGCCATATGCATTCATTCAAGAATTGTTGTCCAGCCAGTGTGGCTCAATTGATTGAGCATCGTCCTGTGCACCGAAAGTTTGCCGGTTTGATTCCCTGGCAGGGCACATGCCCAGGAGGCAGCAGATCAACATTTTAGTCACATCAATGTGTGTGTGTGTGTCTCTCTCCTCTCCCTTTCTCGCTCTTAAAAAAAAAATGGCTACAAAAAGAGCTGAGTAGTTGTTGCAGCAGACACCATCTGCCCCACAAAGCCTAAAATATTTATTATCAGGGTCTTCCAGAAAAAGTTTGCCTACCCCTGTTCTAGAGAAAAATGGATGTCCCCAGAAGACAGGTGCCAGATCCCTCATTGGAGCTCTAGTGAAAAGACTGGCAAGCTGCCCAGTGACCCAAGCATGAAGCCCATCAGTCGGCAGGTCCTGTCCAAATACACACTGAGCCTCCAAGCAGGTTTCAAGTACCTCACACTTAAGGACAAATGGATGTCCAGAGGTTTGCCAGATGCTCAAGAAAAACCCCTATGTGAGAAGGACCCGGAGGAACCAAACAAAAAAGGGACCCGGAGGAACCAAAAACTATTCAAGAAACTGAAAATAAAAATATAGAATTAATATCCTCAGACATATGGGAAGATATTCCACCCATAAAAGAAGAACCAGATAAACAAGAGTGAACTCTGAAAACTTAAGAAAATGGTAGCTCAAATTAAAATAAAGAAAGGAAAAAATTGGAACTACATCAGGTTTTTTGTCAAACAAAAAGACAAAAAGAAATGAAAAATGGGAGGGAAAATTAGATTATCAATTAATTCAAATGTCCAACATTTAACTAAAAAGAATTATACAGCCCAGCCAGTGTGAGTAACCACCCATGAACCAAGAGGTTGCTGGTTCAATTCCCTGGTCAGGGCACATGCCTGGGTCGTGTACTCAGTCCCCAGTAGGGGGTGTGCAGGAGGCAGCCGATTGAGAATATTCCTCTCATCAGTGTTTCTATCTCTATATCCCTCTCCCTTCCTCTTTCTTAAAAAAAAAAAAAGTTTTTAAAGAAATATAGAACAGAAAAATAAATGGTATGACATTAGCAAAAAATAATACTTATGGGAAATATATTATACATTGTACCCAGCACAGTGAACAAAAACAGCCAGCAAGGACCATGGTGAAATTTCAGAGGACTACAGCAATAAAGAGAAGATCCTAAGTTTCCAGAGAGAAAAGGAAACTGTTCAGAATCCACATGGATCCAGACTTCTCAATAGTAGCACTGAACGCCAAAACAAATAAATAAAAATGTGAGCAAAGCCTTCAGAATTCTGAAAGAAAATATTTTTAACTCTGGGCTCCATGTCCAGCGCTATCAGTCAAGTATCGAGATAAAGCAAAAGGAGGTGCTTCCATACAACCAGGGAGTAGAACCAGCAGACAGACATGGAACCCAGGAAACAAGGGCTTCAACACAAAAGTGAAGGAGGCCGCAGGATGATGATTTTGCATCGAACCTACAGAGCAAACAGTCCAGGTTGGAGCAAGAGGACTCAAAACTCTGGGGACAGGGAGACAACGGATTGAGTATCTGGGGTGTTTAAGATATGGGAAAATGATAGCTGAATGTTTTAGTGATTTGCAGGGACACTTGAAAAAAGTAATATGCTCCTTAGCTCCGCAGCACAGGAGGGTGAAGGAAAACAGCTCAATTTGTCAAAAGTGGGAGTGGTGGTAATTTTTTCCCTTTAACTTGGAATTATATTGTGACTGATAGAATGTTTGTGTAAAACAGAATAAAAGTTTTTACAGGAACTCAATGGTGTTCTCTGTTCTGCTTCCCTCCTGCAGCTTAATTACTTACACGGAGCAGTATGTGGAATACGATCCTATGATAACACCAGCCGAGCCGTCCAATCCCTGGATCAGTGACGATGTCACTTTATGGGACATAGAGATGAGGTAAAAAAAAAAAAAAAAAAAAAAAGTTTTAATGTTTGAGAGTGAGAGAGATGTGGGAAAATGTATGAGATTGTGAGATTTATCACTTGAACAGAAACCTCAAGTAACCTCACCACCAAGTTCTGCTTACTCATGGTTTCTCCCTCCTTATAGCTTGGCTTGTACATGGATCCTTTGTGCCTTCCCTCTGACCTCTCTCTGACCATGCCAGAGGAAAATAATTTGTTGGCCAATTTATATACATATATAAATTAGACAGCAGCAACAGTAATAGTATACTAAGTGTCTTACATGGAATCCCACAAGTAAACATTACTATTTTCACCATTGAACAGATGAGGAAACTGAGGCACAGAGGAGTTAGTGAACTTGCTCAAGGTCACACAGCAAGTAGGTGGCAGAGTGAGGATTGGACCCCAGGCAGAGGGCTTCAAGCTGTGGTTTTCATCATTGTTCCTGTGGAGTACCTGACAGGAGTGACTCCATCCAGTAGCTTCTCACTCCTGAGGGAAGCTAGTGTGTTTGCTTAATGGCTGAGGAGCCAAAGCCCAGAGGGACTTGGCCCATGTCCACAGTTGCAAAAGGAGAGTCCTGGACAGATCTGGTGTGGGTGCCTGGGCACCCTCAGCCCCTGTTCCTCATTTCTTTATATCTCTGTCATTCGCTTCCACTCTTTTTTTTTTTTAAATATATTTTATTGATATTTTACAGAGAGGAAGGGAGAGGGATAGAGAGCTAGAAACATCGATCAGCTGCCTCCTGCACACCTCCCACTGGGGATGTGCCCGCAACCAAGGTACATGCCCTTGACCGGAATCGAACCCGGGACCTTCAGTCCGCAGGCCGACGCTCTATCCACTGAGCCAAACCGGTTTCGGCTCGCTTCCACTCTTGTTCTTTTTCTGGATCCTTTTCTTAAAATGGAAAAAACTTATAAAAAGTAATAGGAGTCATAGGTGTTTATTATAAAACTAGAAGCCCGGTGCATGAAATTCATGCACAGGTAGGGTCCCTAGGCCTGGCCAGTGATCAGGGTCAATCAGGTTCCCTGCCTTCCTGCCTCTTCCTTCTCTCACTCCCTCAGTGCCCCGCCTCTGCCACTGGTCACCTGCCATGTTCCACACCACACCCTGGTGAACAGTGCACATCATAGCAAGCAGTTGAACACCCATTCTCCAGGTTGAACTCCCAAGGGGACACTTTGCATATTAGCCTTTTATATATATAGATGTTTAAACTAGTCAGACATACACAATGAAGAAAATCTCTCTTCCTCCAACCCAGAGTCATTTTCTAGAAAGAACTTTGTTTATTGTCTAATGCCGTGGTTCCCAAACTGCATCAGTGTACCCTGAGCCCCTGCGGGAAACGAAATGACGTGTGACATATGTCAGATGCTGCATCAACTATTAGTTAAGGTTGTTAAAGTTGTTCACTGTTTTCAACATTAGAGCCCATTCCATTCCCTAGAGGGTTTGCAAATCTGGGTTTTCAGAGCAGTTGGCTGCAATAAAAAGCAAGCGCTATACAAAAATCAACATGGAACAGGAAATGAGGGTGGCGGGGTCCAATCTGACTCCAAAGTTTGAGAAGATGTGCAGTGCTCAACGGCGCACATGTGTTTATATAAGAATGAAGCAAATATATTCATTGTTCTTTCAATTTATATGTACTTTCAATAGCTACTAAGTTGTTAGAACATAAATACATTTGAAGTTCTTTGGACCTGCCTTTTAAATAAATAAACATGCCCTAGACTGTTCCTTTTAATCTTATCCAAGAACTTAAATCTTTTTAACAGGTTACTGTGTTCTTTTTTCCATTTTTTAAATCACTGCTACTCTTCTTTCCACTCTGTCCTCTCTTTTCAGGAAGTCCTTTTGTAGGAATTCTGGGCCTCTCGATGGAACAGCCACTCTTATCTTTCTTCTATTACCCTTGTTATTCTCTATTCAAGGATAGAATTCCTTGACTTACTCTTCAGAGTCACATTTTGTTTTCAATGATGTCCACTCTGTGATTTCATACTTTCGTGAGTTTTTCTTTTCCTACTGAGTGTTGGGAGGGGTGATGACAATCCTGCTCTTTTCATTTCTGGGAATTCCTAACATTTCTTGGGCTCCCTTTTCTTAGTAGCCTGCTCTGTTCTATTGGTGGTGTTTCCCCTCATGAAATCCCCTGAGGGTAGGATATGTTTTTGGGTTTGTTTGTTTTTTCATATTTCTCCTCAATTTCTGCAGCTTAGCCTGTTTCACAGGGGTCGTTGATTGGAGAAGTGCTGTTTCCAGTCAATGTTTCATCACTCCGATCCCTGTTCAGAGCACATAAGTCTTTGCACGTACCCAGCAATTTGGGAGACTGAAGGACTTAGCTTTCAGTTTGGGCCATAAATTAGAATCACCTGGAGCATTTTTTTTTTTTTACATGCCAATGCCTACTTTCCTTCCCAGACCAATTAACTCAGAATTTCTGGAAATGAGACATTGGTTTTTGTTTTTGTTTTACATCCCCCCAAGTGATTCTAACGTGCAGCCCTGGTTCAGATGGACTATGTCAGTAGCTGGTGAGGGCTCCCTCAGCAATTGTGTGGGTCACTAGTTCTCAAAATACAAGGTACATTAGAATCACCCAGGATGCCCATTAAAAATACAGATGTGCTGGGGGTCTGTTTTCAGCAAGCTTTCTAGGCAATACTGAGGCACAGAACAATTTGAAAATTCCTGGTGCAGTTCACAGAGTCTCACTCAGCATTGGTGTCCCTTCCTCAGAAAGGTCTTCTGTGACCACTCCATTTAGAGTAGCCACCCCTTCCTCCCAGTCATTCCATATGACATTATTCCCCCTGCCCCCATTCTCTTTCTAAATAGGACTTTAGGGCTTAAAATTATTTTAGCACCTAGACCCAGATCGGGCAGACAGTAGGCATTCAAAAGTATAGGTTTGGTGGAGCAGTGACTATTTCTTTGGTCACTTTATTGGTTATTTGGGAAAGGAGGCGAGATGAGTACATGAACTTAGTTCCCAATAATAACCCTGGGATTTCCTCCTCCTTTCTTGAAAGTCAACAAAGAAGCATTTGACAGTTTGGGGAAATGGTGGCCACCTGACCTGTTGGTTTATTCCAGCCTATCCGAACTCTGTCCTCAGGTGGGTGCCACCTGCCCCTACAACTAGTGCTCTGATTCTGCTCTTATTGTTCAGGCTTCTACTCTAATCTCGATGCCTAACCTAACACCTACAGCGTTCTGTCCACCTCCAAGCAGAATCAGGTTATTGAGATACATGTGAACGTGAAGAGAGGCTGTGGAGGCCTGTTTCTTCTCCCCACTGGACATCCCCAGCCACTCTAGTGCTGGCAGTGGCTGGGGACCAGTCTTTGGAAGAGCACAATTAGGGATCAGGGCCAACATCCCACTTCAGCCCGTCCATGGTTCCCATCCATGAAACAAAGGCTAGAGATGACCAGTAATATAAGCCTTTTTTTTTTTCTTAGTTTCATGCAACAAATTTATTTTGCAAACCTACTACGTGCTACATTCTGAGTTGGTAGATCAGCGGAAATGAGAGCCGGAGTCCTTTGGAGAGCCACCTGTCTTTGCTATGTGTTGGTTTGAACTCCTCAGTGGGAATCAGGAATTTGGGGAGATCAGGGGGCATGGAGAACAAGGAAGAGCTAGAAAAAGATGTCTAGGTAGCAAGTAGAAAATGCCTTCAGGATGAGGTCACATCACCCACGTCACTACACATATCATCTTACTGATTTCTTCCCAGTGTTGGACTTGCTGTGTAAAAAGCACTGTAGTGAATCAAAGGCACACGACACATGGTTTCTGCCCTCAAAGGGCTCGTGCGACAGCTGAACATAAACCCTTAAACAGCTAAATGATGATACAGAACCATAATAAAAACATTGCATAAGGAAGCATTTCTACACAATGGATGGAAATAAAAGGGGCTGTGAGTTCCAGAGATTATTTGTTTGAATTGGGCCAAGGAAGAGTCATTGTACCAGTCACCTGGGAATAATGTTCAGAATTATTTTATAACCACAGAGACCATTCAGTAGTAGCAACACGTTCAGATCTGATCTTGAACCTTAAAGGGGAAGATGTTTGGAAATACTCAAGTAATGCCAGCAACACACATATAGAGAAGTTTTATCCCAAAAGCTTTTAATGGAATAGATTCCAATGGCCAGATGGACTAGCATCCAGGTATAGAAAAAGGATTGATTGTGAATAATGGATAGTTGATGTTCTAGGCTGAATAGTGTCACCCCAAAAATTCATGTCCTTCCCAGAACCTCCGAATATGACTTTGTTAGAAAATAGGGCTGTTGTCATGCAAGCAGTGAAGATGAGGCCACACTGGAATAGGGTAGGCTCCTGCTCCAATATGACTGCTGTCTTTGTAAGAAGAGCAAACAGAGACACAGGTGCACAGGGAGGACACCACATGAGGATGGGGGCAGAGACGGAGTGATGTATGTGCAAGTCCAGGATGCCACGTATTGCTGGCCACACCAGAAGCTAACAGCCTCCAGAGAAAGCATGGCCCTGCCAACACCTTGATTCAGACTTCTAGCCTCCAGAACTGTGAGAGAATAACTTTCTCCTCTCTAAAGCCAGGTCGTTGGTCCTTAGTTACAACAGCCCTAGGAAACTACCACACGAGGGTATCCTGTCTCTCCAGACGTCTTTGTTTCTGCTGAAAGCTGACTTTACAGCTTTCTGGACATCCCAACCTCTGTCCTAGGCCTCTGAATCTCCATCTAGCATGACATCCCAAGCTTTCTGGCCCACCCCCAAAATGGCCTTTCTCCCACCCCTGCCACCACCAATGAACCTGATGGAGTGAGGACTCTTAGATTGGGTACCAGAAAGTAGAGGCACAGGTGGTGGGAATACGTCCAAGAGGCAATCACTACAGACACTGAGAGAGCCACCAGCACCATCCCTGCAGAGCCCTGCGACCTTGGCAGGCAAAGAGCAGGTGCTTGAGCCCATCCCAGGCAACAGCATGACCCTGGCAGAAAGAGACAATATCCTGCTGCTCTGTGGGGCTTACATTGGCTGCTAGCCTCAACCCTGGGGGGATCTTTTTTTCAATATATTTTTTAATCGATTTCAGAGATGAAGGGAAAGGGAGAGATTAAAACATCAATGATGAGAGAGAATCATTGATCGGCTGCCTCTTGCATGCCCTGCACTGGGGATCGAGCCCACAACCCAGGTATGTGCCTTGACCAGGAATTAAACCATGACTTCCTGGTTCACAGGTCGACACTTAACCACTGAGCTACACCGGCCGGGCAGGGGAGATTTCTTTAAAAGCAGTACTTTTTGTCTCCTGGAACTGTGTTGAGTGGGATCGGTTCTGTGGCTTGAGTTTGAGAGAACCCAGGACCTGTCTTCTTGGCTTGTTCTAGAAAGCCCAACCTGGCACACTGGAAGAGATCTTTCATGGAATTCCCCATTGGGTCACCTGGTGGACTTAGTCTCCTCCTCTGACGCCGCTGGGCTAAGCCTGGAGATACAGAGCTGTGCACAAGGGCCTCCCGAGCCCAAGCACATAATCGCAGCCTTAGACGGTCCTGCTGCTGCTGCGGGTTATGTCCAGTGGTGCAGAAACGAAGGGTTGGGCTTGAATCGCATACGTCCAGAGCTGTGCTTTCCAATACAGTAGCCACTAGCCACATGGGGCCACTTCAATTTAAACTTTAATTATTTAAAATTAAATATTCAGTTTCTTGGTCACACTACCCAAGTTCTCAAGAACCACGTGTGGCTAGTGGCTACGTACCGGAGAGCGCAGACGTAGCATATTTCCATCATCACGGAAGGTTCGACTGGCAGTGCTGGTCTAGGGCTACTTGTTGTTCCAAACCTTTCAACAGACATGCTTTTGTTCTCCTTTACTACGTGTAATTTTCTAAAATAAATATTGAGACTATGTCAGCTCCATAACACAAGGAAATGATTTTATTTACTTAATGTCTGTTAGAAATAATGAAAAGCAAATGTCAATTTTTTAAAAGAGGAAAAATAAGTATTGCTAGACCAATGCCTCGCAGAGTTTAATGTGCACCTAGATCTCCAGGGATCTTATTACCCTGCGGATTCTGATTCCACGAGTCTGAGATGGGGTGACATTCCCCACAGGTCCATAGACCACTCTTTGAGTAGGAGATTCCAGCATGTGACTTGTGAACTAGGACTCTGCTGCTTCTTAAAGGGTCAGGGGAATAAATACAGCAAATGAGGTGTAAATGGAAAGACAGAATTGAAGGAAATATTTGCATCTTTCAAAACCAAAAGAATAAGACCTGCATCTTTCCCCCTCCAAACCTCCCCGCCTACCCCACATGGGTCTGAGGAGGGTCACGTGGAGGTGACACCCACAGCAGAGTTAGGAGCTGCACTCTGGAGCCGCACTGTCTGGACTTGAGGCTTGACTCCCTTAGTGTCCTTGGGCAAATTATGATGAGGCCTCAGTTTCCCTATCTGTCAAATGGGGTAATGCCAGTCGTGCTTTACAGAGTAGTTGTAAGGGTTCAGTGAGTTAACAGACGTGAAATTCCTAGAACATCATAAGCACTGAGCAGGTGGTTGTTAAATTGATAAATGAACACAGCATTCTGCTTCTGAATAAGTGAGCATGTTTTATCCTAAATGAGTTGTTTCATTTCTGACCAATGACACATCACTTGGACTAAACAGGGCTCTGTTTCTCCCCAGTGGGTTGAGGAAGGGGTTGAGAGGTGGGGACACTGTCTCTGATGAATGGTTGGATTCACAAGGCATCCTCAGTTATTAAAAAAAAAAAAAATGATGGAGTCAAGAGTTGGGCCAATCACTGACAGGAATGTCCGGGGAAGCTGAATCAGTGGGGTTGTATCTCCTGTGGATAGGAGCCAGTCGGCATGCCTCCTGGTGAACCTACCCCAGTGGTCGGCAAACTCATTAGTCAACAGAGCCAAATATCAACAGTACAATGATTGAAATTTCTTTTGAGAGCCAAATTTTTTAAACTTAAACTTCTTCTAACGCCACTTCTTCAAAATAGACTCGCCCAGGCCGTGGTATTTTGTGGAAGAGCCACACTCAAGGGGCCAAAGAGCCGCATGTGGCTCGGGAGCCGCAGTTTGCCGAACACGGACCTACCCTAAATGCCTTCCTTAAAGAGACTTTACCACTGGCTGATGTTGGTGTACAGAAGTCTACATTTAGAGTTTGTACTGTCACTTAAATTTGTGAAATTTCCCTTTGGCGTACAGCAGCAAAATAGATTTGACTTGCTGGAGAGAATGTGACACAGATTTTTACCTGATATTGATCACTTTTTAAACCTTTGTTTCCCCGCAAAAGCAAAGAGCCCAGCCAGCAGCGAGTAAAGAGATGGGGCTTCTCTTTCGACGAGATGTTGAAGGACCAGGTGGGAAGGGACCAGTTTCTACGCTTCCTGGAGTCGGAATTCAGTTCAGAAAACCTCAGGTAAATCTCTCAAAGGTTGAGCTGTGTGCAGAGTGTGTGTGAAGGAATCTGCATAATCAGCCTCTCTTTCTGCCTCCCTGTTTCAATAAAATGTTAAGGTTCAAACACAAATTCCAGCTGATCTGGCAAAGGTTGAAATGGAGACAAGCAAACTGTATGTAGATCGGCTGTCACCACATATTAGCACCTACAACACCAGCATTTATTGTTCTTCAAGTCCAGGTGGCATTTCCTCAAGTTATTGGAAACATGTCTCCAACAACAAGTAAATAGTCAAATGGATTTGATGACACCACCATTTACCTAAAACCACAAAGCCAGCCCAGTTGGCATGGCTCAGTGGTTGAGTGTCGACCTATGAACTAGGAGGACACGGTTCAATTCCCATCAGGGCACATGCCCCGGTTGTGGGCTCGATCCCCAGTGGGGGGTGTGCAGGAGGCAGCCAATCAATGATTCTCTCTCATCATTGATGTTTCTATCTCTCTCTCCCTCTTCCCTCCTCTCTAAAACCAATAAAAATATATTTTAAAAAAATAAAGTAAAACCACAGAGCCAGGGAGTTTCAGAGGAAAGACAGTGCAGACACCCTCTCTGAATTCCCCAAGTCTGGGATCCTGACAGGATATTGACAGGCCAACCAGAAGAAAAAGGGAGAGAGAGAGATAGAAACATCAATCTTGTTTCAGCATTTCAAAAAGCAAAAGTAAATATCACTCATTAACTGCAGACGTAACTGCAAAAACTCATTAGCACATGAGCTTTTCTTTTGGGGGACGTCTATCAACTCGTGTGGTTATCCTGGTCACCCGATGTGAGTGGAACATCTCATTGTGACTATTGGACTATGACGCATCAAGATAAGGGAAAATATATTAATGTATTCATCACTACTACTCAGTAGAAAATGTAAGGCTTTCAAAAGGTGAGGTCCACTGAGAGAGGAAGGGAAGGGGGTGCATTAAAAAGGAAGGGACTCATGGTTATAAAAACTTGAGAACTTGTGTTTTATTCAGGTTTTCGTTGTATTCGATGTAGAAGCACATACCTACGGAATATGTAACTTATCTAAGACCCATTAGTGGTCTTAGCCATCTGGTGACGTCTCAGTGGGAAGATGGAAATTGTTTTTCTTGGTGCCAGGTTCTCCTTTATAGGAAGGTTAATTCCCATCTTCCAATGGCCTTGTTTCAAAGAGTGGCTTTAACTTTAAAAAGGTTTTTGAACTTTGAAAAGTCAGAGCATGTACTGTGGGTAAAAATCTGTCCACCGCAGTGTTAATGTGCAAAGCGCCTACGATTTATTTGGAGTGAGAGACCATATCAGTCCCATACATCAACCAAATTAGATTCACCACACACCTCCTCCATAGCAAGCCCCACGAATGTTTGCCACGGGAAGCCGGGAAGTCAAGATGCATGATCTTCGCCTGCAACAACCTTTGTAGGTTGCTGAGGAACAGACACGGAAAACTCTGACATCATTAAATGAATATAAACAAGTGTAAACTCTAAGAACCATGTTAGAAGTGTTTTGAAAGGGAGGGATGAATGTAAGCCAGAGTTGACGAGTAAGATACCGACAGATGAAAAAGGAAGAGAGAGAACTCTAAGCTGATGACCCTCTGATCCATAAAGACTTGGGAGGACTTGTAGATGGCAATTAACTGTATGTCTCGATGCCTCTCAAGGCAGCCATGTGCCTGTTGTAAACCAGATAAGGTTGAGGATGACACGAGTTCCTTCCTTGCTGAGGCATTGCACGGAATGCGTCTTAGAGCTTTGCTTCAGTTCCAAATCAGGTGCTTGTAATGGAAGACTGGACTTTTGAAACTTATGTGGGGTGGGGTCAACTTATGTGCTGGGATGAAGATCCTGTGTGGAAAGCCATGCCCTCTATGGCCAGCATGAGGCATCCAGGCAGCTGCTCTGTGTGGCCACTTCAGCCCCAGATTCCAACCCCAGCTGGGTCCCCATGAGTTGCCCCTGAAGTCCTTTCTGTCTCCCCTTCTCATGCTGTCCCCCCTGGGTCCTCAAGATAGAGTGGTCCAGAGGCCTCCTTTACCTGACTATTTCTCGGCCCATGAGGGGCCCTACGACCCTCTGCCACCTGCACCGTTACAGAGACTTTGAAGAATGGCCACGAGGTTGTGGTTATTGTGCGGGGCCCAGGAGCATGAGGTCTGTGGCTCAGCACCGCTTTGTCCATGCCGAGTGTGGCCACACCCGCCTAACAGTTCGGCTAGTTTCCCAATGCATCATGTTGCAGGCCCGGAGTGCGTAGAGGAGTGTGTGCCTGGCAGATGTTCAGCGCGTCCGCCTGCCGTTACCTCTGCGCCTCTGCCAGCAGCTTCCTCCCGCGCCAGGAGGGCTGCACTCCGCCTGGGGAGAGAGTGTGTGCGAGCATGCGGGAGCGTGCTGGTGACTGATCTCCAATGAATGCATAAATCCAGACTTAGGGAGGGGCCCCTCTGATCCCTGTCGAGGGAGAGGACAAAGAAAATATAGAATAGCCAGAGATAAACAGCATGGGCCAAAAGCTTCTAAATCCTCTCCGGAGGTCCGAATTCCACTTTTATGATATTCAGCATAATTGGATATGTGGAGCGAAGCTCAGTTTTCAATCACACAACTTGAGGACTTGTCAGTCACTCATCGCCAGGCAGTTTCCCCCCTGCCCTTGTGTTGGCTTAGCACCTGCCCTGACCCCGGTCCTGAGGACTGGGTGCTGAATCGGTTTAGCCCTGGCCGGGGTGCACCTCCGCTTGGGCCGTGAGAATGGCAGCCCCCGGAGCTGCTCGGAGATCTGCCCATCCGCTGTGCTGGCCATGCCAGGTCGGCCCTGCTCCCCAGGATCGGTCAGGATCCCAGGCAACTGGCATTGGAGCATGGGAGGAAAAGAGCGAGACGGACCAGAATGCAACTGGACGCGTTGCAAAGGGCCCCTCAGCCTGGCTTCCTGTGCTCCCCGGCATCTCTCCAGGGAAAGGGGCATCGGGATCACAACATCTTTGCACAGCAGCCCGGGTGCCCGTGAAGGAGCCTGAGCGCTGAATTTACACCAGAGCTTCAGAATGCAGAACAGAGGACTCCAAAGAGCTACAAGTATTGCTGTCACACAGTCCTTTAAGGGTCACCTGATCCTTTAAGGAAAGATGTCTGTGATAATACAGTGTAAGTTGGGGGTGAGCTGGGAGGGAGGGAGGGCATAGCTCAGGGCCTGCAGGGGTGGCCAGCACATTTTGCTCAGACAGCGCATGTGACAGCACACTCCCGGTGGCACCCGGAGCTGAGCTCAGGCTACGTTTGGACTGGGTGGGCCCTGGACACAGCTGTTTGGTTGGGGCCTTTGGAAGCCAGGTGGCCTCTCCTCCACCAGGTGGGCCCCCCACCCCCCCAGTGCTGAGGGACTTCCTGGGAGTTAGCTGAGGCCACCCTTCTCCCTTCTCTGTGTTTTCCCAGAGTGATGACAGGAGCCTTTGTCCCCTCTCCATCTTCCCTGCACAAACCTTTGTCCTCCCTGGCGCCACACCTTCTGCCACACGGCAGGGCAGGAGTTAACAATCAAAACCCGCAGCAGAGAGCGTCCCCCGTACATTTTTTATGAGCTGTGCCGCCTCCGGAGAGAGCGGGGTTGCTCTTCTGAGCTGCAGATTGATTATCCTGGTTCCACACGGTGTCAGCTGAGGGGAGAAGCAATTAAACAGAGCGCGGGGGAGTTGCCAGGTTTGTGTCGAGAGCCCCCCAGCTCCGATGGCGGCCCCAAGTCCTGGAAAGACCTCGAAAGGTTCACCAGGCCCAGTGGGACTCACCGCTAACCAAACACATGATTAATCGGGACAGAGGTGACAATCTGTGGCAGCTCAGCCACTGCCTGGTGAACATAACTCGGCTTCTGGGGGGTGTGCCGGGGCCTCCCCGATGTTGGCACCAGGTGGTTCCCGCCCAAGCAGAGCCGAAGTCAAGTTGGACCCTTGTTCCTGAGTCTCCGGCCAGCAGAGGGCACAGAAGCCCTGCCTTTGCGTGGAGTTTGCTTTTCTCTGCAAACCAACTGAACTGGGTTTTTCTAACCCATGAACATCCTAGTTTGTGAAAAGCTGTGTAAGCTAGGAACTGGGGCTGCCCAGAGCCCCTGGCAGGAAGGAGAATGGTTTTTCTTGTTCCAGCCACGAGGAGAAAAGCCGTTGCCATCAGCATCCAGGTCCTGAGGGAGCCAGCCCCAGACTGGGCAGGTCCAGGCTGCCGCTCAGCCCCGTGGTGTATGAGCCCAGGCCGCCTGCCCCCAGAGCCCCATGTCCGCCTGCCCGCATTCCTCAGCCATGGGCACAGGTCACACGCGGGCACACAGGCTGCCTGCCTGCGCTCTGAGGATCGGGCCAGGCAGGACAGGTGGCCTCCCTGACACCAGTCCTGCCAGCCCTTCTGCTGCCCGCCACGGGCTCAGTGCAGGATTGGATGCCACAGCTGGCAGCCGCCTCCCGCTGGCGCCCTGGAGGAGCAGCGGTACCTGCAGGCTTTTGATAAGAGCAGAAGCTGCGCAGCCTCCGTGGGCCTCCCAGCTGCAGCCCATGTGCCTAGGGAGCTGCTGGGCTCTTCCGAGGACACTGGCTGGGCAGCCGGCTCAGAGCTCCAGCTCAGCCGTGGGCTTGCAGATGGCAAATTGAAACCAAAGCCTGCTCTGAATTCCAAATTGACACAATGCTTCTTCAGAGCCGGTGCTGGCAAACACACATGGGGTGTCAGGATGCTGCTGTGGCAGCATTTTTGCCGTCACCTGAGAGGGGTAAGGCAGGTCATCTCCAAGGCAGACGGAAGTCCCAGAGGGTCTCCATGTGTGAGGGAGAGGAAACGGCTGCCTAGGGATGTCATCCCCCGACTCCTCCCCCCCCCCGGATTCTCTTCCTCTTCCTCTCCTCCTCTTCTTCCTCCTCCTCTTCTTCCTCTCCTCCTCTTCCCTCCTCCTCTTCTTCCTCCTCCTCTTCTTCCTCTCCTCCTCTTCCCTCCTCCTCTCCTCATTCTTTTCCTCTTCTTGTTCCACCTCCTCCCCCTTTTCCCCCCACTTCCCCTCCTCCCTCTCTTGCCTCTCCTCCCCCTTCTCCCCCTAAACCTATTCTTTCTCCTCCCTCCATCTCTTCTTCCTCCTCCCCCTCCTCTCCCTCCTCACCCTCCTCCTCTCTTTCTGGCCCCTCCTCCTCCATGCTTGTTGTTTCTTCTTGTACTATTTTTTAATCCTTATTTTTACCTGACAATGGGAATCCTTTCATTTTTAATGTAAAAGTTTATTGCATTTGATTCTGAAATTTCCATTTACATCAGCTCCAGACCCTCTGGGTGATGTGCATTAACGTGGTGCCTAAATCGTCCTGCAAAAGGGACTTAGGCCTCAGGAACCACGGCGCCTGCAAAGCTCTGAAGTGCTGGGTCCTCAGGGCCTTCCCGGAGGGCTCAATGGCTCCCCTCAGAGCAGCCTAGAGAAGGGGGCAGGAGATGGCAGATGGGAGCCATTGACTGAGGGAGCGGGAAATCGCCCAGTAGCGTCCATCTGTGTGAGAGATGGAGGTCTGGTAGGCTCTGAAGGACACTGGTCCAGAGAAGTGGCCTCCAGCCCAGGAACTCGTCCCAAAGGCAACTCACTGAGAGAGGCCCTTCTCCCATCTGCCCAGCACGTGCCTGCAGAGGACTCACTTGGTCCTTGCTGAGTTGCCTGTTCGCCCTCCCCGCCCTCCAGTCCTTTGAAAATCCAACAGCAGCTGCTGCTTTAGAGCTGGATCCCTGTGCTCTACCTGCTCATCAAACACTCCCCTCCAGGTGGAGAAAGACTGTGCTGTCATCACCCAATGGCCATTTCACCTTTATGCACTCGGTCACCTCCTTTATTTACGGCAGGCCCAGGGGTGGGACAGGGAGACCTAAGGCACTTGGGGGGTGGCCGGGGGAAGGAGGAGACCCACTCCCTAGATGGGTTTCTAGGGCCCACCTGCACAGCTGAGCAGGGTTACAGCTCCTTTCCACCCCACCCACCTCTGCCCTGGACTCTGGTTAGAGAACCACCCCCATTCTCCTCTCACCTGGCAGTCAGAAGGCATGTGCTCCAAAGACCAGCGGCAGGAAGAAAGAGGCTGGTGTTGATGGGCAGGTGACAACATGAGCCCCAGGCAGCTTCTGCCCAGGTCACTGGAGAAGAAAGGTGAAATTTGAGGGATCATGCTGGCCAGTGTTGACCCTGTAACCACCAAACTGACCCCTCCATGGCTCCCCCCCACAGGACCTGACCACATTTCAGACTTACACCTGGATGGGAAGTTCTTCAAACACGTGTCACAGATTTCTCCATCCATTTTGCACCCATTTTGCAAGTGAGGAAAGAGACACCTGGAAAGATACAATTCTAAGACAGCAGCATAGCCGGGATGGGGACAGAACTGTGCTTCCTCATCTTTCGATTGAGCGAAGTCATAAGTCTCCTTCCCTGCCTTTCACTCATCCTCTTCAGAGTCACCAAGGGAACCATGAGGGTTTCCTCACGGAGATTATTAGAATCCCAAACAGCAAATGGGAGAAGATTTCTATGTAATAACGGAACTAACGCGCACACCTGCCTTCTCGCCTTGTGGAAATGGAGCTGCATTACCGCAGTTGGCCACTAAGTGGTGCCTTTGGGCCACACACTTGGCTGCAAAGGCATCTGTGAACAGCAACAGAAAAACACGCTTAACCTTTTAAAAAACAACAAGTACATCTTACTTTGAGTGAAATTCGATGACAGATTGAATGCATTTTCCACCATGTTGTGTTTCAGTACTCTTGTCCCTGCCCTTTCGTTGGCTCGACTGTGTGTGATGCCTGTGGCTGTGGGAGTCACATGGCCGGGGGCCTGTCCTCAGGTTGCATTGATGTGGAAACTGGCCTTGTTCACAGGACATCAAGTGTGCCACCCCCACCTGAGCCCGGGGGAAAGCCCTCCCTAGGGCTGCCTTAGAAACCATCTCAGGACCCCGGGAGCTATTGCCCAGGCTTTGGCTCTGGTTGCTGCTGCTCTCAGCAGCGAAGAGCTCACACCCAGCTCCCCCAGTGGCCGCTGCCACACTGACACTGAGGGGTTTATGAGAGGTGATATGAAAGTGACCAGGGAGAGTCTTCCGGCAGAGATTCCCCATGTATGCCCCTTCCGCTTTGTTCCAAATGAGCTTGTCCTCCATCCGCGGCCCTTTACTGAGCGTCTACTATATGCTCACACCATGCTGGGAATCAACTCATCTGTAACAGGAAGAGCTTGTCTACCAGCTCCGATATTCTTTATAATTCCAAGATTCTATCTGTTTCTATGATCTTTTCTTCATTTTGATGAGTCTACTAATGGATCCCAACCAGATGTGACAAAGGAACTCACTTTTGTCTGTGTCCTGGCATCTATGTAGAACAGTGGTTCCCAGCCAGGGGTGACTTCACCTCCCAGGGGACATGTGGTAATGTCTGGAAACATTTTTAGTTGTTACATCTTGGGGAGGGGTTGCCACTGGCACCTGGTGGGTAGAGGCCAAGGTTGCTGCTAACCATCCTACAGTGCACAGGGCAGGCCTCACAATCAGGAATTATCCTGCTCTAAAAGGCAACAGCGCTGTGGTTGGGAAACTGTGATGTGGAAGGAGAGAAATCTCTCCTTGGTAACCAGAGCACAACGACCTTCTAACCTGTACTTCTTTTCGCTTCTCCACAATAGCAGAGCACCATCTGTATGTTCAGAGCAGTCCCTACGACCTTTGTTACCTGGGCAGTGGCCGCGAGGAAGAGTGGAGGGTGCAGCAGAATGAGTCTCATGGATGTCAGTGCTAGCGCCACGTCCAACAGAGCCCAGATGCTAAGCCCCCTGGAACTGACTGTCTCTCTACTTCTGCTTCAGGTTCTGGTTGGCTGTCCAAGACCTCAAGAAACAACCCCTACAGGATGTGGCCAAGAGGGTGGAAGAAATCTGGCAAGAGTTTCTGTCTCCCGGGGCCCCAAGTGCAATCAACCTGGATTCTCACAGCTATGAGATAACCAGTCAAAACGTCAAAGATGGAGGGAGATACACATATGAAGATGCCCAGGTTTGCTTATCTATTCATATGGTTCTATCCAGAGGTGTTCATTCGTCCTCTCTACCACCCCACCCTTTAACACGAGTTCCAGGCCTGTGTTTAGTTCGAATTCCAGGTTTTATTATTTATGAGGCCATCAGTGGAAACCATCCCAGGTAGGTGCACAGTGAAATTCCAGGAGGATAGTTTTCATAGATGCATTACATTATTACTACCTAGAAACAGAAATTTACAGTTACAGGCAGTCCTCGGGTTACGCCGGACTCGCCGTACATCGTTTCGTGGTTACGTCGCCATCTCCCATTTACAGTATTTATGAAAAAAAAGTTCCGTCATTTCAACATATGTACATATGTGCTTTATGTTTTTTATTATTTATTTACCACAAGTAAAGGTCAGGAATTATCTTTCTTTTAAATTTTTTTTTACTGTTTTACTTCATTACTGCTGTGTATGTGCTCCATGTGAGTGACGTAGGTGCTTATGTAGGTGGGTTCCAACTTATGGCAAAAATCACTTTACATCGCGCCGTAGGAACGGATCTCCAACGTAACCTGAGGACCTACTGTATATGCATTATATTTTCCAGGGAATTCTCGGTGTTTTACAAAATCTGAAGTCCCATAGTAAGTCAGTAGTAGAATCCATAACACAACATCATCAAAGTGGGTAGAGTGAGCTGACAGGGCCATGGTCAAGCCCACATCTAACCATGAAGCCCACACTCCTAACCACCCTACACTGCACCCTGAGTGATCTCCAACTACAGGAGTCCCCCCCTTATTCTCAGGGGGTATGTTCCAAGATCCCCAGTGGATGCCTGAAACCGCAGATGGTAACAAATCCTGTGCTTTTTCCTATATATAAATGCCTATGATAAAGTCCAACTTATAAGTTAGACACAGTAAGAGATTAACAACAATCTATCCTATATAACAAAAGGGTAATATGCAAATAGACCAAACAGCAGAACAACTGAACAACCAATCAAAGCGTAATATGCTAATGATATGCTAAAGCTGCTCAACCACTCACTATGATGTGTACTTACCACCAAGGGGCAGACAGTCAACTGGTCGACCAGTCCCTGTGACGTGCACTGACCACCAGGGTGCAGATGCTCTGACCCGTAGGTTAGCTTGCTGCTGGGGTCTGGCCGATCGGAACTGAGTGAGATAGGCCAGACACACCCTGGAGCCCTCCCACGGTCCCTCCCCGGCCCAATCGTGCACTGGTGGGGTCCCTCAGCCTGGCCTGTGACTCTCGCAATCTGGGACCCTGGCCTGTGCCCTCTCGCAATCTGGGACCCCTCAGAAGAGGTAGGAGAGCTGGTTTCAGCCCAATCCTGCAGGCCACTCCCATTGGGAGGGCATCAGACGCAGAGCTCATGGCTGGCAAGTGCTACTGTGGCAGCGCCAGTCTCTCCCCATCAGGACTGATTGGGTGCAAGCCTGCAGCAGGCACAATGGGGCTGGAAAGAGTGGGAGCCACAGGAAGGAGCTGCAGGTGGTGTTGGACTGTGGGTTTTGTCCCAGTCCCTGCAGGCCACCCAGAGGGACCCCACCCATGCATGAACTTGTGCACTGGGCCTCTAGTATGTATATAAAAGCCAAGCAACCGCAACAACTGGAACAACTGGAATGACCGGCCACTATGAAGCACACTGGGGAGGCCACCTGGCTCAATTGGGGCCCCAGTCAGCCCCCCACAACTACCTGTGGCCCCTCTCCCTGGCCATCCCCAATTGGCCCCCCAGACACACTGATCAGGAGCAGGGCCAGGCAGCTGACCTCCCACAATTGCCGCCCCCCACAGGCCCAGCCCCCATCTGGCCATGATCAGGGGCAGGGCCAGCAGCCAACCTCCTGCGGCCCCCCCCACCCTGCCACCAGCTGACCCGATCGGCCCCCATCAGGGTAGGCTGGGTGGACCCCACCCATGCACAAATTCGTGCACCAGGCCTCTAGTAATTAATAATAGGACAATTCTAATAATATACTATACTAAAAGGTATGTGAATGTGTTCTCTCTCTTTCTCTCTCTCTCTCTCTCTCTCTCTCTCTCTCTCTCTCTCTCTCTCTCCAGTAATGTTTATAGTTTTTAGTCCAACCTATTACTAAATGTGTGTCACCATCCCATTGCAGTAAATGGCTTGGTGACACTCGTTTGAGAGAATTCCTTGCTCAGATCTTTACTTAGGCTCAACACCTGTCATCAACTAAAACATGCTTTCTGTTCATGTCTTCCATTCACAAAAATAACGCCTTTCCCATCTGACGGAGCACCTATTACGCACTGTGGCTGTGCATTTCATAGTTTGAGGTGTAACAGCAAAACAAGCATGAATTTCTTTCTCCTTTTTCACAATTTCATGATAGATCTTAGCAACCTCAGGATAGCAACCTTTTTCCTTTCCCTTTAAGGTGAGAATTTTCACCTTTTCACTGAAAGGAAGCACTTTGCGGCTTCTCTTTGGCACATCCGAGTTGCCGGCATCCCCACTCTTTCGCTTTCAGGCCATTATTAAGTAAAAGGAGGGTGGCCTGAACACGAGCACTTCGACACCAGAACAGTCTATTGAATAACTGGAGACGGCTACTAAGTGCCTACAGGCGGGGAACGTCCACAGCGTGGAGATGCCGGGCAGCGTGGGGATTCACGTCCCCAGTGGAATGGAGCCGGACAAAGTAAAACTTCATCACGCTGCTCAGGACAGTGACAATGCAACACTTAGGACTGTTTATTTCTGGAATTTCCCATTGAATATGTCCAGCCCACAGTTGACCACAGGTAACACAATTGCAGAAAGTAAAACCGCAGGTAAGGGGCGGGGGGTGAGGGCCATCTCTGATGTCTGTAGGAGGACAAAGGCTCCAAATCTCTGTGGGATCCGCAGGTGAGCGAAGTGAAGAGAGTTGAGGGATAAAACCTTGGCCCTGTCACTGGGTGTAGGAAGGAAGGAGGAAACAAAATTAGGGGCCAGGAAATAAGAAACTGACTTGATGCTTATTGTTAGACACGGCGCCGCCCAGCCTCCCTGGCAGTTTGGGATGGCATCTGTGGCTTCTGTTTCCTTCCCAGCCTCGCCACCATCTGTGCCCTAATGTACAGGGGTTCAGGGGTAGGAGCCCCCCTGGGCTTCCTGGCCCCCTACTGCACCTCACCCTTTGGTGAAATTACTTGTCATTTTCCCCCACTAGCCTGTCATCTCCTGGAGGGCAGGGCCTTTTTGTCGTTCTTTGTGGTATCTTATCACGTTGCACAGGGCCTGGAATAGAGAGGTGCTCCCCAAATAGTAACCACAGACAGTAGCACCCCCAGATCCGCAGCTTCCCTTCCGCAGTTTCAGTTACCTGCAGTCAACCATGGTCCTAAAATATTAAACAGAAAATTCCAGAAATCAACTCATACGTTTTCAATTGTGCGCCGTTCTGAGAAACAAGATGAAATCTCACGCCATCCTGCTCCGTCCCATCCATGAAGGGATTCATCCCTTTGTTCAGCATGTGCACACATTAGAGATTCCCCATTCATTAGTCACTGAGTAGCTGTCCTCAGTTATCAGGTCAACTTGCCTGTTATCACAGAGCTTCTGTTCAAATCACCCTTATTTTACTTAATAATGGCCCCAAAGTGTAGCAGTAGTGATGTTGGCAATTCAGACTTGCCACAGAGAAATTGCCAAGTGCTTCCTTTAAGTGAAAAGGTAAAAGTTCTCCACTTAATAAAGAAAAGAAAGGAAAGGAAAAAACATAGTATGCTGAAGTTGCTAAGATCTAAGGTAAGAATGGAACTTCTATCCGTGAAATTGTGAAGGAAAAAGAAATTCATGTTCATTTTGCTGTCGCACCTCAAGCTGCAAAATGCGTGGTAAGTGCTTAGTTGAGATGGAACAGGCATCAAGTTTGTGGGTGGAAGACATGAACAGAAAGCGTGTTGATGGCAACGTGTTGCATCATAAAGCGTGAGTCTGTACAAATATTTCTGCAAGGGACCCCCTGAAACAAGTGATACGGAGCCATTTGCTGCAAGTAAGGGATGGGCTCACAAAGTTAGGAATAGGTTTGGACTGAAAAAGACAAAAATTACCAGGGACCGGCGTCTAAAGGCAAAGAAGCTGCGCCATATTTCCAACAGAGCTGAAGAAGTGGACTGGAATTTCTTACTATCCACAGTTTCAGACATCCACTAGGGTCTTGGAATGTGTCCCCTCCATGGCATTACTGTATTATCAAATTTAGGAAGCTCAGGGGCACCGATGCGAATAATGGCATGAAAACACAACCAGTGGCCCTGGTCATCCAAATTTGCCTTGTCGTTTGCTTAGAACTTCAGAATGGAAACACCCACCAACCTCAACACGTTTTTTCTTTCTCCCTGGTCATGAACTCCAGTGAATGCTTGTGCCAGGGAGATTTTGTTCTGTGGAGTTCATTGTCTTTGCATGAAGTCCCCAGTCCCTCATACCCTTTGCAGCTTCAAAGCAAAATATTTGTCATGAGAAATCTTTTTTTTTTTCAGATAGATTTTTGTATGTGTACGTATGTAGGCTCCTAAGCACATACTGACCTATCCTGATGAGGAGAGGGATGGAGACCACCCCCCCCACCCCCTTTAAAAGCAAAAGCACAAAGCTCAACCTTTCATTATTCCTGAAATATTAGGGAAGGGATACTGGTCAGAACTATGATGCACTAAGCCTTGGTATTATCTCTCTGAGCATGACATTAGGAAGGATTTATTTGAATGTTTTATGATGAAACTTGTAAATGTTGGAACGTGGGAAGAGCAGAGCAACAAATCTTTATGGACCCTCTTCCAGCCTCAGCATCAATATAAGACTGACCTCATTCTATCTGTGTTCCCCCTTGCTTTTTTCACCCACCACTGGGTTATTTTAAAGCAAATTTAAATATATATGTATTCACATATATATAAACCAGGACATAATATAATTTTATTGTAAATACTTAGGTATGTATCCCTAAGAGAAACTGACCCTTCCGTGTACCACAATACCATTATCACATCTCAACAAGTTAGCAATAATCTCTTAGTATCATCAAGCGTCAGGCAAGTGTTCCCATTTCTAATAGTTCCATAAGTGCCTTTTCTTAACCCCCATTTAAAATCAGAATCCAAACAAGGGCCACACATCCCAGTAAATTATGTGGCCTGTCTTCTACGTGCCCCAGTCTATAGGTTTCTTCTGCATCCCCCTCCTCTCCCTGCTGCCTCAAAATGTGTTTGATGACGAAATTGGATTCTTTGTCCTGTAGAGATTCGCACAGTATGGGTTTTTCTGATTGCAGCTCTGTGGTGCTATTTAGCGTGTTCTTCTACCATCTGTATTTCCTATGAATTGGTTGTTTGATTTGGATTTTTAATCATATTTACATTTGATTTTTGTGGGCAACGCTCCTTCTTAGGTTGTACTGTGCTCTTTTGTGAGAATATAATGTCTAGTTGGCTATCTTTTTGTGGTATTAGCAGCCACTGGTGTTTATTGTTATCCCCACTAGTTAATGAGAGGTTTTAAAATGGTAGTGTCCTAATCCTATCATTCTTTCTTCTCTTATTAGCTGAAATACAAATAGTCAAATACCCCTATTATTTGATTACCCAGTAATATAGGAAAGAAAAGATAAATGTTTGATTCTTTCCTTTTACTTGCCAGTTATCAAAATAATGGTTTACTATCATTGTCCAGTGGTGGCCAATTAGGATTTCTTGGTGTGGTTTTTAGTTATCCTTATAAAATTGTAGATTTAAACACAGTTGATGTGTTTTAATCCATTTTGTTTGTTGTTATAGATGGTTGAATTGTGCCATCTCTGGCCAGTTGGCTCCTTCTCATGACCCCAGTAGTCTGATATCATCCAAATAACAAGAAAGCGAAGATACTCCAGGGCTGCCCCAGACCTGGAACCAGCCATTCCTCCAAGGATTCCTGGTTTCTCTTAGAAGGAAGTGGTCTTTAGGGACCATAACCTGAGCACTTGGGGATGCTCATTGTTCCTGAGCTGATCGTCGCTTTTGGGCCTCTTCCGTGGGTAGAGCTAGGAAATACACAGTGGTTGTTTGTGACAAAAATACATCCTGTGTTCACACTGATACCTTCTATTCAAAATGAAAATGACAGGGAATTTTAGTTAACCTCTTCTTTCTTACATCTGTGCCTCCTTTCTCTACCCTGAGAATCCTGGCTCTCAAGGGTGCCATGGATGATAGCATTCATACTTTATGTAATTGCTCATTAGCTTTATCCTGTTTTACCACAGAGCAGTCTCGAGATCGTAATGCCAACACGAGCAGCAACAGTATGATTCTCGCCTGGTTCTTTCACTGCTGCTTAGCTTCCATTGTGTGGAAGCACCATAGTTTAGTCGATCAGTCCTCTATTCTTGACATTTATGTGGTTTCCGATTCCAGAAGGATTTGATGGGCAGTCTTGGGAAGTTGGCAGGTTGTGCCTTGACAGGTTTCTGAATACACAGCCTTCGTTGGTAGAGTGCTCTGCCATTTTTCAGGTACTTCCAAATACATTATATCTCATTCTTGAGGTAGACTAGACGTGAGGGTACCCTAAGCATCTCTAAGTTCCTCAGAATCTGTTATGATTGGTCTCCTATGCATTTAAACAAAACACTCTTCCTAAACCAATTTCTGTTTTCAACCTGCTCCCTTTTGTTTACGTGTTTCCACCATAAATGTACAAATTGCTTCTACCTCGTGGTGTGACCTTGGGCAAGTTACTTAAACTCTGAGTCTTCCTTTCCTCATCTGTAGGGCAGAGAGACTTATGCATAGGGGTAGGAAGGGGATTAGGTGAAATTAAGCATGTCAGCAGTTAAAAGTGTCCGACCCACTGTAGGCTGGGACAAATATTTACTATTTTATTTTCCTATTGTTGTTAATATTTTTTATACTTTTATATTTAACATTTTGGTGAAAAAATTCAAATTGCACATAACCTTAGCACCCAGGGATAACTTCTATTTTAGGGTATTTTCTTCCTCAATTAAAATGTATAGGGTGATTATGCAAATAGGGTGATTCTGTAGCCTGCCTTTTACACTAAACCAGGGGTTGGTTAAAATCTAAATTCTTTCTGTAAAGGGCCAGGTAGTATAAAGTTCAGCCTTTGTGAGTGATATGGTCTATGTCACTACTACTCAATTCTGCCATATAAAAACAACTATGCTCTAACAACATAATGTAAACAATATAAACGAGTGGGCGTGGCTATGTTCCAAAACAACTTTATGGACAGAGTTCAATTTCATATAATTTTTCATGAGGTATTATTCTCCTTTTGATTTTTTCCAGACATTTAAACATGTAAAATAATTCTTAGCTTGCAGGACATAAAGAAATAGCTAGAGAGAGAGAGAGAGAGAGAGAGAGAAGGGAAGGGAAGGGAAGGGAAGGGAAGGGAAGGGAAGGGAAGGGAAGGGAAGGGAAGGGAAGGGAAGGGAAGGGAAGGGAAGGGAAGGAAAGGAAAGGAAAGGAAAGGAAAGGAAAGGAAAGGAAAGGAAAGGAAAGGAAAGGAAAGGAAAGGAAAGGAAAGGAAAGAAAAGAAAAAAGAAAGGAAAGGAAAAGAAATAGCCAGTGGGCTGGATTTGAGCAACAAGCCATAGTTTCAGATTCCTATGCATGAAAATCATTGAAATGCTTCAAGAAATCTAGAGAGCTAGAAATAGAGGGCTGGGAGTGATTAATCTTAAGTTTATTTGGGAGAGTAGATTAGAGAAGACTTTGTCTTGGTGTGGTAACAGCAACCCCCCCCCCCCACCCTTCACCACCCACCACCACCCCCACCACTCACCCCCAGTCTACAAAGTTTTCTGCATTGGGGTTGAGTCATAGAGTGAACCAAGGAGAACTCAGCCAGTACCATGACACTCCCACTGCCTTACCCTTCCTGGCCCACTCTGCTGCCTGCACCAACTACACAGCTGTGCTGCTGAAGTTTCCAGGTAAGGAAAGGCGGTTGAGATCCTTAGCAACCCCTGACCAGCCAGGACTTGCACTCAGATCTCCCAGCTTGCTGCCCAAGGGTCTGCTGTTCAGATCACACTGCCCCTGGATAGTTAGTGCTGAGGACTTGGCTGTTATGCTGAGAGCTGGAGAAACTCTGATCCCCACAGCCAAGGAGCAGGCTTTGATTCGACTTCTGCCACATGCTCTGTCTAGGATTATACATCTATGTTCTTCCAGCTTGCTCTTCTCAGTTTGCCCATCTGAAAAGTGGGAATGGTGACACCTAAGGCCCTACCCCACCTGGGATCAGGAGCCCTGGGTGGCTTCCTCAGCTGGTCACAGTGGTTCTCAGAGCCCTCCCCCTGCAACACCCCAGTCAGAATACGGATGGAAGTGTGAGCATGTGCCTTATTATTAGGGGTCAGTAGTTAGATGAAGGCCCAGCCAGATTTATGGATCCATTTGAAATGGGGACTGGGGCGGGGTGCAGGCTCTCTCTGAGGATTCGGTTTTCATTTGACCACATGCATTGTTATAGCAAAGTTAATTGCCTGTGCTTGCTTCCTGTGGAAATATTTCACAAGCTACCCTGTCAGCAAGAGCCCAGCATTTGCACTTGTGTTTTGCTGATCCATTTGGCTTTTCTGAAAATTTGGGCCAAGACCAGATCTTCCATAAAGGTCTGTGGGCTGTGACCAGAGCCCTCAGCTGTTTGCTGTGTTGTTCCAATTTCACAGATTTAGCCTTGTCAGAGGAGAAAAAAAGGAAAAATGGGCCATGGTTTTTTTTCTTTAAAGGACTCAGTTCTTTATATCATGGATTGAAATCTCTATTTCCAACTGTGGGGCCTCAGAGGACCTCCATTGCCACCCACTTGCTATGTGGTCTCAGGCGATCTTCACTCTGTGCCTTAGTGTCCTCATCTGTCAAATGAGGGTGGTGTCTTCTCTTCAACCCTCTAAGGATTTTTGAGAAATCAGATGAGCCAATAGCCCTGAAAATTATATAAGTAAAAAGTACTACATATGCATACATGTGTGCTCACAAAACTTCATGTCTCTTGCATTCCCCAGGGTCTCATAATTCCAAGTTGGATAAAAAAAGAGTTCTCCCAAGAAGATGCCTGCTCTTGAAAGGAGTTCTTGGGGAGAAATGCTGAAAAAAATATACAGGAGCCATATTTGTGGGGCCTAGAGGGTCATCCTAAGAAATATGAATTTTTTTACCGTGAAGATAGTAAGAAAGCTTCAAAGGCTTTGAGCTACAAGAGGGGGAAGCAGATGGTGGTTGGCAGAGTGAGCTAGAGCCAAACAACATCTAAATCTCGGGGCATGTGGTCTACAGCTTTGCTGGCGGGTTTTGGAGGACAGACTGAAACCACAGGAAGCACCAAGAACCTAAGGCTCCCTCTTAGGGCATTTGCCTCTTCCCAGAGCCTCCACAGACTGCAGGAGGGAGATGAGAGTCCACTGGCTGGTGCAGTGGCTGCCTCGCTTCCATTTTTAAAGTCTCAGAGCATCCATTGATGTTCCAAGGACTGTGTCACTGGGTTTGTTCAATTCGTCTCTCTCCCCATCCATCCATTTCATGAACATCCACTCTCCCATTGAAGTTGGGAGACCTTGACCTGTGGGCTATAAAGTTCTATACTGAGGGAAATTGCAAAGGAATTAGAAGGCCCCAGTGGCTCTTTGCCATTAGGCAGAGCTTGTCTAAAAGTACATCATTCTTTACAAACAAAACAGAGCAGGCCTAAGAAAACACTTCATTAAGACTGGGTTGGATTGGATTGGGTTGGAAATCTGTTCATCAAGTGGATTGACAGTTGAATGAGTAGACCAACTCTGCCCATTGGCTTTGTTCCCTGCAGGTTCTCTCGTAGGCTTCCTAGCTGTCCAAGCCCCACTATTTTCCTGACCTACAGTATCTGCTGCGATGCCCACCTCGCCCTAAATCCGCAGTGTCTGAGCCTCCAGCACCTCTGGATATAAAAGTTCTTTGATGGGAGTAGGCATTTGGTCTTGTCTTCTTTTCCTTTTATAAGTCCCTACAACACTAAAGTAATGCTCTGTACATGGTTAGGTTTAAAAATTTTTTTCTTGACAACTCAGCCCAGAATTACAGCACTCTTAGCTGTACCTATCATTTTAAAGGGAAGGCGGGGGGGGGGGGGGCGGGGGGCAGTTTGTCCCTTGGCTTTTCACTTTTTTTTTTTAATATTGTTGCTTTCACTTTTCTAAAAATATATTTTTATTGATTTCAGAGAGGAAGGAAGAAGGAGAGATAGAAACATCAATGATGAAAGAGAATCATTGATCAGCTGCCTCTTCCCCGCCCCATACTGGGGATCGAACCCAAAATCCAGGCATGTGCCCTTGACCAAAATCGAACCTGGGACCTTTCAGTCCACAGGACAACACTCTATCCCAGTGGTCGGCAAACTGCGGCTCATGAGCCACATGCAGCTCTTTGGCCCCTTCAGTGTGGCTCTTCCACAAAATACCACGTGCGGGCACACACGTACAGTGCGATTGAAACTTCGTGGCCCATGCGCAGAAGTCGGTTTTCGGCTCTCAAAAGAAATTTCAATCATTGTACTGTTGGTATTTGGCTCTGTTGACTAATGAGTTTGCCGACCACTGCTCTATCCACTGAGCCAAGCCGACTAGGGCTTGGCTTTCCACTTTGAAAAAGCTTGCCAAATAACCTTAGGGAACATATACAGTAGGTGATCAATACTAATTTAATTAAATCTCTACAATATGCCAATTCAGCAAAATTTGGAGTACCCATATAAGGTACAGATGTTTTAGGCTCTTGGAATATACTATACATAGGAGGGTCCCTTTCCTTAAGCAGACCTCAATCTAAGTTACCAAAACTCTACTTGGCCATCATCTGTGCATGAAAAGATCAAAAAGCAATCTCAAGGCCAAAATGAGGTCAGGGTATGCAAGAGCTGAAAAATACACCCTGAAGTCTACACCCATTTTGAACAGACAAGAAGCCTTCAGTCAAAAGTTTTTATTATTACCTAAACTTAGATACTTAAAAGCAAGTTGATTAAGGAATGCAAGGCTTCTAACATTTGATTGTTTAAACACCAGAGCCCAAAGGAGCACATGTTTATGTTCACCATCAATGCCTCAGAAATCCAAGTCTCCTGGCCTGGCGAAAGCTGTTCATCCTTGCCCCAGTGGTGGAGGCGGTGGCATTGTGTGCCAGTATCACAAGACTGCACTAAGTTTCCTGATATTAATCCTTGATTGGAGGGCATTTCCTGGTAGACTTCCCATGCCAGACATATTTTAACAAAGAACGCCACGGCTCTGCTTGCTCCAGGAGTTACTCATTTCATCCTGTGGGTGGTTTTATTTCGGGGAGATGAACCACAGAGGGTGGGATGCATTTTGAAAAGAACAAATCAGTTGTTTGTGTCGGGTTCTGTTTATTACCACACAGACTAGTAGTTCCTGGAGAGAAGGCATCAGAAAACAAAATTGCAAAGTGTTTTTGTTGAGGCTTCAGAGCATATATTTCTTGCACCAAACCCCATGACCTTGAAGAGGAAAAGGGAAACACCTAGGTTAATGCCCCTGATATTTGTGTAGGTAAAAGGCAATATGCAAAGCTATCTTTGAAGCTACTCTTATCTAAGCATGGGGATTGAACAGCATCAATGTGCTGTGCCCTTTGGCCAGTTAAATTAAACATGTTTACACAGATGCTTTGCAGGGTAAAGGCAAATGATAATTTACTCTTACACTCTCTTAGGACTTGAATGCTGCATTATGTGGAAAAGGTCCTCTGAGGCCCTGCTTAGATGGACAAAGAAATTCAAACGGGGGCTTCTTATTTAAGATCCACATGATCCTAGGATGGTCATCCAAAGCTGCATCCATGAGGACAAGAAGCTACGGTCTTTGACCCAAGTGGGTGTCCATATTGCCGTGATGCCTCTTCCGTGTTTATTAAGCAGACACGTCCTCTCCACCACTGCGCAGTCCCGCCCTCTGTCCTCCTATAGGACCTATGCTGAAAAAGTTGTTAATTTTCCTGAGGCTTTGGCTAACCATGCCTAAGGTCTGAAGACCTTTCCTGTAAGAGATTCAAGAGCCCCTTGAAAGGAGAGCTCCTGGGTAACATTTTTGATACAGACTTGCTGCTTATGACTTCCCAAGGGCCCCAGTCAGCCCTCAGAGCTTTGCCAGGTTGGGGACCATCCTCTGGTAGGAAAGACAAGTTGTACACAACCTGTGAGGTGAGACACCAGAGCCTGTGTCATCCTGGATGACCTGTCCCTCACCATCAGTGACAATGATGGGAGCAAATGGTTCCCGAAAGGGAATGGGGAGCAGTGGCTGCATCTCCTACTAGGATGGCTCCAATTAGGACTCGAGAGACGATCCTTACCATTTCTGCTGGCCCCACATTGAGGACTTTGTCTCAGCCATGCAACACTAACTCCCCTCAAACTCCCAACTCAAGGACAATGAAAAGCAGCATGTTGCAAGGGAAGAGCATCAGCTTTGGGGTCATACAGTTCTGGGTTCAAATTCTAGGTCTGTACTTGAGCCAGTCACTAACCTTCTAGAGTTTTCATATCCCCATCTGTAAAATGGGTTGGTTTAAACATAAGCACTGATTCAGAGCAAACAACAACAGCAACTAAAATAATAGAGCTGGACTCTGCTCACCTTTCCTCCTCCCCCTAGAATCTTCAGCCTTTCGTCTCATCCTCATCCACCTCTGGCAAGGACAGTCACACCATGAAGTCCAGCGATTTTTATTACCTTACATGTATATAATTTTTGTGGTGCTTTCACTTATATTTCTTCGTTGGATTGGGTGATAGACAGGGCTGGGAAAAGGCAGAGTCAGGACCTGAATCCAAGCCTTGAGCTACCAGCCCAGTTCCTTTTGCACCACCCCACAGAGCAGCATCACCTTCTGCCCCTCAGCCTCATCTTTCTCCAAGGGACGCCAAGGCACTCAACACTTCCCAGAGTCTGCGTGTCGTTCCAGGAAGCTCCGGGATGGAGGGCAGAGACGAGGCACATACACCTGGGAAAAGGAAAATAGGACACTTGAAACTCACAAGAAGGGCTCTTGGCAGCTGGCCACGCTCCAGCTGAGTGGTTTCCCACCCCTGGAGGCCATCCCAAAGCTGGGAAGTGAGATCTCAGCTGTCTTAGGGACCCACAGCAAAGAGGACACAGAAGGGTGCTCTGAAGTTCACTGCTCCAGCATGCTTGGGGCCCAAGGCCTCAGGCAATTGTCTGATTGATCACCTTCCCAATGCTTGTGAGGGTCCCTGTGTTTGGTCTAAAAAATAAAGGAGATTTCCAAATGAGGATTGTCCCAGAAAAACATCGACTTGTGGCAGGTGTGGTTTAGAGACAGCCCACCCTGCTCACTCCCTCTAGCTCCCACATGTGCCATGGGCCCTACTGATTCCAGTTGTTTTTGCTTCCACCTTAGTCTCCCAGGCAGGCCGACCTCCCTGCCTTCCCTATCACAGGGCCGGGCCCAAGGAGGGAAATGAGGGTGGAGAAGAGAGGCCCCTGTGGGAACTGAGTAAGATGGTCAGTATGACTTGGAGCTCTAGAGCATCTGTTTCTCAGCCTATGGAGAGCCATCCTCCCGCTGGAGTGGGTGCCTCCCCCGGGTCAGGAAGGCAGGTGTGGGCCCTGGTAGTGCTGCTTTCATAGTCAACTCAATCATCTCTTTTTTAGGAAGAGAAAGGAAAAAAAGGCTGGAGGAAGGTAGGGAAGGAAGGAGGGAGGGGGAGAAAAAAGGACAGAGAAGAAGGGAAGGAGAGAGGGAGAAAGATAGAGCCAGAAAAAAAAAAGAGGGAAAATTTTGTGCAAGCTTCTTTTTCTCTAGCCCCTCGGGAATGCTCTTGGAGGGGCTGGCTGGTTTTACCAGTGGCTCTCCTGCTCTTTGCGGATTCTGGATATACATTTCCCTTTAAGACGGTTGTCTGCAGAGCAGGGGAAACAAACCAGAACCCCCCATAAATCAATAGAGGTCACTGCCAAAAGCTTTGTACACTTGCTGTCCCTGGCAGTGATAAACTCATTGCATTTGGGAACTGGCCAAAGACCCTGAGTCCTATCTTAATTCTCATTCCCAGAAAAACCTCAGTACTCCATTCACCCACCCCCTGTTTACTGTCTTTGTGTTTCCAAGACAAAGCTGGCAAGGAGGAAGGAACAGAGCTCCAGAACTGGGTACATCAAAGGCTCCATTGCTTTGCTTGGTGGAGGAGAGGAGGGTGGAGGAGTCCTGGATCTGCAGCCTGTGGGAAAGGAAGACCCAGTCCAGAGGGGCGAAGTCACGGCCCTGCAGGGGGCACGGGAGATCTGCAGAGGTTCTTGATTCTGCTTTTCCACAGACCAGGCTTTGCATTTGCTTTGATAGGGCAATTTGAGACTGTCCTGGTGATGGCCAGAGGCTAGCAACAGGGTTGGCAGAGTAAGGTCACCTTATGCAGCCCACCTTCAATAGATCATATTCTCCCTCCTACTTTCTTCCCACACCATCCCCACCTTGGTTCTGGCTGTGACGTTGTCCATATGACCTGGGAAGGACAAAAGTGATGCCCAACCACTTCTCTGACCCACATTGACACCACCCCCACCCCCACCCCCAAGAGTAGACTGCCATTGTCTGCTGCTCCTTCCTCCTTGCCCCTGGATTGTCCTTTTTGCTCTGGTTGACAAATCTATACAGCAGCAAGACCAGGCTGTCCTACCCTCAATTCCCATTTCTGTCTGCTAAGATCTTCCTACCCTGATGGGGATCCTTCTGGTTGATAGACAACAATTCCCCACATCTAGCCATTCATACCCATTCACAGCACTCTCTACTTTTGCTTCTCTGTAGCCTTTAGCTCAAATGTGTTTCCATATTTACAAAAGCAGAGTGTAACCTTACCAGTGGGAATGGGCCCACTGCAAGGAGCCAAACAAAAGTAAATAGTGACTTGGGTCTGAGATGACTTAGATAGCAGCTGTCCATGATCTTTGTGCATCATGTCTTGCCTAATAGAATCTTTACAACAGCCGGGACCTCTTCTGACTTCTCAAGCTGTAATCTCAATGCCTGACACAGGGCCTGGCACCTACAAGATGCTCAATAAATAACTGCTGGTATATTTGTGAAATTAAGTGTTTAGGCATCTGCTTTATCCTGCTCTTTTTTAATTCATAATTTCTTTCTTTCCGTGGACTAGGCTTTTCCTGCCCATAATGAAGCTGGATGAATTAGCTGGAGTGGGGGTGGAATTTGCTGCCAAGGCCAGAAGGGCTGAGCTAGGAGAGGCTTCCTTACACCTCTTGGGTAATGGGGTATTTTGTGAGACATACTGGGCATTCAGATTCCTCCGAGAAGTCAGAACAAGAGGCAGGGACCTGTCGCTTTGGACAGGGATTTAGAAAAGGTCCAGGAATGACTGACAGGTCTCTTCAGATGATTCAAGAGCCACCTGGCTATGTTGGCCACACACAAATGATGCCTGAGCTGAGAATAAGGAGACAGTGAGTCGTTTTTCCTCTGCGTTAACATTTGTACCTAAGATTTTTTTAAAAAATCTTTATTGTTGAAGTATTACGTATGTCCCCCTCTTTTACCCCATTGACCCTTTCTGGCCCAACCCCACCCCCTGCCCCAGGCCTTCACCACCCTATTGTCTGTGTCCATGGGTTATGCATATATGCATGCAAGTTCTTTGATTGATCTCTTCCGGCCCCCACCTTCCCTCTGAGATTTGACAGTCTGTTCCATGCTTCTACGTCTCTGGATCTATTTTGTTCATCACTTTATTTTGTTCATTAGATTACACATATGAGTGAGATCATGTGATACTTGTCTTTCTCTGATTGGCTTATTTCACTTAGCATGATACTCTCCAGGTCCCTCCATGCTGTCTCAAAGGGTAAGAAAGCTATCCTTCTTTTTTACTACTTGTACCTAAGAATTAAGTGCTAGTACAATTTAAAGAGACAAAAAATGCAAAGACCATCATGTCCCTCAGTCTGGGCTCTGAGGCCATCAGGATGGACCAAAATGCTCACATATGGGCTTCCCTGGGACTGAGCATGATCCCCACTCTCCTTCTATGCAGAGAGCAGGAACTGATCAGGTCATAAACCAAAACTAGTGTGGAGCCGGCAAATGTGTTGAACGTTAAATTCAAAGAAGCATTTCTATGAACCAAGAAACAATGTAAGTTCCACTAACATTTGACCCTATGTTGGATGCTATGCACAGATGAGATAAAAACACATTGTTCCCTTGAGGAACTTAAAACTAGAGTGGGCTGGACTTTGTCTGAAGTTTACAGGAAAACAGCGAGGCATGTTCTCACTAAATGTATTAAATCTGAACACATCTGGACTATCAAAGCAGGCTCTGATCCAAGCCACTAGTTAATTCCGCTTGGCTCCCTGCAGTGGGCCCATTCCCATTAATAGGGTTGCACCTTGCTTTTATAAATATGAGGAAGAATGAAGCTGATGCCCAGATAGGTCTGTTTATGGTCCAACTGAAGATGGGTGGAGAGGGATTCACATGGGGCCCAAGGGGGTTTCTGCTCTCTGCTTTCACTTTCTTTTGTGGTGGGTCGGGAGAGGGTCTTGCCCCAGCTTCCTCTGGGATGTGCCAGCAGTCTGGCCAGGTATCTCTGAAATGTGCCTCCCTCCCACCCCTCCCCTGGGAAGAGTACCAGAGGAAGAGGTGCTTAAGGACCAGCACTCAACCTCCCTGCCCAGCTCTCCCTTCTCCCGAGCACTGGAGCTCTGGTCCAGCTTCATAGGGTGAACTATGATGTGCATCCGGGAAGATGCTTCCTTACCAGTCCGGCTTCTGCCTGACAATCCCACCCACCCTCCCCATGGGTCCTTTCCTGCGACAGCCAGGCTTCCTGTGCAGCTGAGCTATATTCCAGTTTAACTGATAAATAACCCTTTTTCAATGGACAAACCCCTTCTTTTAATGAACCAGGCTTTCTCTGTCCTTAGTGAGGACAGATCTTTTAGGAAGGGACCAGGAGGCTATGGGGAAGTCAAGGATGAAATTTGTTGCCAAATTCAGAATGTAAATACCTCTAGGAGCCCAGGAGAAGAGAAGGCACCATGCCACAGCATCTGTCCTCCTGGATGTGAGCCTCAGGCCTGGCTTCTTTGCCCATGTACCCCATGATCTGCTTCGAAGGGCACCCTTCCAGGATGAGCTGGTGGCCTGGACATGCACAACTGATCCAATTGTATCATTGCATGTGGAGTTCTTTTTTAATTAAACTTTTTATTTTGAGATGTTTCTGGATTCCAGTGCAGTTGAAAGAAATAATACAGCCTGACTGGTGTGGCTCAGTGGTTGAGCACTGAAGTATGAACCAGAAGATCACAGTTGGATTCCTGGTCAGGGTGCATGCCCTGGTTGCGGGCTGGATTCCTAGTGCGGGGTGTGCAGGAGGCAGCCTATCAATGATTCTCTCTCATCATTGATGTTTCTATCTCTCTCTCCCTCTCCTTTCCTCCCTGAAATCAATATATATATATATATATATATATATATATATATATATATATCCTATCTAATAAAAGGGTAATATGCAAATTGACCATCACTCTATGACAAAGATGGAAGTGCCCACAGCCAATAAGGAGGGAATATGCAAATTGACATGACAAAGATGGAGTTCCATTCTGCCCCGCCCTGGCTGCTCTGGGCCTCTGGGCAGTGAGCAAGAGCAGGCATGGAGCAGCTGGGGCAGGGTGGGACACCTGCTATGGGGGTTGGGGGGACGGGGGGTGGAGGGAGCTACAGGAGGGCAGCAGGGCTGGAGTGAAGGCAGAAGGTGGCTCCAGCCAGAACGAAGGCAGAAGGTGGTGGCTAGAGCGAAGGCCCAGGTCCTGGGTGCTGGAATGGAGGGAAGCTGGTGCTGGCAGCCAGGGGAAGGAAGGCCTATTCTTGTATGAATCTTCATGCATTAGGCCTCTAATATATATATATATATATTTTTTTTTTTAAAGAAATAATACAGAGATATACCAGTTATCCAGTTTCCCCTAACAGTAACATGTGCAAAACTATAGTACAACAGCATAGCCATGATATCAACATTGCTACATCCACTGAGTTTATCAGATTTCCTAATTTTGCTGATACTCGTGTGTAATGTGTGTGTTTAGCTCTGTACAACTCTATCACATGTGTAAGATGTGCTGAGATACAAGCTAGTCCATCACCACAGAATCCTTCTATTGTCTTTTAATCACACCTCCCTTCCCTCTCCTTCCCTCTCCCATCTCTAATCTCTGGCAACCACTAATCTGTCATCTGTTTCTATAACTTGTCACTCCAAGAATGCTACATCAGTGGAGTCCTACAGTGCGTAGCCTTCTAGGGCTTTTTCACTCATTGTAATTCCCTGAGGTTCAACCAAGTGGTTGAGTGTGTCAATAGTTTGTCCCTTCTCAATGGTCTGCCTGTGCTTTCATCATTAAGCAGTACTGGGTCCTAACATGGCACCAAGAACACGATCCTCAAAGGCCTTTTATTCCAAGAGATAAGATATGTTTTGTTTGGTGTTTCTGGGTGGGACAAAAACACAAGACAAGCACGGTGCAAGTTTTCTTAGGTGCACACAGGCTTACCTCGGTTCATCGTTTCTCCCCTAAACAGTGGCTGGTTGAGTGGTAATCCCCTTTAGTATCGGCTGACAGTTCCTTCTTGTGTCTTCTCCTCCTTCCCTCCCAGGAGCACATCTACAAGCTGATGAAGAGTGACAGCTATGCCCGCTTCCTCCGGTCAAATGCTTACCAGGACTTGCTGCTGGCCAAGAAGAAGGTATCTTTGGAAAGGGCAGGCTTGCCTTTCTTTTCTTAGCACTATTGATCCTTGCCTGCTGCTTGCTGCTGGGGTGAAATGAGAATATTGTCCCTTGGGTTTTATTTACCTTTTCTTTTCTTCTTTCCCTTCTCTATCTGCTCCTGATCCAATGAAAGACAGTTAGGATTGTCACCACCCCCAGGCCCATGGTGTGGCATCCTGTCTCCATGTGCTCATTACCTCCATCTGTGTGCTGTGCCCACAGCAGGGAGTGTGACCACAGTGGCTCAGGACAGGAGTACCGGGCCGGCAGGACACCAGTGAACCCCTTAGGAAATCAGAGAGAGCCCCTCACTACGAAGTCCCCCCCTCACCCCACAGATTGTCTCTCCTTCACCAGCTCAGAGACAGAGAGAAAACCTTGTAGGTTTCAAGGGGGCCATCTGGCACCTGAAGTCATTGCTGGGATCGTTCCCTCCTGACACCCACTTCCTCTCCCTCACCCACCCACAGTATTTGTGTTTTCTCTTAACCAAGAAGTAGCCATATCCTAGCTCCTTCCCCCTCCTCCACTGAGAATTATGTCATGGTTCCCAGCAGCCCTTAGCACCTGGGTTTGGGGACCCAGGCACCTTCAGCATGCAGGTGGTGAGGGGTGACCGAAGCAGAGATGAACTCATCTGGGTTCCTGGGAGGAAGGAAGGAAGAGTTGAGAGGGGCCTGGGGTCTGAGAGAGGGGAGGCTTGAAAAGTGGCTCATGATTCCTGCAAATCCTCTACACTTTCCAGCTCTAATCTGAGGCCCACGTGTGGCTAAGTGTGTCTCTCCTTGCACCACATTCCACGACTTCCATGCCATGCACCTGGAGGAATATACGCATCTTCATCCTTTCTTCTCCGTTCCCAGCCTTCCAACCCCAGGCCCTCAGCACGTGGTGTCCATCGCCACGCGCTGTGGGCTGCCTCTGGGTCATGTAGCCTTTCTCCCTCTGTGTTCTGTCCACCGCCTGTGCCAGGGTCCTGTCTGCATAGCTGGTTGGTACCACATAACTCCAGAGTCTCCACGAGCATATGTATTCTGCTCTCCTGCCCTCAGGGAGCCCTGAGGACATCCCTGATAGTCTGAGGAACAGTAAAGGACCCTGGAATAGCCAGATTGTCAGAAACCCAGCTTCTCGGTGGCCTCACCCTCTTCATCAGGTGCCTCTCAGGTGTCCCTGCTGTGATGGAAAATGTGAATCTTGGCCTCTTGCTAGTTCCCTGCAAGAGAATGGAGGAGGAGGGGCTGATGCTCCGACAAATGTCTGATGCCCATTTTTTTCAAGGAAGGTTATGGAGACTTTGGGTATCTCCAGCCCAAATCTCATGGGAGAATGTCAAAGTAAGTGTTTCTTATTCCTGTGACTCAAGACCCAGAACTGATCACAATTTGGGGAAATCGTGAGGCTCTGCAGGCTGAGCTACCTGGACCTATCCATACGCTCAGCAGCAGCCAGAGGCCGTGCAGTCTCCTGTGGGTTTGAGCACAAAGAGAAAACGCAGCCCAGCTCTGGGAGGGGCTGGCATGCCTGTGCCTGCAGATCCTCTCATAGAGGAGACTTCTCAGAGGAGGAACCCAGGGCCTCCCTTGTGAAATGTTGCCAATGAAATTCATTGGAAGTATCCTCCCAACCCCCAAATGAAGGGCCATTCTTGTGACAGAAAGTCCTCCCAGATGCTGACACCCTTTTAATAGCCAGGGGTTGTTCCCAAAAACAGTGACAAAACTTGCCTTTCCCCCCACTTCTCCTGAGAGTCTCCAGGTGTGGACTGGATTTGTAACTCGGCACTTCCAGGTAGGCCTAGAATCTTCAGGGATGGGCTTATAACTGTCCAGGTCATAAAAGGTGTGTGAGAGTCACACTTCCTGCTAAGAGAGGGGATATGAATGGGCCTCACTTCCCTGCTGAGAAAGGTCTGGAGACACAGCCTCTGGTCCTTCATCCCTGGCTCACCTTCTGTGCTAAGTATAGAAGATAAGGTTAGTCGCTTTGATGTACCAAGTTCCCAAGGAGCGAGTGAGCTGGGTTTTGACAGCTCCTCCAAGACAATTAAGTACTAGGCTCCTGGGAGAGGCTGTGTGAGGCAGAGGAACCCGAGTGAGCTCAGCCGAGGGCTCCCCTTTGCCACCAGCAACTCGGTCGCCACAGCCCAGGGATGACAGGCACAGGTCACTGGCTGCAGGGCCTGGGTGGTCTGACACGGCCAACTGTATGCCCTTTGGGCCGCCCACTGTATTGAAGCTGAGCCCTGCCATCCCCAGAGCGGATACTTGGTGTGTTACTCAGGGCCAAGCGTGGAAACTTTGGTCCCTTTGCCAAGAGAGAGACCATCCTGGCTCTGAGTGCTGGGTCCTTATGTCGTGTTTTCCTTCTACAATGCCCTGTCTGTCTTCGGGCAGCCAGCTGAGGGGACGGGGACATGACTGCCAAGGGAGCCCTCTGACCTGTCCACACGGACAGGTGGCTGCTCTTGGCCATCCCCCTCTGCGCCTGGCACACGCTGCACACCCACAGACCCGTGGCTGCTTCTTCGGCTCCCTCGTTCCCATTATTTGCTGTGTGTGTGTGTGTGTGTGTGTGTGTGTGTGTGTCCATGTGAGTGGGTATTCTCTCCAAATTTCCCAGTCTTGGGCTCTAGGCCCTGGGACAGGGCTCTAGGATAAACTAGCAGGTCTTTGGGGTATAATACTCTCCCCAAACTCCTTGAACAAGCAGAAAACCTGGGGAGAGAGTCAGTTGCACACCACACCGTCTCCTCCTCTGCTGGTAGTGAGCGCCTAGCCCTAGGGAGTGTCCACGGGCTTTGCTTCTTCTTGCCCCAGTTGCGGGCCCCTCAGCTAAGAGTTCCCTAGAAAATTCCTGCCCCTCCTGCAGCTGGCTGTGAGTAAACCTTAGAAGGGGTCACCTGCCTGGGTACTGAGAGCGTTTTCTTTCCAGAACCTTCCTCTGAAGCCCAAGTCCCTTTGCAAAGGACATGGGTAGAGCCTCCTTACTCTAAGGACCCAGAATGAGAGCCATTGGGGGTCATGAAGGAGTCACTGAAGGCAGCAAACTTTCTAGCTGCATCTGGGCAGGAAAATCTCAGAGAAAAGTCGTAACCCAGACCCTCAGCCACTTCTTGACATCCCATCAGCACACCCTGAGGGCCCTGAGAGCTAATCTGTTCTATGTCCCCACTTGTCTCCCCCGTCCCTCCCCATGGCTGCCTGTGGGCCTAGGAACACACCACCAGGGGCTCCTGCACATGGGCAGTGCCAATGGAAAGCAGTGAGCAGACAGCCCCAACTACTGCCTGGGGGCTGCAGAGTCCCGTGGCTCCTACTGAGTCCCGAGGACGTTTAATGAGCCCTGGAGGAGCACACACCCTCCCCTCACTGCTCCAGGAGCAGCATCTCCAGGGCTTCTGTTTCCTGTCTGCCCCACTGACCCCCGCATACAGCGCTGGCTGCTTCTCTCTTCCCGTTTCTGCGCCCTGTTTCGCTTTCTGTCCATTAGTTGCTGCTGTGCTGTTTGGAAACCACGTGTAAGCTGAAGATTTTTTTTTTTTCTGTATTTTTCTCCCTACCTTTTTTTTTTGTTTGTTTGTTTTTCCTAAAGCCAGAAAGTGAGCAAGGTCGTAGAACTTCCTTAGAAAAGTTCACTCGCAGTGTGGTAAGTTCAGCTGGTTTTGTTCCCCCACGTGCCTTTGGTTTTCTCAGTTCTTTTATGCTGTCCTTCCCTCTGGGGTGGGAGGGAGTCCAGTGCTTTCCCCCTCAACACATCCCTTTTCTTTTGCAAGTGTCTGCAGCTTCACTTCTAGGGATGGATTTGCAAAAGACCAAGCGGCTCCCTCTGCAGAAGGTGCACACCCGACCACCAGCCTTGAGCTTCTCATTTGAGTGCAGGGCTCCGAGGAGAAAGGACCCGCCTGCCGCCCTGGGGGCTGCGCGGTTTGTGCATCTTCTGCAGCAGCCCAGGGAGAAGGCCATCGAACTGTCTCACGAAATAAATTGGCTCGGAACCGTAGCTCATCTATAAAAACATTCCAAATTTCCCTCTGTGAACGCCAGCAGGCCCGCAGGAGCGGGCCGCGAGCTGCTGCTGCTGTGTAGGCGGCTTTCGCGTGCGCAGGAGGTGGCCGTGCTGCATGGGTTCTGGCGATGTGTTCTAGCTGGCGTGTGTTAGTGGCCTCTGCATGACTTACAGTCCTCGTCAGCCTCATGTGCATAGTGTGACAGGGAGAAGAAAGCAGGTGGCCCTGGGGAGGAGTGGGGAAAGCAGGTCCCTTTTCTGTCCCTGTACTCCCAAGGGCAAGGCCTTGAGAGAGTCAGGATGGGCTGCAAGTTCGCCGTTCCTGTAGGGAAGTGGCCATATTCCATGTACACTGAGTTTAGATGAGGTGGAGATTGGTGCAGTGGCACATAGGAGACCCCATGGTAACAGGTGAGAGTGCAGAATGAATAGTCTTCCCATGGTGCACAGCCGAAATTCGGTTCTATGGTCTATATAACAGCACAGACCCATCTCTCCTTTCCATGCCGTTCTCTGTAAGATTTGGGCATGGGGCTTGGTGCACAGAATTCAGTCCCACTCATTCACTTACCTGTCCTTCACTTACAAGCTGCTGAGTGCCTGGGCCCCAGCCTGCGCTGTTAATATCAAACCAGAGGGAACCAACGTGGCAGCCGGGAGCAGGGATCCCACAAATGGAAATGGCCACTCTTCTCTTCCCAAGGGTAGAGCCCTCTGATGCCCACTTGCCTTTTTCCCCCTCTGTTGAAGAGAGAAGTCCTTATAAAACCTGACTATTACGTGATTAGCATCTTTATTTCATCCTTTTAGCATAAAATCTAAGAATTCTGGGTTGAAAGCAACCTAGTTGTTTACCTAGATCAGTGGTCGGCAAACCGCGGCTCGCGAGCCACATGCGGCTCTTTGGCCCCTTGAGTATGGCTCTTCCACAAAATACCATGGCCTGAGCGAGTATTTTGAAGAAGTGGCATTAGAAGAAGTTTAAGTTTAAAAAATTTGGCTCTCAAAAGAAATTTCAATCGTTGTACTGTTGATATTTTGCCAACCACTGGACTAGGGCCACTATGATGTTTACATCTAGCAAATTCAAAATAATGTTTAAATTCAGCTAAAGTGCATCTAGTTTCATCTAGGTCAGTGGTCGGCAAACTCATTAGTCAACAGAGCCAAATATCAACAGTACAACGATTGAAATTTCTTTTGAGAGCCAAATTTTTTAAACTTAAACTTCTTCTAACGCCACTTCTTCAAAATAGACTTGCCCAGGCCGTGGTATTTTGTGGAAGAGCCACACTCAAGGGGCTAAAGAGCCGCATGTGGCTCGCGAGCCGCGGTTTGCCGACCACTGCCCTCGTCGATGACAAAATATGGGTGCTCATCTTTTCTCTTCTTTGGTCTCCCTCTCTATGGTCTTTCCTCCTGGAAAGTCAGAACTTACAGAATGTGAGGCCTGCTGGTCCCTTGTCTGAATTCATGGCTGGCTTGCCATGGCCATGTGTTTCCACACCCCAAGGCCCTAGCCAGTTTGGCTCAGTGGATAGAGTGTCGGTCTGCGGACCAAAGGGTCCCAGGTTGGATTCCGGTCAAGGACACGTACTTTGGTTGCAGTTTCCTCCCCGGCCTGGGCCCTGGTCAGGGCTCATGCAGAAGGCAACCAATCGATGTGTTTCCCTCACATCGATATTTCTCTTTGTCTTTCCCTCTCTCTTCCACTCTCCCTAAAAATCAATGGAAAAATATCCTCAGGTGAGGATTAACAGGAAAAAAAAGAAAGGTGCCACAGGCTGTCTAAGGCGAGACCTGATAGAGAGCGGTAGGAACCTATTCCACTCCATCTCTTTTGAGCCAGGATGAGTGGGCAGATAATACTTAGGGATTTTGTGGACTTGCCCTGAGTGTACTATAAGGCAACCTGGACTGTCAGTGGAGACTGGGAAGGCAGGACCCCCAAAGCCCCATGGGGGCCCTCCAGGTTGACCACAGGAGCCAAAGGTGTGAGAGAGGAAGACTGGTATTAAGACAGGACATCCAAAGATCTCCAGGCTGCTTTGCATGAGAAGTGGGTATCAGGAAAGGTGAGAATAATCTCGCTGAAGCTCTGGGAAGAGCATTTATCGATGTCCCTTCATTCCAGATGTTGGTTCAGTGGGCCTCCAAGGTCTGTTAACAAAGCATCTGGAGTGTGCACAGGTGAGATTTTACAGAGGTGTCTTCAGGGCCGGCTGAAAGAAAAGAATTCCCCAGCTCTTGAAATTTTTAGCATCTATATGATAAAAGGCCCAAACTTAAAAAAAAAAAAAAATCCTACATTTCCTGCTGTTCTTTTATGAAGACTTTAGTGGGTGGTGTGTTCTGGTGCTTTGGTTCCAGTGGTGGAAATGGAGATGGATTTGCTTGATCCATCCATGCTCCTTGTGCTTTTGGGATGACACCTCATCCCCATGAGAGGCGACTGAGTTTGAGGGAACAGCCCTTGGGCATAGAACAATGGCAACTCTCAGGGTATTTGAGGCTGGACCCCAAGAACTTGGTCTCAACAGCTCAGGGTTCTAATCAGCCAATATGCCTGTGCTTGATTTCTATAAAAGGAGGTCTACCTGAATATTTCATCTGCTACATACTGTGAACTATAAAACTCAATGAAAGGCTAGTTCAATAGCATTGTCATGGTTCTGGGAAAGATGTATGGAAAGACCATCCATGTCCTGGGGCTAATAATGGGAAAATGAAGGTGTGAAGCTGGGCAGCTTGTGGATCAAGGATGAGACCAGCTGCTATTTAGGACTAATTGGTAGCAAGAATTGATCTTGGTGGTTGGTTAGCTCAGTCAACAAGCTTCTTATCAAGACTAAAATCTGAATCCAACTTTCTCCCATGCAAATGTCCTTTCTTTTCTTGGAAAAGGAGGGACATTTGGAGAAAGCAAATTGTTCTTTCCAAGTCTCAGGTGTATCATGAACAGAGGGATTACCTGTTGAAAGTGCAGACGCCCCCTTTTACATGAGATCCTGGAGGGTTGCCTAATGCAGTTCATGGGTGCTGCTAGGGCCATGCTCCTTTGTGTGCAGAAGGGGCCTTGCAACCCCCAAAAGAGGCAGTTCTGTGTGAGCTTCTCCTTCCAATAGAAGTTTCCTTCTGAGTCATCCAGACCTTGAATATACAAAGCCAATGTCTAGGGATAGGCTGGGCCAAGCATTGTGTGGTTTTGGTGACTGGGACCACCAAGCCTGTGCAAAGCCCTGCTTACTTGACAGGGAAGGCCCAGGTTCAGAACCAAACATAACTGAACATTATGGCATGGTGCAAGTAGCCCATATTGCAGCTCTATCAGAAACAGAAACAGGACTCCCTCTCATGGGCCCAGCCCCACAGATGCACAGCTGGCCAAGCAAAGCCCAGGCTGGATTTCAGCTCCTATTGACCCTCAGCTGCCCTTGTGCCGTAAATGACTCACACCATGGCGGTCTTGGTCCAGGGAACCCCCATCTCAAGAAGACCCGTAACACATGGCAGCTTCTCAAAGGCAGCCCAAGACATGGCCTCCCGTCAAATGAATGGAGCCTGTCTCTCCCTGGCCCTGTCCGCAGGAAGCTTCCTTTCACAGTGGCTATAAAATATGAGAGCCATAGTAGGCCTACCACTGGGGTTACCTTAGCCTCACCAGCCATCTCCTTTCGGGTTATTTGGTGGGAAGTCCCAGGCATTACCGTCGTGGGGGAGAAGGAAGGTTCTCAAACTAAAGACCACTTCCTGCCACTCAGCACCAACCAGCCTGCCATTCCCTGCTGTCTTCCTGATTTTGCTGTTGACAGATATGAGGGTGACCAGAGCTGCAGGGCTCACCCTCCCCGTTCTCTCTTAGGCATGCTCATTACTTTGGGGTCTACCACAGAGTGGGGCGGGCCTCCCAGGAGCTGACTCTGACATAGAGGACAAAGGGGACGCATGGGAGGAGGCAAGAGGATGCAAAGGGCCGTTAGCCAAGACTCAACAGTAGTGATTAGATTGTCTCTTTGGGGGATGGTGGCCAAAGTCATCAGCCTGGGGAGGAGAAGCTAGAGAAAGTCCCCTGCTCCTTGGGTGCAGTTCCTCAGAGTGATGACACTTAAATTAGGAGAAGTGGCAGCTCCAAGTGACACTGGTATTAGCTTCCCTAGACACCTTGGCCTGGGAACTCAGTCAAATCCTCAGCTGCCCTCTTGAGCTCCAAAGATGGGACATGGGGCCACTGAGGAGGCCACAGAGGAGAATGGAGATGAGGACCAGGACCAGGACCAGGTCACCCCTTCCTAAGAGAACATCACAGAGGGAGCCTTGTCATGTGCCCAGTGGCATTTCTGCAACAGGCATTTCTGTCCTGCCTGCCAAGGAATGCAGCAGGAAAGTCAGATGGAGATCAGGAAGCTCTGGGAGCCAACTGTCACCCACCCTCCCCCTCCCCCTCCCCACCTGCCCTTTCCTCCCTCCCCAGCTAAAGCCAAGGAAAAGCTAATGAGAACTAAAAAGCCAGCAGTTCATCCCCTCTCCCACCCCTCCCAGGTAGCTCTGCAGGAAGAAACCCCTGCTCCAGGCCCAGATGCTGAGCTAGAAGTGGATGACCAAGGCCCCTGGCAGACGAGGCAGAGGGCAGATGCCCAGGGTGTTCAGCCAACCTGGCATCAGCAGCTCCCTCCCGGAGGAGATTGCTTTCCCCTCCCCCTCAGCCAGTCGTGGGGACAGCATGCACTCGGGTGGAATGAGTTTGCAAATCTAGACCCAGCAGATGCTCCAGAGGGCTTCGACCGCAGTTGAAAAATTACTTTCCAGCTTTCGCCAAGGGACAACTGACTAAAATTCTTTACACAGGGTTGGTTTTGATTGCAAACAGTCCTTGGGCCCCTTGGGAACCACTGGGTCACAGACTCAATGGCCAGCATCTCCCATATTAGAGACCCAAGATCCAGCGGTAGTGAAACCCCACCTGCCTACCGATGGAGGTGGACTTCCATAGCAGTATTTGGGAGGGATTGCATGAAAATCTTCCTCTTTGGGATAGCGAGGACTTCTCCTGGGACTCTGTGAAACTCCTCAGCAGCCCCCACGCAGAATGGTTCCTACCAGCTGTGTGGCCTCAGGCAAATCACTAGCCCTCTCTGAGCATGGTCTTCTCTGTACAATGGCTTGGACTAGATCATCTACATGGACTTTTCCAGCTGGTAGTGCCTTCAGGTCCATGCTTCTCTCCATCCTGAGATTTCTCTGATCTCCATCTGACTTTCCTGCTGTGCTAATCATTCTCTGAATGAGAGAGGAGCTGCCTTCCTGCCCCGAAAGTGGCTGCAGCCTTTGAGGCCTGAAAATAAGCCATGGAGAGAATTGAGTTGGGTGTGTATTTAAAATTTTTTGACAGGATTGGAGGATAAAGCACCAGAACCGAGTGCTGCAGGCTGCCTAAGCCACAGGCTCGCTCCGTGCATTGCCCAGGGGTCCCTCTCACACTGTGACCCCAGGAGGGCAACTGCCAGTTCTGCAGTCCCCTGCCTCCTGGGATGGACAACCAGCCTGGTGTGTCGGGGGGGGGGGGGGGGGCGGTCGAGGTCAGGTGGGCAGGGGAGTGGGCTCCAGTGTGGGTGCTGCCGCCTCACAGTGCATTGTGGGGCATAGAAAGGAGTGAAAGTGAGCATTTGAGGACCTCAGCGTCACTCTGCTGCTCACCTGCCACCACACTTTCCTGTTCCCTGGAGACCTCTGGGCCAGCTTGTCACTCACTGTCCTCTCTTAGAATTGGGCAAGATGAGGGCCGAGAGCCCGTGTAACCCTGCTCACAGTCAGTGGTAGGTTAAGTCTCCCTGGTCCCTACCCGCCCTCTCCATCTTGGCTCCAAGGAAAGCTGAAAAAGTATATTTAATATTATAATTTTGGTCCATCCAGTATGGCTCAGTGGTTGAGCGTCGGCCAACCAGGAGGTCAGGGCACATGCCCAGTGTGGGCCATGCAGGAGGCAGCCAATCAATGATTCTCATAGTTGATGTTTCTCTTTCTCTCTCCCTCTCCCTTCTTCTCTGAAATCAATGAAAAAATATATATTTTTTAAAATATATATATAATTTTGTAGCTAAAAAATGAAAATGTCTATTTTCTATAAACAAACTATTAAATGTAAGACAACTGAATCAGCTGGGCTGGTGGATACAGAGAAGACAAAACAATGAAGTGATTCAACGTGGTGGGGGATGGAGGCTTCTTCTGAAACTCTGGGGAGGAGTGAGATTTTTACTTATCAAAAAGGGTCAGAGATTGTCATTTGTGAGTAACTCAGCCCTGGGCCCTGCCACTTTTTTGGAACAAGGACCGACGACCCTCCTTCCCCCCACCAGCTGTTTCAGTTGATGCTTCAACATGTCAACCAAAAGCAGCAAAAACACCCTCCCTATGGAGTGCCACTTAGAGAAAAAACACAGCGTGACAGCCCCCACATGTGGGGACACGGGAAGAGCAAGGTTCTTCTGGCCCCTCCCTGCCTCTCCCCACCCAGGCCCCTCCTGCCTTCCCCTGACCCCGAGTGTGAGCAGTCAAGTGCAAACCCAAGTCCTCCGAGGCAGAAAGGCACAGCTGTGTGTTTACAGCCACTGATTCGGATCCAATCGCATCCCCTGCTCGTCTCCGCAAGGCAGGCTGGGGCACACTGTGTGTGCGTGCCAGGCGGGAATCTATTTCGGGAGGTGACCTGCAGCCCTTTGCCACCACAGAGCCTTCCTCCCATCCCCCTCTCAGGAAAGGCATCCTTCTAGAAGGAGCTTTCATCCTGTCCCTTGTCACTCATCCAGTCAGACTTCTGACAGCTCTGGGCTCCCATCTGTCCAGTGAGAAGACAGAGAGTGAAGGTGACTGCAGAGCCCTCAGCAGCATGGACAGCAGGACGTGAAGACCACTCGGGGGCAGGAGGGAGGAGGCCCCTCTGTCCTGTCAGGGGGGCAGTGGCACCACCTAGAGGACAGGAGAGCGAAACCGCCAGGTGTTAGGCCACGGAACAGCAGGAACCTAGGGAGGGGACGAAGCTGCCACAGTCAAGGTCAGGGAGAGGAACCCAACTGCGCCTGTGCCCGACTGGAGAGTGAGAGGTCAGAGAGCTTCAGGCAGGACTAAGGACTTGGAAGGCTGAGAAGTGAGATCTCCACCACATCCCCCCGAAATGAGCTCCTGGGGAAAACCACTTGGCAGTGTCCCCTTTTTTAAGTAGCAAATGAGTATCTTGGGTTGTAATGGAGTTTGGGGAGCATGGCATTCTGGAAGGAGGGCGGTTACAAATCCGTACACAGGAACGATCTGTAAAACGTTTCTATGAAGCAGAATGGCAAGTGGGACAATGAGTTTTCAGTCTAGTGAGGTTCCCCCAAGGCCAATGAGAGAAAGGCCCTTGGGTGTTTGTTCAGCGGTTGCAGGGTGGATGGGAGGTGGACAGGGTTGGGACTGTATTGCGGTGGCAGGGGCCAAATGGCAGCGGTTCCTCCATGACCCTGAGTCACGGTCAAATCACTTTGGCCTGAGCAATGGCACCACAGCCCCAAGCAGGGATGGGCTGGCCGGTGTGATATCTGGCAGGAACTCCCCACACCCTCCTATCAGCCTGGCTTACTATAGAAGGATGACTAACATAACAACATCCTCTCCTCCAGAAACTATTTGTGACCTGCTGTTAGTCCACTAAGGTTGAAAATAATGTCCATTTCTGTCCCTCTCCCCCTCTCCTCTACTCCTCCTGTGTTTGCCCATAATTAGTTAAAACAATATAAACACAGTGTCTCAATGGCTGGTAAGAGGGTAAATCCATCTATCCTATCTAATAAAGAAGGAATATGCTAATTGACCATCACACCATCACAAAGAAGGCTGCACCCACAGCTGAGGCCAAGTTCCCATAAGGAGTTTTAACAAGCAATCAGCAGGGACCTGAGGCTATGCCTTCCCCTGCCCCTGTGGGGCTTGACAGGGGACCTCAGGCCATGCCTCCCACCCTGGCATCAGGCTGGAGGACCTCAGACTGCATCCCCCGCCCCAGTGCCAGGCCAGGGGACCTGAGGCCATGCCCCCCGCCTAGCAGGGCTTGACAGGGGACCTCAAGGTGCGGTTTCTGTCCTGGTGCTTGGCTAGGGGACCTCAGACTGCTCCCCCCATCCCAGTGCCAGGCCAGGGGACCTCAGGCCACAACCCCCACCAGGTGGGGCTTGACTGGAGACTTCAGGCCACACCCCTCGCCCCAGCACCAGGCCAGGGGACCTGAGGCTGCACCCCCCTGCATGGCTGGGCTTGACAGGGGACTTCAGGCCACACCCCCCACCCTGGCACCAGGCCGGGGGACCTCAGGCCACACCACCCGCCCCAGCACCGGGCCAGGGGACCTGAGGCTACACCCCCCCCACACCTGGCGGAGCTTGACTGGGGACCTCAAGGCACGCCCCCCACTCCGGTCTTGGCTGGGGGACCTCAGGCCACGCCCCCCGTCCTGGCGCCGGGCCAGGGGACCTGAGGCTACATCCCCTGCCTGGCAGGGCTTGACAAGGGTCGGACTGACCAGGTCTGGATCTAGCCCAATTGGGGCAGGGCCGGCCGGGTCTGGGTCTCATGAGATTTTGAGGCACATGTGGGTGGGTGGGGACTTGACTCTGGGTCCCATGGTGAGCACCAGACTCTGACAGGAGGAAGGCTTTCATATACATTTTTACTAATTTTCTTTCATCTCTGACACTTCTATTATAGAGAAAGGGCAAATAGCAATATTAAATTATTTCCTCTAATTAATCCCCTTTTAATGTACACGAATTTCATGCACCGGGCCACTAGTCTATAATAATAAAAACGTAATATGCTAATTAGATTAGACGTCCTTCCGGACGACCTTCTGGATGAAGCCAGGGCTGCAAGGGCTGAGGCAAGCCACTGTGACTGTGAGGGCCAAGCCCCTTACATGAATTTCATGCATCAGGCCTCTAGTATATATATAAAAGCCTAATATGCGAATTGTCCTCACGGGAGTTCGACCAGGAGACTGATCGCTTGCTATGACATGGACTGACCACCAGGGGATGGCACAGAATGAAGGGAGGCCCCGGCCAGTGGCCAGAAGGCCCCGATTGGCCCCGATCGCCAGCCAGGCCTAGGGACCCTACCTGTGCACGAATTTTGTGCACCGGGCCTCTAGTAGATCTATATCAACCAGGAAGATAACTTCTGTTGCAGCTACAAGGGTCCAGCCACAGCCCTGTCCTATCCAATATCCTTTGTGATGACTTGGATGAAGAGACAAACATGCCAATCCTATTCAAAGACCCAATCCTGGAAGGTTTTGTTCATTTGGCAGATAATGAAATTATATTTGAAAAGTATCTCCCTCAAGTGGGATAATGGGTCAGAAACAACTAGACAAAATTTAACCAGAAAAAATTTATGTTAAAAAATAATTCACGACTAGAGGATGGCATTTGAATTTTTCACTGAAAGTCAAGTAAAAAAGGAAATTCTGGGGTTGTAGTTGACTGCATGCTTAATGTAAGCAAAAGCAGGATGCAGCCATTTTTTTAAAGAACAACTTTGGGCTGCAGTGACAAATGGGGCGTGGTCAGAAGACAGAAGCGATTCACTGCCTTCTGCTTGAGTCTAGGTTTTAAGCCCCCACATTTTATCAAGAACTTTAACAATCTAGAAAAGTTCAGAAGGAATAACTGGGGCTTCTGGAAGCCATGTCAGCTGAGAGTGAAGTGGAAAAGATGTTTAGCCCCTAAAGAGACTTGCTAACCACCGTGAGACATACCTATTTGTCTTCCAAAGTGAGTGGACATTTCTAGATTGTTCCAGACAAAGCTAGAACAAATGGGGAAAAGGTATGGGGAGGGCCACTCTACCGAAGCATAGTCTAACCGTAGCAACTTCCCAGCAGTGGAACATGTCACCTCAAGGAATAGTGAGCTCCCTGGACTCACTCAAGCTGAATGGCCAAGGGCACTGCAGAGTAGGTTCCACATTGGATTCCAGCATCTCTTCCATCTGGAATCCTCGGATGCATGGTCTGTTCAGGGGGCCGGGCTGCATTTTATTCTGTGGTTTGTGAATAAGCCGTGGAAGAGAAGAATGGATCCTAAGGAGGGAGTTTGCTGAGACTGGAGGAGAGGGACCCAGGAGTCAGGTTAGCCTCTGCCTTGAGGGTGCAAAAGCCAGATGGTGACACTCTGAGAGCAAGGGCAGCTCTCCGGAAGTGGGGTTGCTGCCCTCCACAGGTCATCCTCGCCTTCTGGAGGCTTTTGTTTGCAGGGTTGTTTGTTTTTCAAGGCATTTGCTGCCACTGCTGCAGCTGAGCCCTGGACAACAGGGCTCGCCCCTGGATGCCCCAGGGAGGTCAGTGAGCGGAGGGCACGGGCGCCCGCTGGCGCAGGGAGGCTGAGCGGCCGAGGGCAGTCAGGCGGAGCACAGCTGGGTGGGCATGCACGGAGGGCACCCTGGCTCTGCGTTGGAGAAAGCTTGGCCTGCCATTATTCCCACCCAGAAAAGGTATTTTGTTGAAAGCAGAACAGATGATAAAGCCAGTTGCACATTTCAGGTGAGCAAGTTGCCACCGAAAGCATCTCTGCCTGGCCAGGGGCAGAATGTGCCCCGAAGCCCCAGACCGAGGGCACGCTGCCTCCCGGGCCCTCCCCGGCCCTGCCTGGAGGCTCCTCCTCAGCCCAGCGCAGGGGAAGGAAGGGCTCTCTCCAGCCTCCTGAGGACCAGCCCCATTCAAAGACTCTCCCTGTCTCCGGGCTGCGCCAGGGCTGCTTTCAACTCATAGTGGGACTGAATCATTATGGTGATTATGGCTTATGGCTCTTTCCTCTCCTCATCTTTTGCTTTCAATGAGGCCTCTCGTTAAACGTGGCGATCCGGGTAAAGTAGTGAAGTTTTAATAGGACATTTTTTAAAGCTAAAGCAAACCCAGAATAGATTGTTACTATATCGTCTCCAATGCTCCTTTAAAACTCAGTGAGGCACGACCGGTGCCTCGACAGGAGAGGCAGGGGAGAGAGAAATGGGGAGCCAGGGGACACCCATACTTTCCCACAGGGCTGGAGACCTCCTTCTCCTCTGCCCCAAGAGCACGGTGCAGCTGATCCCCATCGAGCAAGGCTCGAGGCCCTGGCCTTGCCGCTTCGCAGGTGAAGTTGGGAAATGGAGATGGAGCAGCCAGTGAAAACCTCAGCCCACCCTTGTCACCTGCAGCAAACCTGCAGAAGCCCAGTGGGGACCTTCTGACACAGGCCGCGCCATGCCGGGCATGATTCTGAAGGTGGAGAGGCGTCTGCCGTTAGCTAGTGTCTGTGAGCCATCACCGTCCAGCAGTCATGCTGCGGGGAGGTTTCCTTGGTAATGACACGGCTGCAGAGCCCACCCTGTGCGAGCCCTCAATCCGAGCTTTCCTGCTGTTTCTAGACCTGCAGGGCGTTCTGAGAAGGGTCACCAGGAAGGGGTGCAGGTGGGGTGGTGGGGTGCTTCGCTCAGGTTGGGTGATGGGCCTCTCCCTCCTGCCAGGACACACGGCTGACGCACAGCGAGGTGCCTCTCGCCCTGGCAGGAGTGTGTTTAGAGAGGCTCCCATTGGCCCCTCGCGGCTGCCTGTCCTGAGCCGTCCAGTCTGTCCTGAACCTGTCAGTAGCCGGCCATGTGGGGTGACTGAGCACCACCAACCAGCCGGGGTTAATGTTGTCCAAAACCTGGCAGCGACATTCCCCTGAACAGCTTCTCACCCTGACTGCAGATGACCTGCTGGCTTTGCCCACGGGACACAGCATCCCTTCTGTGCCCACCAGAAGGTAGAGAAGTGGGCTAGTTTGAGACAGAGCCCCGGTTGCATCCTATCCCTCCACCTGATATGGGAGTAAGACCCCGGCGAGTCGCTCAGCTGCCCAGTGGGTATAAGGAAGCATACTGCACCGAGTGGCTGTTGGCATTAAATCAGGAGTGGCTTTCATTTCTTGGGGGCTCGTCGTGTTATATACTGTGGGCATTGGCATCATGCTGGGCTCAGCCTGAGAGGAACTTTGGTTCTACTCCGGCCCTACCACTCAGCTGGGTGATTGAGGCGGCTCAGTTTCCTCCTCTGTACAGAAGAGAGACGAAATGATTCGGTGGGAGAAATACATGAGGTGCTTAGCACAGTGTTTGTAGTGCGCGTGCTCAGACATAGTTCCTTATATTATTACTAGAGGCCCAGTGCATGAAATTCATGCACGCGAAGGGGTCCCTCATTCTGGCCTGCACCCTCTCGCAGTCCAGGAGCCCTTGGGGGATGCCGCGAAGGCAGGAGAGGCTCCCGCCACTGCCGCTGCACTCGTCAGCCGTGAGCCTGGTTCAGGGCTCCTGGCTGAATGGCGCTCCCCCTGTGGGAGCGCACTGACCACCAGGGGCAGCTCCTGCATTGAGCGTCTTCCCCCTGGTGGTCAGTGAGCGTCCTAGCGACCAGTTGTTCTGCCATTTGGTCAATTTGCATATTAGCCTTTTATTATATAGGATTTTCATTATTATGATCATCTGCAGCCCATGCTTAGCTCTTATGACCTCATTTAATTTCCAACAATATTCTGCAAGGTAGGTATCATTGTCTACTTTGTAGTTAAAGATGGGTAGTGGGTATCTCATCTATGACAATGCATGCCAAGCACATTTGTTTATTACAGTGACCAGCTCCATGAACCGCTCAATAAGTACGAGCTATTTTTGTGGGCTTATTTGTAACCTGACCCAGAGAGCCGCTTTCTCTGCTTTCCCCGGGAATGGAGGGACTGTGGTGCCCGGCAGGCCGACCTCAGCCCTGTGGCCGATTTCCTGGGTCCCCTAAGTACCGCCTGGGAGCTGTGTGGAGAGCCACTGGGAACGTCGCATACATTGTCAGGATCTGGCATGACCGCCCTACTGAGGTGCGGGACCCCAAGACACCTCCCGCTTTCAGACGCAGGTCAGGCATAGGTCTCCCCACGACAGGAGCATGAAATCCACCCTCCAGATGTAGCGCTGGGCACCCAGGAGCCTCCTTCCCAGAGACCATCTCCTCGCAGCTCGCTGCCCGCCTGGGGCCGCCCTGAGCCCGGCAGCCTCTCCAAGCCCGCGTGCTCCATCTGCCAGGTGGACAAAGGCTCCTATTTCTCACCCGCGTCCTACAAGGTGGGACCGTGGGAGGCATCAGGAGCAGGTGACGGGATGCTTTCAAATCCCAGTAAACCAGACCCTGGGGTGCGCTCCTCCTGCTCGTAGGATTGACAGAAACAGAAGCTGAGAGGCCATTTCCACGACACAAATGGCCCCTTCCTGGGGGAATTCGGGTTTTCTATATGTGCCTTAAGGGAAATGCTGTAAGTCCGCAGTGTTTGTCGAAGATTGGCATCGTAAGAGCTGATGTTAAGCTTGACAGCCAATCGAGCACCTTGCATGAGATGCTTATGTACGTGGCTGCGGTGCAAACGTGCGCTTGGAAATGTGACAGCTGCATACATGGTGCCTGTGCTGCCTGCCTCAGAGGCGCCTCCATGTTCAGTGTATGGTGCGTGTGTGACATACGCTGCAGACCTGCATGTGGCCTGTGCATGACCGCATGCCGTTGACCGCATGCCCGCCGCAGTTGTGTGCTGCCTGGGCCGGGGCTCCCCTAAAGCCGCAGGTCTTCCTGGTTGCAGCTGGATAAGTTATTCTTCACTTCCCTTCCTAAACACACACTTGCCCAGTGCTGCTGGCGCAGAGTCAGAATGGCCGCTGCATTTCACCCCCGAGGTGGCTTCCTTCCAGCAGTGGGTGAGTGACCCCGGCGTGCGCACTCTCTAACCTCCTCTTGGACCCTTCTGCACAGAAGGTGCTGCAGGAGTCTGAAGAGGTCACTCTGTTTGTCCTGGCCACCACTCCTGCTTTCACACCCTCGCTCCATGGACAGTCAGCGGCACCCGTTTCTGGGTGTCAGAGTTTTCCTGCCCATTTTTTTATGCACCCATAGTATTTTCAACCAGCAGCTGAGGGGTTCCGAAAGTACGTTGAGTCCCTTGACCCAGAGGCAATGCCCAAATAACGCCTTTAGGTATTGATCCTTTAACTCGCTTCTCCTGGACCCCACGCAGGACAAGACAGAAATGCCTACCCCCTTTGAAGATGTTTTTAGCCCACAGCAGCATCCTTAGGCTTCCCCGCCCACATACAGCTTCCACAATGGACACAGCTTCCATACCCTCCCTGGCCCATGGCCCAGTCCGGCGGGAAACTGGCAATCATGTGCTAGAGAGCTGCTTCTAATTGGAGGAAGGCAGCTCGGCCTGTCCCTCCAACAGGGGAGAAGCCTGGACAGCCACCCATCCCCTGTCCCCCAGGGACCAAAAGTGCCACAGCGACACATGCAAAGGGTCTGTAGGGAAGCAGGAAGGTTCCCTGTGGCTAGGAATTCCATCAGCCAAGTCTCTATCCAGAGATCTCTTGAAAAATGCTGCTTGACCTGCCCCCTGCTGCACTTTCTCAGTTAGAAATACATGTCTGACAAAGGCTGCCGAACTGCATTCCTGGTGGCAGGCAGGAAAGAGAGATGAGCCGGCCCTCTTTGCATATGTGTCCAGATGGACATGGACGTTCATGGAAAGATTATGCTTCAGGGAGAGGGTGGGTGTGGGGCAGCCAGCATGTTGACTGCCTGTGCCTCCAGTGCTCGCCTTGGTAGCCGGCCTAACCAAGGACCCAACCGATGGACATGATTTGGGTGGATGTGTTTGCAGGAGATGAGAGGTGCCCGAGGAGGGTGGATTTGGAGTCCTCGTGGTCCTCAGGAGAATCACACAGTGCCGAGCAAGTGATTCCTCCTGCTGTCTCCTCCACTACACTCCAGCAGCACTCCCCCCGTAGCCATAGTCAGGGATCACTTGAACTTCCTAGTTGGAAAAAAGTAGCATCAAGTTGTTGCCAATAGCAACAATGTGCCTGTTTCCTTGCGCGTTTTGACCTTTGCCTAATTTGGAGTGAACCAGAGCTAAGATGCCAAGTACATGTGCGGAGGAAGAGAGGACGAGGCAGGCATTGCACAGGCCAGCGGAAGGCATGCTACTGAGGGCGCCTGTGAGGGGACTGCCCGCCTACGCCCACTCCTGAGTCCAAGGACTTCCTGCAAGCTGAGCACCTGCCTGCTCAGTCAGAACTAGAGGAAGGAGCTAGAGATCCGGTGGTAACAGGGGGCATTTCTCCTGCTCCACGAGAAACAGCAACAGGAAAGTGGGAATGCACAACTTGGAAAGGAGGCCCGGGCGTCTGGGCCTGGGCACTGTGCCACCAGTGTAGGGCACAGCTGCTGAGGCTTGGCACTCCTGGCATGCCCGCCCGGTTCCAGATCTGTCCCTGCACTGCTGGAGACCATGAGGAAGGTCTCCCACCACCCACCCACCAAAACTAGCAGGCAGAGGCTGGCCTGTGCAAAGAGCCCTGTAAGGGATGAGTGTGATGGGAGGCAGGAGTCAGAGATGCCAGGAACGACACCCAGGGAGGACTTCTCCAGCCTGGCTGGGACACCCTGATTTCTTCAATTACTTTCACATTTTATTTTGCTAAAGAGCTCAAGCTTTTTTTTTTTTTTAATTATCACATGAGGATATGTTTTCATTGACTTTTAATGTGAGAGGGAGAGCGAGAACAAGAGAGAAGAGGAAAGAGAGAGAGAGAGAGAGAGAGACATCAATCAGTTTCCTCCCATATGCATCCCAACCAGGGATCAAACCACAACCTGAGTATGTGCCCTAACTGCACATAGAACCCGTGACCTTTTGGGGTACTGGATGATGCTCCAACCAACCAGGACACCCCAATTTATGCACTGGGTTCTCATTGGAGTAAGGCAGCTCTGGCTGCCCCTCCTTAGAGAGGTAAACATCACATCTGCTTCTCTCCTCCCTGGAACACTTGCTGTGGAGATCCCAGAGGCGCTGGCACCAACAACACCGGCCACAAAGTACAGAGGGGCGGCTTCCCCTGGCCGTGCAGCAGCCACCACAGGTGTAGTGTGGGTGGACGTGGAGGAGTCCTTGCTCCCTGAGCATTCCCATCTGCCTCCTTTTTTAAGAGTGATGGCAAATACAAAGTAGAAGGCCTGTGGGTTGTGAAGGCCGGCCCACTCAGCTCTGCCTCTGACTAGCTGTATGCTCTCAGGAACGCGGCTCAAGCTCCAGTTGAGCCTGTGGCTTCATCTGTCCAGTGGGGGGTACTGTAATACCTAAGTGGCAAGGCTGGTGTGGACATTAGCACAGGTGTCCGAAATGTCTAGAGTGCTTGACACGTAATAGCTGCTCAATGTTCAACCAATGGTGACTGTCAGTAGCTGTCCTCACAGCTAATCTGTGTCCCCGGGAATGAGACCATCCCCACCTGCCACCACCAAGGTCTGGGCGAGTTGCAGAGGAGGGCACTTGAGAAGGGAGGGTTCCTGGGGTATCAATGCCGCCCCATGGAGCAGGAATAAGAAATTCACAAAGAGCACCCCTAGGAGACCAGGGGACAGGCTGGTCCTTTCAAATTTAGTTCAGACAGGAGGGCTGGCAGCTCACCTTTTCTAAATTAAAAATTTTCGAAGGAATAAAAAGCACTGACCATTGACAATGCAGACTAGAATCAGGTGTCTGAACCTGCTATGGTCCAAGTGACATTTTGTGAGAATTGCTTTCAAGAGACGTGATTGCTGGCACGTTCCACAGAATGGGAAAACCTGCTTGTTTAAGTGGCCAAACCTGGTTGTTTACAAACACTATACTATACATAAGATAGTGGGTTGTTGTGAAAGAATCTGTTATTTTATTTTAATCATAGTCCTTATTTTTTAAACAGGTTTAAATGTACACGAATGTATGTTAATTCTTCAGCCAGTGAACTTTTTACAATTAATTAAATTTTCACCTACTCTTGATTTTTTTATTTGGTGGTTGCTTTATGTTTGTGGTATCTTACTTTTTAAAGGTCAGTAAAGAGAATATTTTAAAACCAAATAAAATCCCCTTTAGCTCCTGAGAGATCAGAAAGCTTGGTGAGGGCCCAGGAGTAACACGGGTCCAGGAGTGGATGTGGCCGCCGAGGGGCTCCAGCCCCCACGGCTGTGGAGTGGGAAGGCCAGAGGCAGCCTCGCCTCCTGCCATGCCGCTCGCCCTGCTTGGGTTGCTCGCCCCACTCTGCTATGGGTCAGCAGGGGGCACTCTTTGGCTTGTCCCATAACCTTGTTTTCCCATTTCATCTGCCCACCTTGCCTCACAGAGTTCAATAGAGGGTGATAAGCGGTCAAGAGGTGAAAAGTTTTTTTGAAACTCTTCTGTGTTAAGTATGGATTTCTCTACCATCCCCGCCAGAGTTGCTCAGACCTCTGAACTATCCCAAGCAAATGCACTTTTTCCCCGATTTAAACATCATCGAGAAAGGAGATGCCACAGAATTCCTTATACGCCCTTTTGAAATCATTTCGCTTTGCTCAGTGGAGAAGGGGTACCAGGGGCACCAACCTCCAGGAAAGTCATCGATGAAGTTAGGCAGGTCCTTGGCTTCTCCTCCTCCTGCCAAACCCAAGCCAGGACTTTACCTGTCCACCTGGCTCTTAGGCTCCTGGCTGCTCCTCTCAGCAAGTCCCCCAGCGCTGTGATTCCACACACACTCATCATTTATAAACCTGAGCATCCCCTACTCCTAGATGACCTTCAGTCTCCTTGGGAGGACAGCTCATCTCTGGGGCCTCCCACTCTTTGTCTGCTGAGGTCACTTGGTGAACCCTGTTCAGCAAAACACCATTTTTCATTAGCAAAGATGAAAATGCCTGTGTGTCCCAACAAGGTGACCAGTTTGAATCAATGGAGACTAGAAATAGTGTGCTGCATGCCTTCTGTTGCAACTTCTAGTTCCCTGAACAGGAGAACCTGGGTTTCTCCTATTCTGGGGGGGGGGGGGGGGGGGGGCGGGGAGGGGAGCATTGAATATCGCTAAAAGGCCACTGGGATAGCAACTGAAAAAGTAAGGAGTGGGGGATTTCAAAGCAAAATGTGTAACTGGGATTTTTTTCTAATTTTTTCTTTTGAATTATAACTACATATAGCAAAATGAATACATCTGTAACCTATGCCCCATCATCCTAGAAACTTCCCTCTGGCCCCACTCCTGTCAATTTTGTCCCTCCCCCAGAGGCATCCGCCGTTAATGTCTATCTCCATAACAGAGTGGATTTAGACCTGGTGGACCTAGATCTGTAACTTTGGTCTGAGGTCATCTGGGCAAATCAGCAAGAGAATCTCATCAGCAGCTCTGATGTCCGCCCCCCCTCCGCCGCCCCTTAGCTTTGAAAGGGTCCTGCCCGAGCCCCTCGCGCTTGGCTCTGCTGCCCCCAATATGCCCTCTGACCCCAGGGCTACTCTCTGAGCCACAGCCCTTTGCCCAGCCAGAGAGTTTAGCATCAGTCTCCCAGGTAAGTGGCGACAGTTCTTGGTAACCAGGATGGTGCATGTTGGTTGATTACATCTGCAGGTGCGCTGCACAGAGCCACAGCATGCCAATCAGCATGTCGATTTTCCTTAAAGCACTGCCCAAAAGGGAGCCATTCCTTTTGTGCCTTTCCTTTTAGAAACAAAAGATTTCATGAGCAACTTCTTGCAGGCTGCTAGCCGGCAAGATGGCCACAGAGCCAGGGTGGGGACTGAACCTGTGGGTGTTTGTGAGCCTGTGGTCCATGAAACTGAAGGATCCCAAATTCCATTGGATTAAACTTTAACGAAGGCCACGAAGGTGAAAAGCGCTTTGTCTGTATGCAAAGCTTTGATGTCTCTGGAATGTACCTTCTGCGGCTCCGTCCTCAATCACTGTATGTTTTTTCCACTTGGACAAAGGCTGCTGCTAATAGCATTTCCCACCACCTTCAGCTGCTTCGCTCAGCTGCCAAGGCCTCAGTCTGAGCTGGCTGCCGTTTCCTGGCACCATCATCCGTTCCCAACTGACCGACTCTGAGGAATATCACACATTCAGACCCCAAAACTATGCTTGGTGGCAGGCAGAGGCAGAATCGCTGCTCCCCTCCTAAGTGCTTCCTACAGAAACACCCAAACTGGAGGAGGAAGAGGAGCCCTGCAGGGCATGGGCAGGGGTTCTCCTCTCTCTCTGGGCAGGGCAGCAAGCCCCTAGCCACATCCAGCTTGATTCAGCTCATCTCTGAACACAGGTAGCCTCTGTGTCAGATTTCACTTTGATCCCCGGGAGCTACAGGGATCTCAGCACTTCAGAAGGGAGGCAGCTGCTGAGCCAGAGTGATTGCAGGATTTCTTCCCCGAAGCCCAAGGCCAGGCATCCAGCCCTGCCTGCGTCCTGCATGAGTAACCACCTTCCAGCCTCACCCGGGAGGTCACTGCGTAGAAGACAGATGGCAGCTGGGCTGAGCTGCGTCCCCCCCCTCCTCCACGCCCCCCAGCAGCCAACCCGAACCCTCATGACCTCCTTTAGCAGCAACTGGCATTTGGCAAATGCCTACGTGCAGGAGTGGGGAGAGGGAGAGAGAAATGCCAGAGAGCACCACTAGGATTGCGTGTTCTCTAGGCTGGTCAGCTGCACCCCTGCCCCTGAAGTCAGGAGAAATAGAAGCAGCTGAGGGGAAGGGGGGGCAGGATTGATGGGCTGGCCACAGGTCCTTGGAGTCACAGCAGTGCGCCTGAGCTCCAGGATGGAGGCAGGAAGAGATTAATTAGAGCCTCCAAGCCCAGCCCATCCCACTCCATAGAACTGAGAGATATGGAGGATGGGGGCCTCAGGGTCAAATTCAGCTAAAACAAATAGACAGTCACACAGTCCTCCAGAAATAGAGTCTCCAACCTCCCTCAACCCACAGACCCCTCTCTCCTGCCAAAATGACCTCATAATGAGGAAGCAGCTGTAATGAGGGTTTGGACGCCTGGTAACTCACCTTCTTTGTCTCTGGGCTTTTAACATACCACTGGACACAGACTGTGATGTGGAAGCTTTAGTGATTTTTTTCTCATGTCTGCCAGCTAAATCAGAGGCCCGAATGCTGTGTATGACAAAACTGGAACATATGTATTTGGGGACATAATGTGTCATTTGTGGCCCTGGTGGAGAAGGGATGGAAATGGGGGGAGCCGGTATTTGGTGGGTGGTTACTGCATGATAAGGAAGAAAGCAAAATTCCTTGGAGCAGGGATGGACATGGGTCAACGGGGTGGGGGAGGTTTGTTAGAACTCTCAGACCAGAGTCCCCAGACTCATCAGCCTCACATTTCCCCAGAGAGGAACACACACACACACACACACACACACGCACACGCACACACACACACACCATGCTTTCTGCCTTCAGGCCTGCTTTGAGAAGGCACAATCCCAGGTGAACCCACTGAATGACAAATGCCTGGAGCTCCGTCTAAGAAAGGGCAGTCAAGGAGAGTGCGGCTGAGTGTGCCTTAGCATCCAGGGCTGGGGGGCCTTGAAGGCCTGCCTCTGCCTTCCGCCAGCTCGTGCTGAACCTGACCCACTCTACACAAAGGAGTAGCCGCCTGCTTTTAGTGATTTGCAAAGACTGGCATTGTAACCCTCTAGGATTTAAAAAAATCTGATTTAAAAATCCTTAGCGTAGTATAAATGTATCCTGCTGCAGGCGAAGTTCAGTGTATCTGAAGATTCAGATAAGGTTGCTGATGGGGAGATGGTGTGCATGTGTGTGTGTGCATTTTAAGATGAGCAAAAATGAAAAGTTTGTCTTACTGGTGAAAATGAGGAGTCAAAGACCTAGCCCATTTGCTTAGTGGATAGAGCATAACTGAAGGGCCCCAGGTTCGACTCCCAGTCAGGACATGTGCCTGGGTTGCAGGCTCGATTCCTTAGTAGGGGCCATGCAGGAGGCAGCCGATCAATGATTCTCATCATTGACATTTCTGTCTCTCTCTTCCTCTTCCTTTCTCGCTGAAATCAATAAAAATATACTTTCAAAAGAAAATGAGGAGTGAAAGAAAGCGATGATGGCGAGAGAAAGGAGGAGGAGAGCAGGAGGTAGAGCACACTTTCGGATAGCCCCTGAGAGCAGTGCCAATTCCGGACGAGCTCCCGTCCATGCCCTCAAAGTCACACTGCCGTGTCCCTCTGTGGAGCGCTGAGCCAGATGACACATGGTCCTGTGTCCAGTAGTCACAACTCATGCTGTTCGATGGTTAGATACGCCCATTATCCATCAATTTGTCAATCAGAAGGTTTATTGAGTACCCCACCAGGCTTCACAGGCCTGATCAATTTTTTTTAATTACATCCAGCTTACACGCAGCCAAGCCCAGCAAACAAGCTGAGCCCTCGTACCCCACTTGGAAATGAACATGAGGAACTGCTGGCCCTTGCAAACTCGGCCGCCGTGCTGATGAGCCGTCGTGTGCTGCCCTTCACGGATGGCAATGGTGTCACTGACCCTGTCAATAACAGGATGGGTTCTCAGACACGATGATCAGTCGGCCTGGGTCCAGCCACACTCTCCTCTAGGCCCTGTCCAATGCTATGGATTTCTGAAGAGGGGAGCGGAAACTGGGCACAGTCACCTCCTCCCAGGCATGTGAGCAATGGGCCTCGCTAAGGCTCTCAGTGCCTCATGCACCCAGCTTCACAGTCCAGTTCATTGTCTTACTTTCCAGGAAGAGCTGCTACATAGGTTGTAAGGGAAGGAAGGGCATGTGGCATTCCTGATGTGAGGCCCTGGGTACTGCAGAGAGGGAACCAAGAACATAGGAGGTGGCAGGAGCGCACTGTCCGAGGCCCACGGTGGCACATGGTCACCTGTTCTCCGAGCCGTGACCGAATGCCACTCTCATCGTCCAGAGCTGGGTCATCAAGAGGACCCAAAGCCTGTGTGCCTCTCCTGCATTTCAAACAGGCTTCCTAAGTCCTCTGTATTCCTAAGACTAACTAGTTCATTCATTAGTTTCCAACCACCCAGATGCTTAGCCACACCATCTATTTGGGTCAGCCCACCCTCCCTGATCCTGCTACTCCCCAAGCCATCTTGTCCTTCCTCGCTTAAATAAAATCAAGTTCAGGGACAGCCCGCAGGCATTAAGAGACACGCGGCCTTAGAGCTGAAATGCCTGGTTTGGGGTAAGTAGAATTCCCGCACCTCAGAAAGAGTGCCAGCAGCACACCCTGCCTCCCTAACCTGCCCAGACTCCTGGTTGCTCCAACTGCCTGCAGTGCAGGCCCCCAAACCCAGAGATCAAAGGGGGTCAGTTCACAAAGTCCTTTGGCCAACATGGCTCATGCAACAATTAATTCACCTGTCTGGCTCTCTGTCTCTGTCCCTCTGTGTGTGTGTGTGTGTGTGTGTGTGCGCGCGCACCTGTGTGTGCCTCTCTGTCGCCTGTCTCTGCAGGGAAAGTCGCTGGCGGGCAAGCGCCTCACCGGCCTGATGCAGTCCTCCTGACAGTTCCCACCGCAGGGCCTGGGCCCGAGGACCACGGGGGCAGGAGGCGGCGCTCCACATCCATGGACAGAGTGTCCTTGCGGGGAGATTTGGTCACTGTGACAGAGAGTGAGGGCAATGAAGGGCGACCGCGGGGAGACTCGGTGGGTGAACGGGAGGACCTGAAAGAAAGTCCACAGAGCCTGGGGTTGGCCCGGTAGAGGCCCCTGTTTACAACCCTCCATCCTTGTACAGTTGTGTGCAACACCCCGCTCTCTAAGAGGCCCTTGTCCTAACTCGTTCAGGGGAGAGCTTCTTGTGGGGTGTTGTGACTATCACTTGAGATATATTCTTCTATCGTCACTCCTCCCTCTGCCTGGGGGATCCTGCCATCCAGCCAAGGCAAGAAGAACCAGCTGGCCCTGCGCACACCCTGTGTTACACCCCATCCCCACTGTCTCTCTGGTGCACCCACAGCACCCACCACAGTTGTAGCCACTGCATCCCCACCGCCTCCCGCCTCCCCCATCTTTGTGGCCACCCACCCTCATGCGACACGTCCCGATCACGTCGTCAGCACGGAGCAACCCCCAGAGGCCACCTTCTGAAGAGGCGTCCACAGGCACGCTGGCCGCCTTTGGGTCCTGCAGGCCATCCCGCGGGTCCAGTGCCAGAAGCACCAGCGCAGGTGAAAGAGCGTGTGGCTTAACAGATTCTGACCATCTCTTTAAACGTGTGTGGTTTCATAATTTATTGTTTTTGCCCTTTTCCTTGGTTTCTTCCCTCGTGTTTTACTCAAAATAAACATGGCCATGAACTCGGGGGCCCTTGGGATCCTCCCCTGCAGCAGCCCCAGGTGGAAGCTGGGAGGGTTCCCAGCGGGGGCGTTGCTGGGTCACAGGGCTGGCAGCCCCGGGGTTATGGCTTCCTGGTGGGCGTGGCCAGGCTCCTGCTGGGCTGTCTCAGTGCTGGGTGAAGCTGGAGGGGACTTGGCTGCAGAGGGACTAGGCCAGGGCCAGTAGTCCTCTGACAGCCCACAGAGGCACCCACTAAACAATGCCGGTCATCAAGGGAAAAAGCCGACAGAATGCAACACCTGCGAAAACCTGCAAACGAGCCATTGGTATTCCCTTCATGTGTGCGTCAAAATGCTCATCTGCCCACTTTGCTGTGAGGTAATGTATGTAGAGCACTGAGTCAGGTGCCTGACACATAGTAGGTGCTTAGCAAACGGTAGCTATTGCTCTCATCATTGTCATTATCATGTGACTCCCATGGGCCTAGGAACAGAGCAGTATTAAGCAATGTGTTTTTTAATGCGGACACTCACTCCCCCACGTGCTGTGACCATCCTCCTTTGATCTATTTTTGGCCATACGTGAGAAATCGCCCTTGGGACTTATAAACAGCAAACATAGAAGCAAAAAAGCGGTCACTGGTATTTCTTTACTCCTGCAGGCAAATTCACCAGCTGGCGGCCACAGGCACATGAGCTTGTTTGCAGACCCTGCCTCCTGGGGTCTCCCATAACCATCTTTCTGACCCCCACCCCTACCCCCCTAGCCATGTCAAATGTCTTTCTACCCAGCCCTGTCCCCAGGGTTCCAGCCTTCCATCCGTCACAGTGGGGCCGCCGTGGGCATTAGGAGTCTTGGTGAGGTTTATACCCTTGTGGGTTCTCGACCACCATGCCGCAGTTTCCCCCACTGGCAGCAGTTGCTCTCTCTTCGAGGTACAAACCAGATGGCATGTGTGGAGTCCTCAGAGTGTCTCCAAAGGTGGCGTTACAGACCCAGACTCCATGAGGCCTCAGCGCAGAGCTTGGCCCTTGGCAGATATGAGATAATGACTAAAAGGAAGCCCTGTCCCACACTACGGGGCCTTTTGAGCCCTCCTTTCCCTCCTTTTTTATCTTGCTTTTCACATGGAGCCCAATTGCAGTTTAAGTTCCTCTGTACCCAACTTCACCCAAAGGAAGTTCCTCCCTGCCAAGGGCCCCCGCTGTGCTGACATCAAGGCACAGGGTATGTGGACAAAGGTAGTTCCAAAATAGCAGGTGCCTCTGTGCCCTCCCTTATGCAGGGCAAGGGCCTGGTCCTCCTGCTCTTCCGCAGGGCTGTGGACAGGGCAGGGCTGGCTTCCCTGGCCCCTGGATGGCTGTTTCTGAGTGATGCTGGCCTGAGACTTGGCCCACCCTGGAGGCTCCCAAAGGGCCCGCCTAAAGCCAAGTGGACTCCAGCCTTGAGATGGAGCAGGCTGGAAGCTTTCTAACACCTCCGGGGACATCCAGAGACAAAGGCCAGCTAGCAGGCTCAACAGAGTTAAGGGCACTTCAGATGGATTCACACCCAGAGCAATACCCCTTCATCCCACCTCCCAGCCAGGCATACCCAGTCCTATGACCACCACCACGTGCTAGTAGATCATGTCTAAAAACAAAGGGATGGAGTTGCTTTGCCCAAGTTGGCCAGTCCAAGGTCAGTCTACTATGCAGACCTTAGAAGGGAGGTACACTTGGGAAATCAGGTCTTGGCCAGTTTCTCATTGGCTTGGTCTACACAGCCAAATTCAGATCAGATTAGACTTTTGAAGGCAGTTCTGCAACAAAGCATGTTCCCCTGCCTCCAAAAGCTTCCTTAGCTCCCCTGACTGGGCATAGTCTCTGGGCCGGGACCCTGCCCACTGAGTCGCCAACTCATCATGTTGACAGCCCCACAGCCAAAGCATCAGGACAGCCTTAGAAGCAAACACCCACCCATCAGGACAGACACACAGACACTAGGCATTGGGAAATGCCTATAAGGGAAGAATAATTGTAGGTTGGCACATGTAAATGCCTGGCAGCAGTCAGAGGACCTGCCCTACCTAGCAGAAACTCTCTGGGGCAGGAACAGGGCTCCTGTCCTTCTAGAAAGTGATGCTTTGATCTGCTGGGAATGTATTGCTGTGCCCCAGGAACACAGCGGGGCCCAGCCCACCAGTGCAGTCTGCTGGTCAAGCTCCAGGCCCACCTCTGCCAAGGTCAGGTACAGGCCAGCACCCAGGAGAGAACGCTCACCACTCTGAGTTGCTTCTTGGACCAGTGAGCACCTGGGGACATGCTCTGGGAGCTTTTTCCCTGGCAGGATTGCTGGTGTGTTCAAACTACCTCACCAATGGGACACTGAACCAGGAGCCTGCCACCCATTGGGCCCTTGGCTGGTTGTGGAAGTTGGTGTGTTCCCTAAAATGCACCCCTCCTATTGTGCTCCAAATGCATGGATTTTGAAAGCTACCACTAGGAAGCCTTTCCAGAAGCTGGAAAGGGTTGAGGACTGTTGGTGTTCAGGTCTGTACGAAGTATTGGGGGAGGTGTTCCAGCAAAGTCCAGGAGCTGGGAAGCCCAGAGTGCAGGAAATAACGTGCCACCAGCTTGCAAAGGGCTGGCCAAGTTGAGTACATAGCAATGACCACGTGTGACACAGTCCAGTAGTGGCCAAATGAATCCCTGATAACTCACCACGGGACCCTCTGAAGAGAGGCCTGTGCTTATGTAACCATGGCAACAGCAGACGCCAGCAGCCTACTCATTAGTACCACCCGATGATAGGCATTCCCCGGGCACAACCCAAGGGCCATAAAGTAGCAAAGTAGCAAATGTAGCAATAAGAGGCCCAGGGCTGTAAAGGGACAGGGTCCACATGACCCAGCCTCTGCCCTCTTCCCAACCCCGACAAGGGCTCCGAGGCAGGAGCTGCCAGCTGTCTGGGAGAGAGGCCCTGCTCCGGGCCCAGGGGTCCTGGTCCGTCTTCTCTGCCCACTCACCGCATGATCACAGACACGTCGGAATGGCCTTCTCGTAGTGCATGTGGTTCTTATTAGTTTATTTTTCTGGAATTTGGGGATTGGACCCCAGAACCAAACATGCTGGTACAATCTAAAAATAAATTACTTGAACCCACTATAGTCCAGCGAACTCTGTGTGGCTCCTTGGTTTGGGGGTTCATTGGGCAGAATGTACCTAAAAATCTACCACCGCTCCTCACTCCCCACTCCTCACCCTGCCCCATTAAACACCTGCCTGCATCTACACATGCACGCACACAGCCTGTGAGTGAGGGGACTCACTCCCTGCAGGATGCTGGGGCAGGATTCATCCTGGAAGACTGGGAAGGTTGTAGCACCAGAAGGCTGAGGCCCCTGACTCTACCAGGGTCTCCTTGGCTGGGAGGTCTCTATGCCCCATTCTCTGTGCTCAGCCACAAAACCCAGCGGCCTGACAGCAGCAGTTGTGGCCAGACACAGCTCTACTCTTAAATAAAGTCCCAGGATCAAAGTCTGCTGCATACAGACGGTGCTCCTTACTTAGAGTCTTGGTTTCCTGAGCGACAAGCAGTCTCATCTCCCTCTAACGCCAAAGCAGTGTAACTTTGAGAGCCTGGAAACCAGGCTGACAAGAGGAGGAAGAGAACACAGTAAACACACACACACACACACACACACACACACACACACACACACACACACACACAGTACTACAACCCTATGAACAATGAGGCTGGCCCCTAACAGCTCGCTTCAGTGGCAGAAATGTTGTTCCTGAAAGTAGAAATTATCTCAGAGGTATAGGAATGGATCTTTGGTCACATTTACATGGAAACCAATTTGTCTCCCAACCTCTGGGCCAACTCCCAGAGCAGGACTTCCTGCGCCACAAGGTCAAGACCAAGGTCACACCTGTGACAGCACCTGAAATGTCAGGTCTGTAGCATATCCCAGTGTCAAGTTTTGGCCCATAACAAAAGATCCATGCTTCCCTGTCTTCCCTGACCATGGCCACCACCTCCAGGGAACCCGGAACTCCACCTCCCCAGCCAAGCCATCTGGCTTCTTTCCAAAATCTTGTTTAGCATGCTGTCACTGTGCACACACACGACCCTGCTGAGCCCAGGAACAGATCTGCTTCAGGTCCCGGGCAGAGGTGGGGATTTGGGGGCTGTCAGCTATAACACTAAGTGCTGTGCCCACCCGAAATTGTCTGAAACCCGCCCTGACGGCTTCCTCTCTCCCCACACACTTTTGGGGACTTCTAGTATAAAGAGCATGAGTCTGGCCCTGGCCGGTGTGGCTCAGTTGATTGAGCACCATCCCATGCACCGAAAGGTCTCAGGTTTGATTCCCAGTCATGGCACATACCCAGGTTGCAGGTTCTGTCCCCAGTTGGGGTGCGTACAGGAGGCAACCAATCGACGTTTCTCTCTCTCCCTCTCCCTTCCTGTCTAAAATCAATAAAAACGTATTTTTTAAAAGAGCATGAGTCTGTCCTTTCCCTTGGTGCCAGCTTCCAATTGTTCATTGGTCCCAGTCTCCAAGGGACCGTCAGGGCCTCTGATGGGTGCCTCTGACCCTAGGCTTTTCCTGGGATGTGGTAGCCTCCAAACTCTGTGACTTAGAGAAGCATCCAAGATGCCCTGTCCTATTGGACCACAGAGCTCTGCTGACACGCTTTCCCTCCACCTCCCTTCCTGAGCAGAAACACCCAATGAACTCCCAGCTCCCCTTACTGGGACTTCCTTTAGTGCCTGCCGTGTGGTTACAGGATATGTCCCAGGCCCCTCACATGAAGAGGCATGCCTCCCTGGCCAAGGAGAGGCTTTAGGGGTCTGGCTTGTTTTAAAGAGGCTCAGGGTGGGGGTGCAGCCCGGCTTGAGCTCCACCTGGAACAGAGCTCTCTGTTCTGCTCCTACTCCCTTAAAACCCTGGGCTCAGTCCCCTCAGCACCTTGGAGCTAGCCCAGCCACATCTGGCTTATTTCAGCAGATAAAAACAGCTCCTGATTGAGAGGGCTGAGCCACACACCTCAGTTGGAGCACGAGTTACCCCATTTATGAAACAGGAATAATATTTTTGAAATCTTAAGGTTGTTGTGAATGAATACAGAGGGCCTACCCAGTGCCTGGCACAAAGTAGATGCTCATGAGATGGGTGCTTTTATTCGCTGTTGCCGCACTGGAGAGAGGCACTGAGAAATGGTGAAGATAGAACACATCTGTAAATCCCCACTGGGCAGCTTTCCCCTGAGTGCCAACCCCTGAGTGCCAGCCCAAGTGCCATTGGGAGGCTGTGGGCTTTGTGCAGGTAGCAGCCTCTCTTGCTGTGACAAGCCCCTTGCTTTCTTCTTCCCAGCTGGGGCCTGGTTCCCTTACTGTCACTTGCATGGCCTCAATCAATAATCCTGCCTTAGGCCTCAGTAAGTAGCACAAGAGAAGGCTGGGGGGCTCCTCCTCCAGACCCTAAATAGAAAACGTTAGAGGTCTGACCGTCCATCTAGATTGCCATTTGTCTGACAGGCCTCCGTGGCTGCTTCATGGGGATTTGGATTCTGAGCTCTTGCTCAAAATACTCCATTTTGGGCCAATAACTCAGACCTTGGCCCTAGAATGAGGGGCTAGGCAAGGCCTGTCCTCTCAGAACGGCCAAGACGAACACTGACACACGTGTGCCTTGTTCCTAAAATGGCCAGCCAAGTCAATGAGGTCTATGTAACCTCTTTCTCCCATCACATCATGGAAGGACTGTTCCAAGTTGGGAGGAGGAGGAGGAATCAGGGAGGGAAGGTTTAAAAATGAGACAAGGGCTTGGATATCTCCACCTGCATCTCCTGCCCCATGACCACACCTTCCGTAGAGAGTCGGTGAATATTAGTACTGAGAGGGACCCGAGAGGTTTTCTGTCCCATAGTGTGTGTGCTTACATTTTGTTTACTGAGCTATAATTTACATCCAATGGAATTCGCCCTTTTTAGATGTAGTTAGGACTTTTGCCCAACTTATATCAAAAATCAAGATAGAGAGTAATTCTATCATCCCGAAGTTCCCAGGTGCCCCTATATGGTTAATCCCCTCTCCCCACCCCCTGTCCCAGACAGCTATTGATCTGTTTTCTGACCCTACCGTTGCATTTTTTTTTTTTTTTTTCAAAAAATCAAGTAAAGGGAATCATACAGTATGTGGCCTTTTGAGTCTGGCCTCTCTCACTTAGCACAGTGCACGTCGTTGCATGTGTCAGCAGTCCATTCCTCAATGTTTTGTTGTTACACATAAAGAAACTGAGGCCCGGGGGCGGGGGGGGGGGGGTGGAGGCAGAGAAGAGGTGGAGGAGCAGGGCCTGAATTCCAAGTCCCCACGACCACCTGCCCTTCAGGCCCATTGGCCACAACTTCTTTCATAAAAAGCCTTTTTTTTTTAACTCTCAAAGTCCATGAACCCCTGTATGAGAAAGCACATGATCACAGAATTGGCACACTGAGAAAAAAAGCTTGATTATTCATCCTACAGGAGCTACTTCTGGGAAACTAAGGGGAGCAATGGTGCATATCAGAGCAAGGCATTATTTATTCAGTTAGCAAGTAGTGCTTCGTAGACCCTACCAATAACTCTGGAGCTCTCTCGTGCTTTCTCCAAATAGATTAGCACGGAATGATGAAGCATTAAAAGCTACCTGGAAGCAAAGTGCTGGAACAGACCCAGGGACAGAGGGATCCAGGGTACAGCGGTGCAGCCATGAAAACCAGGCCAACTGAAGAGATAATTTGGGGATTCTCTCCATTAGAGATCTCAAAATCCAGAGGTTGCAAGTACTGGAGTTTCTTAAAAATCATCATAAACTCATAAGTTTAAATATATTTAGTAGATTTCATTCCATTACACTTATTATCCTTATTGATGTCCAAACTGTCCCATTTTGGGCCAATAAAAGCCTATACATGATGGCTCCTGTGTCTTTTAGACATGACCTTGGCAGTCTTTGATAGTTCCATTACTACCTGGTATGGCACAATAATGCAGAATCATCCTGTACACTTCCTGTCTTGTACCTAAGTTACAAGTGAGTGAAAGTCTAATGAATGCTTTGCAATAAAATCGGGGTTTCTATGACAGATTTTGCAATGACAGTTGAGTGTCCATGCTTCCAGACTATCCAAATTGAAAATTCCTTTAACAATCAACTAGCCTAGAGCCTTCATTCCACAGAATAAGAGGCCCACAAATATCAAGTGATTTACATAAGGCTACACAGGGCTATGGCAGTGCAAGGGTTGAAGACTAGGTCCCCTGAATCCTGATCTTTTGTGATTCCCACAGCTCTACCTCTCCTTAATGTGTCCTCAACCCATCTAATCAAGCTTTTCCACTCAAGCCACACCCTAGCCTTTGATGTGTGCTGAAAGGTGGACAAAGAAAGTGGAAAATCCCGATTTCAAAACTTACTGTAAAGCTACAATAATTGGGATAGTATAAGAATAGATCAATTGAATAGATCTGAGAGTATAAAAATAAATCCATACATTTATGGCCAATTGATTTTTTTAAATATATGTTTTATTGATTTTTTTACAGAGAGGAAGGGAGAGGGATAGAGAGTTAGAAACATCGATGAGAGAGAAACATCGATCAGCTGCCTCCTGCACATCCCCTACTAGGGATGTGCCCGCAACCAAGGTACATGCCCTTAACCAGAATCGAACCTGGGACCCTTCAGTCCACAGGCCAACACTCTACCCACTGAACCAAACCGGTTAGGGCTGGCCAATTGATTTTTAGCAAGAGAACCAAAACAATTCAGCAGGGAGGGGACTGTCTTTACAACAAATGGTACTGGAAACTAAATGAAATTGAAGTTAAAGAGTGAAGTTGGACTCCTACCTCACACCATATACAAAAATTAACTCAAAATGGATCAAAAATATTAATATTGTAAAATTCTTAGAAGAAAATATATAGGTAAATCTTCATGACCTTGGATTTCGAGGGGGGAGTAAACCTAGGTGATTCTGATACACAGTCATATGGGAACCACTGGACTGGAGATTCCTATGGTTTTTTTCAGCCTGAGAATTACATGGAAAGAGAGTTTGAATGAAGTCAGAAAAAGTCCTATCTACTGCTTTCCAACCAAAATGCCCACCAGTGTTCTCCACAGGACAAAGGTCCATGCACTGTGGTCTGGATGGACCCAGAATTTCCTAAACCAACTCCAACCCCCTCCCCCTCTGCTGGGTCTCTGCTTGCCACCCACACAAAGCAACCTGGAAGGTAGGTTCTTCATTTAGGGGTTAAGGATAATTATGAACACATGTGCACACACACATGCACTCACAGACATGCACATGACTATGAGCTGATCTATTGAGCAGTTATATGCTTCTCTTCATGCAAAACTTTGCCAGAGTGAACTTGCTGAGCCTGCAGATGAATGCATCAAGTCAGAAACAAAGGGAGAGCACTGGGATCAACCCAAAAGATAAATTACAAATAGAATCAATGGCTCTTCCTCTCGCTCTGCTGTGGAGGCATGTTATCAGTTGTCAGGACATGCCCAGTGGCTGGCAACAGCCCCACACACAAACACACACACAGATCCACAAGGTCCTTCCCTGGTCAGGCATGAAGCAGAGGTGACCTTGACACTTCTCACTCCTAAGCCTTTAGCTAAGGCTTATGACTTCCTTCAGGATTCTGAGCTTTGGGCAGAAAAAAATCGAACTTTCCCTTTGGCTCTTGCACATGGTACCAGCTGGCGAGCCCACAGAGCTTCTGCCAGTTCATTCACACAATGTTCTGTGCCATTCCCCAGTCCCTGCTGTCCCTCCCGCCCCTCCACAGCCCAGCCTCATGTTAGGACAGAATAGGAGTGACCACCCAGCAACTGGCCCACAGTTGAAGGAGGAACTGGCAGAGGCAGTTGTTTTATGTAAAGAAACTGAGGTCCGGGGGGGAGGCAGGTAGGAGGTAGAGGAACAGGCCCTAAAGTCCAGATCCCCAAGGCCAACCACCCTTTCGACACCCCAAAGAAGATCGGTGGGAGTGAGCTAGGACTGATAAACGACCCCCGGGCAGGTCTGAGGGAAGGCATGTCCCGGGAAGTTTAAGTTTATAAAAGCTTGAGATTGGCCATGCGGCAGGTGTTGTACCAGCTGCTGAACTTACAGAGTGGAGTAAACGTGCTGCTTGTCCTCAAAGATGACACCTTTCAGCAGAAGATCCAGAACATGTAATCAAGGAGACACAAGGCAGAGGGCGTAGGTACAGATAAAATGCACATAGCAAGGGGCAACTACCTCTCCCTGAGGAGATGAGGAAGGAGTGACTCAATGAACACGGAGGCAGAAAGGAAGAGGTGAGTGTTGGATGATTCAGAGGATTCAAATGAGGGTGAGGAATGGTGTGGGATCAGTAGACCTAAGACCGATGAAAAGGGTGTGAGGACAGGGCTGGCAGGCTAGGAGTAGGTTTTCTGGGAATAAAAGTAGTGAAGAAGGTGAAATGATGAGAGGTGGTGTTCAGAAAGGTCATTTCAGAGTTTATTATTTCAGATGTTGAAGTATCCAGGGCGAGGCCATGGGAGTAGCTGAACTAGAGAGGAGCCAGCAGGTCAGAGTGGAGGGGGTAAGGGTCATCCCAGGGAATGTGAGGTCACTTGCAATGACAATAGGATGTGGAGTGGAGGAACAGCCCAGGAGTCAGTGACTAGAGTCCACGTCTCGGGGGAATATGCAGACGTGACCTGGAGCTCCATAGAGGGCATTGAGGATGAGCAGAGGGTGGACTAATCAACTGGTGATGTTCCTTCAGAAGGACAAGGCTCCGGGACAGAGTTCACAGGTCAGTGCCTGAAAGCAGCGGTGAGAGGGAAGGGAAGGGCGTGTCTGCCTCCAGCTTCACCCAGATTGCCCGAGGGATAAACCTTTCTCCCTCCCCTCCCAGCCTCCCCAGCTCCATCACTCCAGGAAATAAAGCCAGCCCCTTTGGAAGCCGGTGCCCTGTGTGTTGCTCAGCGCAGAGCAGTCCCTGGACTAGATGACTCCTGCTCCGGCTCCTCTCTGAAAATGCGTCCTAGGACGGCTCTGGGCTCCCCATCCCGACCTTCAAGGGCCATCTGGTGGGACTGCCTCTCGGGGGAACAGTCTGATGACACTATCCCTTTGATTTTTCAGTCAGACCCCTGGACAGGGTTCAAGGTGAAGTGCCTCATACAACCGTGTTCAGCCTCCAAGAACATGGTTGCGAACGATGTTCCCCTGCGGAAAGGGGAGCCAAAGGTGACAGGGGACTGCAAACAAAGGAGATCTGATAGCAAGCAGGTTTCATTAGTAATATTAATTGACACCAAATTCTGAATCTGGGCCCCAGTTTGAAAATCAAAGGCTCTAGGATGCCTGTGCCTTTCAGGTGGAAATAAATCCATAGGCTTTGTGGCAGCACAGACTTCTGTTCGGAGAGCACGTCCCTCGTGTTTCTGGAACCACTGGAGCGATCTGAAGGGTGAGACTGCTGGTGGAGGCCCCCAGGCTCATGAGGCTGAATCCCCATTTTGTTTATTAAAGCAGTGTTCATGCCTAACTGCCCTGAAGTTCCCAGCAGGAGGCTGTCAGTAACGAGGAAGCCATACACTCTCTCTAACTCAGGAGCCATACCGACACCATCAATAATTTTCTCTTGCCCAGAATTCTATGTTCATAGCCACATGAAATTCATATCTGTATGAAACCTTTCTGAGCAAATACATTGGAAGATTGCAATGTCATAGGCCAGTGGTTGGCAAACTCATTAGTCCACAGAGCCAAATATCAACAGTACAACGACTGAAATTTCTTTTGAGAGCCAAATTTTTTAAACTTAAACTTCTTCTAACGCCACTTCTTCAAAATAGACTCACCCAGGCCGTGCTATTTTGTGGAAGAGCCACACTCAAGGGGCCAAAGAGCCGCATGTGGCTCGCGAGCCACAGTTTGCCGACCACGGTCATAGGCTAAAGGTGGTCTAAGGTGCCTAAATTTGGAACATTTGAGCAAAATCTCTCAGACAACAGAGTTCTCTGTTTACACATGGCCAGGACTCTCCATTCCTGCAGCACTCGCCTGTCCTTGGCACTTACCTCTGGCCTCCATCTCCCACCCTCCTGCCTCCGCAGTTGGCCCCTTTAAACCCCTTACTTGGAAACGCACACACATTTAGTGCAGCTCCATTTCTTAGCACAGCAGGGCAATAGCGGAGATGTCCCCAGGAAACATCAAGATGAGTATAAATTGAAGAAACCTGGGGTAAGTAATAAAACGCACTCAGGGCGAAGTGTCTTCACACCTCACACCTGCCTGGCCGGACACCACAGCTCCAGCTACACATGCCACAGGAAGCACAGCCCACCACACAGGCTTAAAGGGGACTTGGGGTTTCCTGGTGCCCTTGGAAGGAGCCCAGTGCTGCCCCAAAAAAAGAAAGTCACTTCCTCCTATCACTGAGCTGCTATTTTCAGATCTGAGGGGCATAGAAGAAGCTCAGATTAGTGACACTCTAACCTGGGTCATCAGCCCCAGGAACGGATAGACATTGTTTCGAGGCCCGAGTCACATCTCACTTTAAATACAGGAAGAAGTCAAAGTGTGTCACCTTCAAGTGAGGCACTGAGGCTGGGTGAGTGGCCTGGGAATTGGCACAAGACAAAATCTCTTCTCTCCTCTTAACCTGCCCGGCCCCTGCAGCAATGGCTGGAATTCCCTCACTCCTGGATTCTGACTCACGGCTTGTCTACTTCTCTCTTCAGCCCAGAACACAAATAGCCAATCTACCTGCTCTGACCATTAGAACTTAATTCCCCTCATTTGAAAGACCCTCGTGTTACTGATTTGGAAAAGAAAATGGTCTTTGAATTTTTCTTTGGCTTGAGAGGAGTTTATTATTTTCTGGGACATATCCACATCCTCCTCCTCCCTAAGGACACACCTCCCTAGATGAGCCCCTACTCCCCCCTCCTAATGCCTCGGGTAAACCTCTAATCTTACTCCCCCAGCCTCCATGCCCCACCTGCCATCAAATCCTATCTATTCTGCTTTGCCCCATTCTTACTGCCTCTGCCTCAGCTGAGGTCTGGAACTTGACCTTGACTGTGTGCCACAACATCCTTGTCTTGGGCCAAAAGCCTCCAACAGTATCAAAATATATCCATTTTCTGCTTAAAACATCTCAGTGGCTCCCCACTGCCATCGGCACTCACACAGTTCAATTTCACAAATGTGTATTGCGCATTCATGACACATCAGGCCAAAGCCAATGACACAAAGGCAATGGAGGCAGAGTCTGCCAGGGGGCTAGGCACACAATGAACATAGCTTCGTGTGGAAAGCGCTATAGTGCAAGGAATTACAGAGCGTTTTACAGTCTGTAAAGCTGGGGCCAGAGGCTGGAAGACCCTATAGAAGGCTGGTGACATTTGTGCTGAGGCTTAAGGGTGAGTAGGCATTTGTCAAGTGGACACTGATGAAAGGAATGTTGAGGGATCTTTCAGAAAAAGGGAATGACTTGGACAATGGCATAGAACTGTGGAAGCTCCTGAGTGGTTCAGGGCCTCTGAATGGGAAACCATTGTCCCAGGCCATCACTGTCACTTGCCACACGTCCCAGAAGATCATCAAAATTAGGTCAGAGTGCTACACCAGGTGGGAAATCAGTCATCCAAATAACAATCCCAATTCAGAATGCAGCCCCCTTCCCACAGACCTACTAAAGGGCTATGGAAGGTCAGGAAGAAGAGGAAACATTCAGCCCTGATGCCCAGAGGCACCGAAGAGAAGTCTGTGGACCAGTCTTCATTGGCATCTCTCTTGAAAAGAGGCATTTTCACAGTCCTAGCATAACTTACCCAGTGACAATGAACAGCCCCACTGATGTCCTAGAGACCCATCCCTCAGAATGTTGGCTGCTCAGCACTAAGTGCTACAGTCAAGGGCATTGTGCCTGACCACAAAGTACTCACAATCTCGGTGAGTATGTGAGACTCATGCAGAGCGATGAGTGAGCATGGCAGCATATAATGAAGTGCCCACCTGAGGGTCATAGCAGGAACTGAGCTCCTCAGATAGTGTAAGTCAGATCAGAGTGGGCTGGAGTCATCAGGAATCGGGGTGTGCAGGAGGCAGCTGATCGATGATTTTTTCTCATCATTGATGTTTCTATCCTTCCCCCTCTCTCTCCCTTCCTCTCTCTGAAATCATGAAAGAAAGAGAGAGGAAGGAAGGAAGGAAGGAAGGAAGGAAGGAAGGAAGAGAGGAAGGAAAGGAAGACAAAGAACAATGTGAGGGAACACTATCAGTCAAGGCAAGGACACCTGGCCCCTTAGTATTGGAAGATGTCTTGGTGCTCATCCATGCAAATTCTTAGCCACCACAAAACCCCTCCTGAAGCACCCTGACCCTCCAAGCTCTTAACTGGGTGCTGTCAGAGCCAGAGAAAAGAATTGAGTGGAAGGATGGTGTAGCAGACACAAATCCCTCTCTGTGCTGCCTTTCCCGATAGTGACCCCTTTCTCTAAAAAGCCAGTGTCTTAAATCTTAAAACATCTTCCCTTGAGGCTCAGGAGACAACCCTCCCCCCTGACCCTATATCTCAGCAAAAATGTCATCCTCACCCAGGGCAACAGATTTGCCCTGCAGAGCAGAGACATCAGCCTCCATCCTCGGCATCCATATTCATGGGAAGTGCTCACGCTCTGACCTGTAGCCTGTGTGGGATGTCAGCCTGGGAGCCAGAGCTGATGGTCCCCAGAAGTGCACTTCAGGAATTAGCCCACAGCCATCTGCCTCTCCTCCAAGTAACTCGGGCCCTGGGAGGAATAAACAGCTGTTGTCATTGCCGTCCCAGAGAAGCATGAAATCGGGCACAGAGGAAGGGCAGCACCTTTCAGAGCCAAGGCTGCGCCTGAGAGTGTTTGAAGGTTATTAGTGTGGCTATAATCAGGCCATTAGCCCAATGCAGGTGGAGAATGAAGTGGCTTTGAATTGCTTTCCAGAGAAAGCAGAGCCTGTGTTGGTATAATCTATGCATATGACCTCTTCCAAGTAGCTCTTCAGCTTCCTACATGACCAAGGAGCTAGGACTTGGGTCTCCAACTAACCACAGTCAGAACTATCCACTTCCCTGGCCCTCATTAGGCAGCAGGGCCTGCCAGCGAAAGCCCTGCCCTCTGCCTCCTCCACATGCCCTGTATGAGCAAGTACGAGCCATGAGCCCCCTTCTTATACACCCAGCCAGGGTCCAGAGCCTCAGTTGGCTCATAAACACTTCTTTTCAGTTCATAGGCAGGTGGCCTCATTATGCATCCCAGTGTGGGTAGTGTCCAATGCCCATTGCCCAGGGTGGCCATCCTGTCTCCCTCAGACTTCCCAAGGGGACTCGACAGCAATCTGATTTCTAGGGGCAGATGAGAGAGGAGTCTTCAGAGTCCCCTGTAGATGAAACTTCCTGCCCAGACCCTTCTGAGCCACTTGGCTGACCCAGGCCTTCTCCTTCAGAGGCTGCAGAAAGAGAAAGGAGTATTCCTACCTGCTACTCCTTGGGGTTCCTTGTCTGTTTATGGCACCCCCATCCAGTTGTTTCCCCAAGATTAAAGTTTGGGTCTTATCCTTTCGCTCAACCTGTTCTACATCCAATCAATTACAAATCCTATACAGTACTTATATCCCTCCAGCCCAATCACCCTCCTTCCCCTTCCCCCCAGCTGTTTTCAGCTCCCACCACCACAGCCTGCCTGGGCCCTCTGCATGCAATTCTGTCCCCCTCCAATCCAGTTTCCACACTGCAGCCAGAATCATCCCCCAGGAATTTCAGATCTGATTCTCCGATGCCTCTGATCAATCCTTCCATAGCTCTCAGTGTCCTTGGGAAGGTGTTCAAACTCCTCACATGACCCTTTGCACCTCCAGGAGTCTATACTGCGGCCACACTGAAACTGCTCACGAATCCCAACAGGTCTGCTTATCTCACTCACAGACCTTGCACATGCTGCTGCCTCTGACCGGAACGTTTTCCCTTCTCTCCCTACTCGATTAAATCCTACTCCTTCTTAGAGCTTGGCTCAGACTCCCTCTCCAGGAGCCATTTCCAATCCTCTTCCCACCCCCACCCCCCAAGTTTGGGATAAGGGCCTCTTGTTATGTACTTGCTGCACTGATTATTCATACATCTTCCTCCCCCACCAGTCTATGGGATCCTTCAGGGCAAGGCTACGGTTGTAGTCAATTTAGTATCCAGTATGCCTATTACAGCACAGAACACTAGGAAAGCATTTAAAGTGTCAAATGGTTGAATTCATGAAAGAACAAATAAAATAATGGACAAGGTTGCAAATCACCCAATGACCCAATGGGGCAGCAGCTTGGGGTGAGTGTAATTGGGGATGAAATAGCCGAATCACACATGCAAATCACACATGCAAAACTGAAAAATGTTTTCAAATAAAGTACCTTCAGTTCCACCTTAGTTTCCTCCGAACTTTTAACTGATGCATTCCCCCAGACCTACCCAATCAAATGTGTCCCATCTTGGTTCTGTGAGTCTTATCACTGACCTAAGTAACAGAGTTTGGTATTAACATGGAGCCTAGCCTGACTCGTGTTGGATTAATTACTTAGCTATGATGCAAGGACTAGGAGCTTATTTATAGCCTCCTAGTTCCCCTTCCATGGGAACTTTGTTGTGCTAGGATGTGCTTTTCAAACCTGGGTTGGGTAACATAACCTTTGACACACTTGTCCACTCCCTTCAGAGTGGTTTGCTGGGAGTGAGGCAAGAACACCATCTTCTGAGCTGCTGTTTGCTGGTTCCATGAACAAGCGAAGGGAAGCCAACTGAATTACAACCTGACTCACAACGTGGAAACCACTCCGTCTGGCTCAGCCTTCTTCTCGGGTCAGTTTTTCTATCAGTCCTCCTTGGTGCCCCCAGGCCTCCCCAGGTCTCTCTCACAAGCTGGCAGATATATTCGATGAAATGCTGGCAAACTGACATACAGATGGTCACCCATATGGTGCCAGTTTGGATCTGACTTCTGGAGAAAATTCTGGAAGCCCACTCAACTATGAAGGACACCCACTGGCTTCCTGCACTAAGATCCAAAGCTGACTGCTCATGGGGACACAGGTGGGAAGCAGGTGTTTCACATAAATGGACCACCCTCTGCTAATCATCACCAATCAAACCAGTGGTGCAGAAGAAAACAAAATGAGAAAGGATTATCATCCAAGAGAAGAAATGAACTAGTGGCCAAGGAGACAGGGATGAGTCTGGATTCCCATAACATAAATGGCCATATTTTAGGCAGGCTTTGCCTTAGAGCATGCCAGAAACTTGGAGACAGAGTATGTGAGGACTTCAGATTTCATCCCAGTTGATGCAAATCTGGGGATGTTCAATCTGATAAGGGGCCACAGCAGCCAAAGGACAGATTCATTCAGCCAGTTGTTCAATGTTTATTGAACACCTACCAAATTCCAGGCATTTATTGAACACCTACCATGTGCCAGGCACTATTCTGGATACTGAGAACAGAATGGTGAACAATTCCCATAAACACCCTCCTTTTTAGAGATTTACATTCCAATTGGAGGAAGACAGAGAGACAAACAAATAAGAAAAAGTCAGATAGGAATAAGCGCATACAGAAAAGTAAATTAGGGTAAAAAGTATAGAGAAGAACTGGGTGGTTATGTGAGATTGGGTGACTAAGGGAGGCCTCTCTGAAAAGCTGTCATTTGAAGCTACAATCTGAATGACAAAGAGGAACCAGCTAACCACACAGGCATCCAGGAAACAGCTAGAACAAAGCCCCAAGGTGATACAGATTGATGCTCAAAGTAGTATCCTGATAAGGGGTGACTCTACAGAGAGTAAAACTCAAACCAAGAGTGAAGGGTTCTGGAAATTGATATAGTCATGAGTTGAAAGCATCACCACCTACAGCCAAGAGAGTCTGGAGAAGGCAGGAGTTGACAGTCGCTAGCTCAACAATATTTCCCATCGGGATGCTCAGAATTCTAAGAGGGATTCACACCAGGCATAGGCTTGGCATTGAATCATGAAGACAGGGAGAAAAGCCAGGTCTTGAGGAATTGGGTCAAGGCTAAAAATGAAGTGGGAAAATATAGGACAGGATGAAGCTGCGTTATCTCTGGAGGATGGGGTTGAACCAAGCCTGAGGTTAGATTCTAGGTATGCAAGAATGAAGACCAGAATAACCCAGTAGATCAGGAACTCAGAATGAAGTCAGGAAATAGATGTGAAGCCAAAGATGAAGAAACTCAAGAATCATGGCATTTTCATTTCCAAGACATTTGGTATATGCATCCTGTCAGGATAGGGACCAATTCAAGACTTAAACTAACCCCAGAACACTAATGACTTCCAAATCTACACTTGGAATCTACACATTCCTCTTGAAATTTCATCTCAACTCTCTAAAAGTCTCAGGAAGTTTAAGCTTACCTTTTCCAAAGTTGAACTCCTGATCTCCCTCCTTTTTCTATATTCCACATATCAGTGACTGAAGACACCATCTACACTGCTCACAAGCCAGGAGGTTGGATGCCATCCATTGCAGGTTTGGGTTTCCCATGAAGCAGCATCTTAGATAAAGATTAGCATAAGAAGATGCATTGAAAAGTGCTCTTAAAATCCCTACCTGTGGAAGGGAAGGGAGGAAAGCAGGATCAGAAAAAAAAGACACTGAGCTGCAATAAAGTCTCTACCAAGGGTTTAGCCAACCCTTCAAGATGCTCTGAAGCTGGGATGGCTCCAAGAGTTGTCTGCAGGTGGGGCAAGGGATCTGGGATTTATCTTTTATAAACTAATGTTGACCAGTCATTGGATGTGGACTATCCAGGAAGAGGCAGTGTGACCTTGGACAAGATATCTGCCTTCAGCCAAAGGCAATTTTTCTAGCAGCTGGAGAAGTATCAGTATGTCCTTGAGTCCTGAGGGGGTCAGGGTGGCACATCATAGCAACTACTTCTCTCTTCTGCCTCATCCCATCATCTCATGAGAGATGAGATGTGGCCTGGGGGTCAATCTTGTATACATCCCTCCCACCCCATCCCCTTTTCTCCTTCTACCTCAACACCAGTTCAAGTCTCAAAATTTCTCATCTAGGCTAGGATATTTTTTTGGTGGTGTTTTTTAAAAACATATTTTTGTTGATTTCAGAGAGGAAGGGAGAGGGAGAGAGAGATAGAAATATCAATGATGAGAGAGAATAATCGAGCAGCTGCCTCCTGCATGCCCCCGCATGTGCCCTGACATCTTGGTTCATAGGTCAATGTTCCTGGCCCTCTCCAGGCAATACTCCACATGGCTGCCACATGGCTTTCTTATTTTTCTAAGACACAAATCTGGGCCTATTACTCTACTATTTAAAACTCATCAGCAGCTATCTTCAGAATAAAATCTGAATTCTCTTCAGGGTGAAATCTGAATTCAGATCACAGAACTCCATACCCTTCATGAACTGACCCCTGTTGAGGCCTCATCTCGCCCCACCCCCACCCCTAGATCCTTTCTACATGACTTCGTGTTTTCTATGTATTTTTTTTGGACATGTGGCTCTTCAGCTAAGAAGGCCTTTCCAGCTCTACTCTCTGAACTTTAGGATTCTCTCTGTCCTGAAACAATACACTCAACACAACCCATCCCCATGCCATCCCCCGCCCCAGGTCGTCTTGGTCTTCCTCCTATCCCAGTACTCACAGCTCTCTCATAATGACCTAATGTCACACACCCCCTTCCCTATGACACAGCAACATCCTTAAGAATAGAAACTATATCATATTCTTTTTAATATCCCCAAATACTATCACAGTGCATGGCACATAATAGACATTCAATAAATAATTGATGACTGAATCAATTACTCAACTAATGAGAATAACTTAGTAATGTTATATGACCATTTAATACCAAAACAAGATACCCTAAGGAGTTCATCTACCAGTAGGGATATACTAGCCACGAGGAATGGAGAGAGTGAATCCTCAAGCCAGGGCAACAGCTCCCATAGAGTTAGAACCGTGTGCAGCCACCACAGCTCTTTATCCCTGAATATGGTTTCAACATAAGCTTAGCGTCAGCAATGCCTATGTGTTGCTGGTAAGCAGTGGCTCACCTACTACACCAAACCCTTCTCACATGCCTTCCTGCACGAGAGAGACTAAGAACTGAAAGCCACATCACTTTCTAGACCCAAGTGACCTGCTTTCCACCAAGCAGATGCACCCATCAGGCAGCCAGAACGTGGAAGTGAGTAATGTGAGGTGGTGGCCATGTGCTGCGAGATCAGAACTGGTGACAGGTGTTTGAACCTTGGGAGAAGCTACAGTGGGAGTTCTACTGCTTGGCCCTGGCTGCAGAGATAATGTATTGGGTCCAGGTGGGCCCAGAAGCGGGTTTCTGCTCCAACTGTCATTGGGCATTTCTCCTGGCTGGTTTCCTGACTCTTTGGTAAAATTGACCCCCTACTTTGTAATAAATCCCTTTACCCTTAAATGATCAACTGAACAATACACACATTTACAAGGAGGCCTGCAGATTCTCCTTGGAAAGGGTTCATCCTGGGGGAGAAGCAGGCAGATGGGATGAACTAACCCAGCGACAAAGCCTCTGACAGAAGGATAATCCTGTCCTTCGGCTGTATCTCCTGGGCAAGCCCACTAAGACTCCTGTATGAATCCCACTGAGAACAGGAGAACGATCAGCAAAAGTAGAAAGAACTGGCAACTCACACTGCATAAAACTGGGCACAACCAGCCCTGCTTGGCCACCCTCCAAAAGGGGAGAGAAAGGGATTCTACCCCACTTGGCTTCAAACCATTCTACAGCGCTGGCATAAGGGCTTGTCATCACCACAAGGGGGTGGCTGTGCCCCGTCAGATGCCCAGTGGGAGGCGCTAGGACACAGGAGCCTCGAGCTGAACAATTGGCTGCCCCTGAGAGGAGAGGCCTTGTTTGTGAATTCAGGTACAATCCTCTTTGGCGACTCCCAGCAATATTGGGGCAGGGGTCCAGGCTGGGGTGCAGATGTGAGACACTACCTAAGGACCCTGCTAATGTTGGGGGAACTCTTACCTGTGAGTCGCTGTGAGTTCCTAGAAATACTTGGGGCAGACTTGTTTGTGGGCTGATGTATAGGACTCCCTAGAGACACCCACAAATGTCAAGGGGGCTATCACCCGTGAGCACATGTGGGACATGCTCTGGGGACTCCCAGAAAGGCTTGGAAGGGACTCTCATGCGTGAGCTCGTGGAAGACATTCTTGGGGACTCCCACTTCCACATTGGAGAACTTATTGTGGAGGGTTGTGAGGTGCTCCTGGGCTCAAAACATTGGGGCAGCATTCTCCAGGATCAGTTTGAAGCAATATCCAGTGAAATTTGAGCATCACAATATCCAGTGAAATTTGACCTTCTTTTCACCCACAGGCCTGGGCATTTTTACATTCATTTTACTGAGAAACCCCCCCTCTTTCCCTCTCTTGAGAGACAAACTTATTAGTTAGGGCTGGCAATTCTTTTGCTGAGGTTACTACCAAAATTTGCTGGCCTGGGAGGCACTGTGACCCTGTTTGATGACCCTACACAACACTGCTGTGCTCCATTAGGCAACAAAGTTACAATTTAACCAGCAGAAGGCCAGCTTTTGTCCCTGCTTTTTTGAGACCACTGCAGTGTTGCCCCCTAGCTATTTACAGAAAGAAATGGACACTTTCACAAACTCGTTGGCCTGGATCAAGATGGGGTCCTGGGCACCCCATCAATCCAGCGCCCCGCTCTCTGCTCGGCTGCCAGCACATTTCTCCCCTGCCCGGACTCCAATGCCCAACACTTCTAGCCACTGCGCCTTCTTTGCAGAGTTGGGAAGCGTGCCTCAGAAACCCACTTGCAAACAAAAAAATGTAAATAATTCACAGAAGAGGAAAAATAAATGACTACTAAACGCTTGGAAAGAGGTCCAATCACACTAGTAATTTCAGAAATGCAGCTTAAAAACAACTACTGTTTCCACCTATTAAATTGGCCAACTTTTTTCAAGCAAGAATATCCAAAGCTGGCAATGATGGTGTAACATGGTGTTTTCACCTGCTACTGGTGCCATTTAAATTGGTGCAAAGTTTTGGGGAAGCAATTTGGCAGCATACACCAAAAAGTCCTTAATATGTTCTCACTTTGACCTTGCAGCTTTGCTTCTAGGAATCTATCCTGAGGAACAAACCTGGAGAGGCATTGCACTGTTATTGGAGCAATCCCTAAACAAAAATGCAAACATAAATGTCCAACAATGAAAAAAAACTATTAAAGTAAATAACAATACATGTGTATGGCAGAATATTAACAAACATTAACTATCATGTTTTCAAACAAAATAATTACATGAGGAAAATGTTTACAATGCAACATAAAGTGGGGAGACACAAGGTTCAGAAACACACAGGGACTATCTCACAAAAGACCTGACTCCAAAACATAAAATAATCATAGACCTAGAAAAGAAAACAACCCAATTAAAGAGGGAGCAAAAGATCTGAAGACACTTCCCCAAAGAAGATAATGTCATGTCAATAAGCCCATGAAAAGATGTTCATCATCCGTAGTCTCCATAGAAATGCAAATTAAACCAATGAGATAACATTACACACCCACTAAAATCTCTAAAATTAAAAAGAGGGGTGATACTAAGTATTGTAAAGATGTGGAGGAACTGGAACTCTCGTTTGCTGCCGGTGGGTGTTTCAAATAGTTCAACTTTGGAGAAGAGTTTGGCAGATTCTCATAGTTAAGCACAAACTCACTGATAATCCAGCACTCCCACTCCTTGAATATGAAGGCTCATCATCTCTTCATCAAAACTGGCAACACCCAGATGTTCACCAATAGGTGAATGGATAAATACACTCTGCCACCTACATATAACGGACTATTACTCAGCAATAAAAAGAACACAGCATTGATTATACAGCAACTTGGAAGAATCTCACAAACATTACACCAAGAAAAGGAAGCTGGACACAGAAGTGTACATACTGTATGTTCCATTCATGTAAAATCCTAGAACAGGCAAAAGTAGCAGTCACTTGGGGTGGACGAGGAGGGCATGGAAGGATTGAGAGGGAAGGGGAACAAAGGGACATTTTGGAGACGGGAATGGTCTGTGTCTTGACTGTGATGCATTTGTTAAAACTCAGTGAACTATACACTTAAAAGTGGTGCCTCTTGTTTAGTTATATCTTGAAAAAGTTTTTTGTTTAAAAAACTGTATATGGAAACGTTCAGTAAAAGATGGCACATTAATTGCATGCATCTTTCTCTAAGACCCCACTCAATGAAAAAAAAAGAAGGAGCAAGTAGGGAATCCAATCCTATCTAATAAAAGAGAAAGATGCAAATTAACCATCACTCCTTTACACTACCAGCCAATAGGAGTGAGTATGCAAATTACCCAACAAAGATGGCCATGCCCAGCAGCCAGGCAGAGGCACTCAGCAGCCCCAAGGCCCGCCATGGCGGTGCTGGGGCTGGGGGGGTCTGGATCGTGACACAAACCCGCAGGGAGTTCGGCACCCACAGCCCCAAGGCCCACCATGGTGGCACTGGGGCTGGTAGGGGGGTGGATTGGGGACACAGACCCACAGGGAGGCCGGCACCCCACAGCCCCAAGGCCCGCCACCATGGTGCTGGGGCTGCTGGGCGGTGGGGGAGTGCACTGGAGACACAAACCTTCAAGAAACCTGTAGAAAGGGAGATAAACTATCATAACTTTATCTCCCTTTCCACAAGATGAGAAAACTGCCCCTGGTTTATTTAGTGATGTGGCCCACACCTTTCTACAAGCACAGGGTATGTTATGACCACTCCCAGGAAGGATTGATCAGAATACTGTCTCCAGGGAATAACACTACTGTGGCAAATCATCTAAGAGAGGAAACAAGCTTTTGTTGGGTTTATTCTGAAGGTCAGAGAACATGCCACCCCAACATATGCTGTGTTGTTATATTGATGATCTTGACCTGCAGATGCTTGAAAAACAGCAAATGCAAGGAGAGGCTTTCACTGAAGTCTCCTGATCTGCCTAAAATCGGACCCCCCCAAAAGGAGCTCAAATGTCATAGATCCCCTTCATGGGAGAAGTGTCATCAGGCAGAGAAGACTGATTCCTGTCACAGGACAGGAGAGTAGAAGTTGACATCACACCCAAACTTTGTTACAAACTATCTCCCCCGACCCCCATTCATCTTTCCTAAAAATCATTTACTCTCCTCTAAGAGGCCTACATCTCCTGTCCCCTTTCCCTAGGAAGAAGGTATTTAAATCTGCATTCTAAGCCACCTTGGCAAGTTACTCATTTTTCCCTGGGATCTCCCACATATACAGGAGGTACACATGTTAATGAACTTTTGTTTTTCTCTTGGTGATCTGTCTTTCATTACAGGGGCCTCCACTAAGAACTCAGAAGGGTAGAGGAAAACTATTGTTCCTCCTCCATAATTCTATCTCGGGAAATCAAGGCCCCAGATGAATGATGAGGTTGGCTCAAGTATCAAGCAGTCTTGGCTGACGGGAGGGAAGCTTCTAGGGAGAAATCACTGATATTGGCATCAAAGTGGGACGGAGGGCACACGCATGGTTGCTGGTGGGAGTTTAAAGTGTTTCAACATTTTTGGAGGATGATTTGGCAAATTCAATAGAAATGTTCAAAGTACATCCAAGAGTCTTCTACTAGGAATCGAATCTGCTGAGATAAAGTACAAGCGCATAAGCCCTGGTCAGAACCCAGGATGCTACTGCGGGCTCCCCTTCCACGATAGGAAAACCTGGGAACAACCTGCATTTTTAGGACAAGGTGGCATCTATACTAATAAAAGGGTAATATGCTAATTAGACTGAACATCTCCCAGATGACCTTCCGGATGTCCTTCCGGATGTCCTTCCCGACAAAGCCATGTTGGCAGGGCCAAGGCAGAGGAAGTTAGAGGTGATCAGGCAGGCAGGGGAGAGCAGTTAGGGTGATCAGGCCAGCAGGGGAGAGCAGTTAGGGGGATCAGGCTGGCAGGCAGGTGAGTGGTTAGGAGCCAGAGGTCCTGAGGGGTCCCAGATTGGAGAGAGTGCAGGCTGAGTTGAGGGGACCCCCTTCCCATGCACGAATTTCATGCACTGGGCCTCTAGTTAAAATAATAATAAAAAGTGAGCAAATTGGAAACCTGCTGGAGGAGTGGTAACTGGTGACTGACCCAGCTGGGGGATGGGTCACTCGACCCAGAGCACAGTCAGTGGCTGATGTGGCCAAAGAAATAATGTCGGGGACTCAGAAATGCCAGTGTGAAGAAAGTGGGAGGAGTGACTGCAGAGGAATGAATTGATTATCTATAGGTGGAACAGTCTGTTCCCTACTCCACCATGCTGTGCCGAGAAATCAGTCAAGTCCCCCCACATTACCCCAAACAAAACACACAGATATAAAAGACCCAGGCAAAATTATAGGAACGCTCTAAGAAAGTAAACCAAAGTACAAAGGAAAGAAAAGAAAAAGGAAATCAAGGCTCAACCCAGAAACTCTGTATCCACTCAAAAAAAATGACCTCCTTCACACCAAGCTTTGGGACGTTACTTGATGTAGTGCACCCAAACGTAAACCTAGATCAAGGACAGCACAGAATGCTCAGAAAAGGGGAGCTGAGGCAGGAAAAGACTGAGAGAAGGTGTCAGCAGGCTGTGTGGCGGGCTCCCGGGCCGTCGTTCTGGCCTGGAGCGGGACAGAGGCCCCTGGAGGAGAGTCCTGAGGAAACAGCAGCATACATGTGCTGGGTACCTGATTGGATGGCAAGGTGGGTGAAATAGAGAATTGGGTGAATACAAAACAGGACATGAAGACCTGGGCAAAGCAGATCTGTTCAGGTAGCTCATGGGCCCTGGAGCACTTCTTGGCTCTGCAATGAACCATACTGACATAGCCACAATGACAAAAACATGGTTTACTGATTCTTAATTTTCCAGATGAACTTACAGGAAAGGATGAAAACAATTGTTGTGGAACACCATGTAAATGTTGACATCAAAAAAGCCAAAGTACTAGAGACAGAAGTTGCTCCATGGAGTATGGGGAGGAAAGCTGAAAAGGTGGTGGGGTGTGTTAATATCCTCCCTATGAAAAATGAAGGGATGAAATAACCATATAGAGTCAATAGAACAAGAATACAAAGATATGTTTGTTGCTTACAGTAAAATAGAGAAATTATCACTATGGAGGAGACAGGGATAGACAAGCCCTATCATGAGAGCAGGAAGTCTAGTGGATGATGTCTAACATTGAGGAGCAGGAAATAGTGGTACACCTGAATCAAGTGGAGATGCAAGCTGACATGAACACCAGAAGAAAATACCAGAAGGGCCCAGCCAGCATGGCTCAGTAGTTGAGCGTTGACCTATGAACCAAGGACCAAGGTCACGGTTTGATTCCTGGTCTGGGCACAAGCCTGGGTTGTGGGCTCAATCCCTAGTAGGGGTGCGTGCAGGAGGCAGCTGATCAATGATTCTCTCTCATCATTGATGTTTCTGTCTCTTTCTCCCTCATCTTTCCTCTCTGAAATCAATTATAAATATATATTAAAAGGGTAATATGCTAATTAGACCAGATGTCCTTCCGGACATCCTTCTTGATGAAGCTGGGGCTGGAGGGAAGCCACCCCAGGTCCCAGGTGCCTGAAGGCGGCCAGAGGGAAGCCTGGGTCCCAGGTGCTGGAGGGAAGCCAGTGCCAGCTGCCCAGGGAAGGAAGGCCTACTCTTGCACAAATTTTCGAGCATCGGGCCTCGAGAGAGAGAGAGAGAGAGAGAGAGAGAGAGAGAGAGAGAGAGAGAGAGAGAGAGAGAGAGTGTGTGTGTGTGTGTGTGTGTGTGTGTGTATATATATATATAAAGAAAACACCAGAAGGGCAAATAGTAGCTGCCTCTGAGGATCAGGACTGGGGATACAAGGGGGTTGACAACATCACTACTTTGCACCCTATGAATTCTACACACCATTTTTATGTAAACATGTGCACATATTATTTCACTAAACTTTTTAAATAAAATAATTTAAAAGAACGTGGTATGTGGTTGCCAGTATTATAAAACATATACAAATAAATTCATAGAAAAAAAGACTTGAAGGAAATATGGTAGCTACATCTGGGTGGAAGTTATATGATGCTATTTAGTCTCTTTAAACTCTTCCATTTTTCCACATTGAGCATCCATTATTTTTATAAAGAGAAAAAAAATGGTATATAAAGAGTAATGTTTAGGAACAAATTTTAAATTATAGTGGGAATGAGGCAAAGAAAACAAAATTGAATATACAAATAAATCCAATGATTTAAAACAATATGCATAAAAGGAGAGAGATTTTAGAAAAATATTAATAGTAACGTTCTTGGTGGTGAAATTATGGATGATTTTTTTTCATCTTATCTTTCCTTTTTTCCCCCACTATATTTTTTCATAATGAGCATATTTAAGCAGTTTGGGCTGGAGAACTAAATTTGGTCTCTCCATTGGCTTCAGACCAGAATAATAATGTAATGCCTGTGTGTGGTGCTGACATCTAAAATGCCCTCCGCAAACATGGGTGGCATTAACGGACCTAAATGTAAATGAGGTGACTGCTTCTAGTGGAGCCTTCAGTCACTCTCTCCGCATTCTGTGTCCTGCCTAGGCTGCGTGGGCACTGGAAGTGCAGGGTGCCAGCAGACCTGTTGTGTGGCAGATCAGTTTGCAGAAGAGGATAAACACCCACATATGAAAACAGATGGAAAACGTGCTCAGGGCTACAGCAAAGGAAACATTGAGCCTGAAGAGATGGGTATCCCATCCAGGCCAGGCCCTCCTGCTCTTCCTCCCATGTCCTCAGTGCCTGCTTTCCCCTTCTGCCACCTACATCCCACAGAGGCCCTGGGCAGCCAGTTCCCCTCCCCAGCCACAGGAAGTGAGAGTCCTCCAAATGCCTGAGACAAGGATGAATAGCAACAAATACCTGGGATCTTTACCATCCAACCACACCTGACTCCAGGTGAGCCAGGCTTAATCAGTCTTCCCACAGGAAGCGAAAAGCCAATAGGGAGAAAAATGAAGAGTACCTGAGCTTCTCTGGCAAGGCTCTCCAAGGGAAGGCTGGGAAGTTGCCCATGTGTTTTCTGGCCAAGTCCATTCCCCAAGACTTTCTGATGATCCCAGCCAAATTTGCTGGCTCCCAAGAGACTGTCAACAATACGAAATGTATGGCATGGCTTTTGTGGGTGGCAGCAAACTCGCAGAGAACTCTATGAAGGCCTCTGGCATGCTGTGAGAGTGCAAGGTGGTGGGGTGCTGCCTGCCCACCTCCAAGTGCCACACGCCACCCCTCTATCACAGGCACATCTTTGCACCTAACCATGTCATTGCCACGTTCTGCTTCTGGTACTTTGTGTTTCAAATGAAGAAGATGAAGAAATCTTCAGAGGAAATCGTCTACTGTGGGCAGGTGTTCAAAAAATCCCCCCTTCGGGTGAAGACCTTTGGTGTCTGGCTGAGCTATGACTTCCACAGTGGCACCCGCAACATGTACTGGGAGTGCGGGACCTGACCACCTGGGATGCCATCACCCGGTGCTACCGAGACATGGGGGCTTGGCACTGTGCCTGCTCAATCCAGATCATGAAGATGGAGGAGATTGCAGCCAGCAAGTGCCACTGACCAGCAGTCAAGCAGTTCCATGACTCCAAGATTAAGTCACCACGCCCTTCATCACCAGCACGAGCCATGCTTCACTACCAAGAGGCTCAACACCTTCTTTTAGACGCAGAGCCTCCCTGTCCCCTGGTCTGCCCAAGTAAACTCTTTGGAAACACCAGGGAAAGGAAGGAAGGAAGGAAGGAAGGAAGGAAGGGAGGGAGGGAGGGAGGGAGGGAGGGAGGGAGGGAGGGAGGGAGGGAGGGAAGAAGAAAGAAAGGAAGGAGAGAAAGAGAGAGAGAAATGCATGGCATGGATGCACAATGGTTTGCATTCCAGGCCTCTAAAGTTCTTTATCAGTCCCTGTCTCCACTTGCAAAGTAAATATAACGAGATAGTAAATTGAAAGTTTCACCTGAAGCATCATGATACAATAAACATGGCATTTGGATTTGGTGTCAGAGAAGATGCAAAATTTCAAGGTACGATCCAAAAACTTGTCACAGATTTCTAACTTCGTACCTTCACCCACATTGAGGGTATAAAATGGTCCGGCTTTTAGAGACTGAGATAGAGACAGTTTGTAGAGAAGATTTATTTGGGGGAAATTATTGTGCTGTGAGCTTCATCCCTTCCAAGAGGGTGGTGAGAGGTCCCAGCCGCTCATCTCAAGAAGTTTCAGAAAGCTTGGTACATCTCCCTGTGATTGGCAGGGGAGAGGGGTGGGATACAGTGGACCTGTGTCGTTAGATTAGCCTGGAAATGTAATCATCAGGGAGAGATGGGCTGGCGGGAAGGACCTTTCTGCAGCTTTGGGACTAACCTACAAACTCCCAGCATGTGTCTGGGCAGGGATGCCTGTGTGTTTCCCTTGGATCAGATGTGAGCCAATCTTGCAAGAGAAAGCAGGTGTGGTCACAGTGGGCCTTGTCTGAAATGATCCTATGAGCTGTGAGAAGAGTGTTGTAATAAGAGTGACCGCCCTGGACAAGAGAGCTGAGGGGAGGGTCCTGGTGATGGGGAGCCTCCTATGGACACAACCACACCCAAGAAAGAATATCCACCTTCCCTACTGCCGGTCAAAGAAGAGCCACCCTGCCCCTCTGCTCTCTTCTCTGCCAGCTCCAACTCAAAAGGGGTCCTAAATCTGACTGGGGAGTTCGAGAAGGAGGAACTGAGAATGACAAAATCCCTTCACCAACTGCAGGCTTCCTGCCCGCAGCAGCCCCGAGTTGTCGCGTTTAGGTTATTGCATGGGCCTGGGCATCATGATTTCTGGGTTGCGACAGTGTCTGGTGACTTAGATGACTGCAGGAATTTTTATTATCTAATAGGGAACAGAAAAGTCATGGAACTGCATGCGTTTTCATCCAAGGGGAAGGGAAGATCTTTCCTCCACGAAAACATTGAAAAGGACAATGGAAATACCATTGCTTTATGCTTCTATCTCAGGGGTCTTGATTGTTCAAAGTCCACATCACTCCTTCTGCCACGGAATTCACTGTTCTCCAAAGCCAAGCAGGACTTCCTCCCACTCACCGTGGAACTCAGTCTCAGTCCTTATATAGAGCTACTAGTATAGGCGGCTGAAGAAAACATTCAAAGGAGGCAATAAGCCATCCAGTCCTCAAGGGTAGCCTTCCAATTCCTGAACTATAGTCCAAGACCCAGGAGGCCTGGTGACTCAGCTGTTCTCAGCCTTCCCAAGAGATACCTGTTGCCAGAAGAAGGGCTGAGCAGAGACCCACTCAGTGGGTGTTAACCCTTTGATGACTGGATCATGCAGAGGTGGGAGAGGAACCAAGCAAGGAGGCTGGATTAGGACCCTAAGGAAAGATGGGGACACCAACCATTTACCAACTAGACAGAGGTGTTTCCTATTTTGAGACACAATATGGCCAGACCTGCGCATCTTAGAGGAACAGCAGCTCAGAATGGAAATAGTCTTAGACTTTGACCCTAAAGATTATTTTTTTAAATATTTTTTTATTGATTTCAGAGAGGAAGGGAGAGAGATATATAGAAACATCAGTGATGAGAGAGATTCATTGATCAGCTGCCTCCTGCACATCCCACACTGGGGATTGAGTCCACAACCTGGGCACGTGCCCCAACCAGGAATTGAACCTTGACCTCCGAGTTCATTGATTGACACTCAACCACCAAGCCACGTCAGCCAGGCCTTAAAGATCATTTTGATTCCTGTTTGCCCAACATTCCTGATCATCTGAATCACATGATATTCTGGTTACAAATGCAGCTCTCTGGGCCTCATTGCTAGAGGTGCTGGAAGCCTGTATTCTTGTATCTGCCCTAGAACCTCTATGATCTGATATGTTCAGAAGACAGTAATCCAATCCAGTGTTTCCCAAACATCTCCAGTGACAAGGAACAAACTCCTGGGCCCATCCCACCTCTTCTTAATCAGAACTTCCAAGGAAGCTGCGTCACTCAGGGAGTGTGGGGTGTACCCCTCATTCTGCAATAACAGACCCAGTTAGTGGTAGAGGTGGGACCAGAACCAAGATCTCCTAACTTCCCTGGGACACTAGTTTGTCCTTCCACAAGCTTTTTTTCTATCTCTATTAATCCTCATAACAGGGCAGGATTCGGTGCAGGCAAAGTGACCTATCAGGATCCAACAACTCAAATTCAGTTTTAAAGCAGGTCCTCCTGCCCCCAAATGCAGGCCTCACTTCCTCTTCCCCACACCACCTCTGCTGCAGGAGGTCCACCAATTCAAAGACACCTGCAAGAAGCAAATCCATTTCCCCTCAGTTATTGACTGTAAAGGAAACACAAGCCTAGGTCAAACGGTACCCTTGGGCAAACTCCTGCACAGTTCTTTAGTCAGCTGATTGCTTCCCCCAGCCTTCTAGAACAATCTTAACAAGTTCTATTTATAGTTGACCCAGAGAGCAGCAATTCTCTCCTTCTTTAGGCTCCTGAGGCCCCTATCATTAGGCTGTCACGGCTCTGATACTCTGAGTGTGGGCAGAGTGGGGATTTAAAAACTTTTTGCTGGTTACCCAAAAGCCTTGATAACATCTCGCCATCTTTCATCGGCTGTGCTAAGACAAAACCACTTCCTCTCTCTCCTGAATGGCTTGCATATTTAAAAGTTAATTGCCCAAACCTCAGTTCTGTCCGATTAATTGCCTCTTCAGCTGACATCCTCCTCCCATGGCCTACCGTGGGAATATGAAGGAAAACAAGGCCAGGGAACCTCACAGTATGGGTTCCACCACATGGTGGCTTCTGAAGGCCACCTCCTTGGGCTCAGCCTCTGCCCACACCTTTCCCTTCCACCCTGAAGGCTTCAGTCCTTCCGGTGTGTCCAGGCCTGATTCTGTGGTCAGTAGTCATGCTTGAAAGCCATCCAGAAATAGTGACTGTGATGCCCCTTAACAGCCATATTTTCATAGCCTTTGCTAAGCATGGTGTCTTCCATAAATGATTCATGGGGGAACTCTAAGTGCATTTTATTTTCTAATAACCATCTCTCTCTGCCAGTCCATTAGAGATGAACTAAGATACAGAAGAGTGGTGAACCCTTATGAAAGATTACCCACCATGTGCCCAAAATGACCACGTTGACCTTAGCAACATTAATCCCGGGCCCAGTGTTGCTGAATATGTCACACACATCCTCGGGTCACTGGAACTATGGTTCAGTGTATTTTTCTGTCTGTATTAAGCAACTTGTATATATAGTTTAATCATGAGTGTGAGCATGCAGATGCAATCACCACATCTGGATCCTGGAGTTAAAAGATGTCAGGAACTGTCCAAAGGTTTTCTCATCCATCCCCCCTGAATCTCCAAAGACATTGGTTCCATTGTTCAAGACAGATGCATATGAAACCTCTTGATTTTTTTTTTAAAAGTGTTAACCCCAGGAAAGAGATGTGAAACCTTTCTCTGTAATCTATTTTGGTGTTTAGCAGGTCTCATGAAGGTCCTCACACTGTGGTGATGAATTTCCTCCTTTTTTTTTTTTTTTTTTTTTAATGTAGACGGAGAATAGCCCACCAAGTGAACAAGGTTGATTTGCCACGAGTAAATTATGAGATGGTGCCGGTGCTTACACTTCTATTTTCCATCAAGGCATCTGTTTGTTTAATTGATGGCCTCTGCCTTCTTTAAAGGTCACTCTGATATTTAGTAGGGTGTTGGGAGAGGCTGGGAAGTGATCAATTATACCTGCCTTTCCTCTTTTCCATCATCACTGCGACCACACAAATGCAAACCCTTACCATCTAGGCTCCACCCATTCTGCGCTGCTTAGGTTGCTTAGGTTTATGGAAAGCCATCAGTGATGGCTTTCAAGCTTAATGACCGCTCAGACGTAATGATCTCTCCTGAGTTCTGATATGGCTTGAACTCTCTAAAACATTCATATGAGGAGCAGTGGACTCCTTGGGTATCTGCTTAGGACCCAAAATCTTCCCCCGGAGTCAGGCTATGGGCCTCAGACAGCCACATGTCCCCGATCTCCTGGCCAGGACTGATTGGACCACAGGTGGTCACCTGACTCAAGCCAAACCAATAGAAGTTCTCCCCCAGGAGTGTGGAATCAGACCCCTGACAGACATTTGACTCTCTCTGTCTGGGTCACTTTCACTGGACGTGCTATTGTAAGATACTCATGTCTTCACCACTGAGAACACAGAGGAGCAGAGAAAAATCAGTCTTGGGACAGAGTGGGATTAAAATCGTTGCCCAGAAAGGAGTTGAAAGAAGAGATGGTGGGACCAGACAGCTCTCCACACTCTCCTTTTCCTCCTCTTCTGAACCTACCCATCACCACTCATGTGTTTTTGAGACACTCTTGTGTCCTCCTAAACATGTCCCTGTTGCAATTTAGTGGCCTTGAGTGGGTGCCTGTTATTTACAGCCAAAGAACCTTAATGCATGGGAGTTCACAAATATTTGCAGACTGTTGGAGCTGGAAGGGACCTTCAGCCCCTTTCTTTGTTCAATGCTCATCGGGGGCATTGTAGGGAGGAGAGGTTAGGTGGCTCATCCCAGACAACACTGAACTGGTGGCAGAGACAGCACAGAACCTAGAACCTCCTGTCTGTCCTGGTTGAACTCTGCCCACTGCCCCCGGCTATCTCCAAATCTGTTCTTCAGTTCTAATTCCTAAGGTTTGGGAAGCTAACATGATTGGCAGGGGTGGAGGTGGGAACTGGGAAAGGTCTCAGGGTCTTGGAAGGAGTTCAAAAGAAATTTCACATTGTGAGAACAAAAAACCTAATGTTGATGCAGGATTTGGGACTCTTCCAACAGCACCTGGGTCTGCCTGGATGATTCTGGGAAAGAGAGGAGCCAGAGTTCATTTGCATATATGCAAACAAGACCTTCACAGCTGTCCAGATGCCACCTCTGCTCAGAGCACTCAGCTCAGCGGCCAGGGCCAGCTTTCATCTGTCTACTCAGGCTTGGAAGAAAGAGGGAGACGGGCTTGCCGGAGCTTCCCACCAGGCTGACAAGGACACAGAATCATCCCCACACCCCTGGGGTGGAGGAGCAAAAAGGTTAAACCTCCGGAGTCTAAAATAGGCAGGCTCCTGCCTCCCTGCCTCTCACCCCTGCCCTGGGCAAGAGCAGAAGGCACAACCCACAATGCAGATTCTAGCTGTGGCTGTGGGAGAGCTGCTACCCCTCTTGGGGCTCCCACATCACCTTTCCCTGACCTCACACACCACACAGGCAATTCCTTCTCCTCGGCAAGGCTTCTCCTTCTCTTACTGATCCCAGGAAGCAAGAAGAGACCAGATGATTGGCCTGGGGGTTGGGAGGCCTGACCTGAGGCCCAGCTCAGCTCTGGATTCCCTATCACTAAGTCCCAGCCTTGGTTTCCCCTCTATAAATTCAGGGGTTGAGGGCAGGGAGCTTAGAACACGTGTTTATCGCCAGGGAACTCCTTCCCTAGTAAATGTTACATGGGCCGCCCGTCAATGGCAGCTGTGCCCTCTGGTTGCCCTGGAGGGAGAGAGGCCTTTCAGCCGCTCCCTTACCTCCTCGCCTTGTAGCATCCCTGAGGCCCATCAGAGCACCTTTTTAAAACCACTGGACTCACTGGCCCGTAAGGTCCCTTCCTGCTGCCAGAATCTATGATTTCAAAGCCAGTAATGGCCACCTGACAAGACAGGGAAGGGAGAGATAGTGGAGCTGAGGGAGGGCAAAAAAGAACGTTAACAGCAGCCCCAAGACCAGCCACCAAGCCCTGTATTAACGCATGTTCAACCTTCAAGTTATATGCATGGAACTGCCCTCAAGAAAATCCTGATGGAGACCCTCGGCCTCCCTCCACCTCTGTCCCAGCCCCAAGGCCAAGGGTGGACTTCCTAAAACACGAAGGAGGGCATGCCCACATAATACACCCCCAGGTTCACTCTCTACCATTTGCTCGCTCTCTCTGCCCCTTTTGCTCCCTCTCTCTCTCCCTCTCTCAACTTGGTACTGCTTTCTATCTCTCTCCCTCTCTTCCTCTCCCTGCTCTGCCCACCCCCACTGACCCAGTCCAACCCAGTTCTTTCCTGGGAAAGTAGTTGAACAATACCTGGAGAGGGGGATCAGGTAACCTGGTGGAGAGGGACGGAGGGGCGTGGCCCCTAGAAACACACAGATGGTTAATCCCTGGGCAATTCTGGGCTTTCCTTTCTTTCTCTCCCGCCCTCTCCTCTGTTTCCACCCCAGGCCAGCTCCCAGCACCCCTGCTCTCCTGATAGACATCCTTTTCTCCTCCCTTGCCCAAGATGGCAGTTAACTAGTTGTGGGGCCCAGTGAGTCACCCTGACTCTCTAGGGCTCTGTTTCCTCACCCGGAAAATGAAGGGGTTACATTGACAAGGAGTGTTTAAGCTTTGGGAATGTCACAGGCCCTTTGAGAATCTGAGGCAAGCCAGGAAGACAGGCACACACAATGTTACAGACAAGCCAGAAGCTCATCCATGGACTCGAGAAAGGCCACCCAGGGGTCCTGACTGCGCTCATGTTTTGAGTCTAGGACCCTACCTAGGTCCAGATCCTCCACACCACGCTAGCCGCACCTGCTCCTGAGACTCCAGAGGAGTCCCGGGGCCACCATCCCCAGCCATCCCAGCGGCCCAACCCCTCTCGCCTCCTCCCCACTGGCAAGGGCTCTGCTCCCGGCCAGGCTCCCCTCACTTGTCTTCTGCTCTCCCCCGAGGCTGCTCAGCTGCAGGACAGCGGTGAGGAGGAAGGAGGGAGAGGAAAGGAGGAGGTAGACAGGTAAAGAGCAGCCTCTGGCCCCTCTTCTGAACCCCAAACCCTGGTTTGAGGACTGTGGTCTGCAGGTACCCACAACACCTGGGCTTGGTCCAGCAAGTCTGGCCTGTGATCACCAGCAGGCTCGGTCACACGGCCCTGGTCCAAAAGCCCCTCACCTCTCCTCAAACCCACCTGCTCAGCACAGTTCACACCCCCTTACTCAGGACCCATTAGCAGCCCCCAATTCTGTTCCCTCACTGAAGGCTTTCCTGGTGAGACCCCCAGACCCAGGTTCCTGCCTCACCTCCTGGGACTCCTGTCTACCCTGGCCAGCCTGGACTACTAGTCACAATTTTGTCTCTACACGCACACTTGGAAAAATCTCTCTCTTTCACCTCCTCCCATTATCTGATGTCCAAGTTAGTTCAAGTGCCACGTCCTCTCTGAAGCCTTCCTAGCTTTCTCTCCAGTTGGAAGTCTCCCCATGAACTCTCCTGGCACATTATCTGACAGCTCTTGTGGCCTTTGCCACATTCTCCTCATTTCCAAGAGTAAACTCGACAATATTAGACCATACAACTATTTAGTGGGTACCTATTGTGTGCCAGGTACAGGGCCAAGATCTTTACCTAAGTTGTCTCATTCAATCTTCCTACAAAGGTAAGATATAAGGTCGATGTAATTATCTCCATTAAGAGACAAACAAGAGGCAAAACCACATCTCTCTGGCTCCTAAGCCACGTACTTTCCTCAGCCCTATTGTGCCATCTTAGTTTCGTAAGGAAACTCATGTCTTGAGGGCAGGATCTTATCACCTTTTCTCTTAGAATCAAGTTATTGTCACAAATGGTGGGAGAGAGCAGTAGAAGGAAGAGAAAGGGAGACCACGTGTGCCAGGCACTATACACATGGGATTGTCTTTCAACTTCACAGCAGCGCTACCAAGTGGGTGTCATTAGTCCCATTTTACAGATGAGGCAACTGAGGCTCCTGAAGCCATGTACCATGCTCAGTGACAATCACTATGAGTGGCAGCACCAGCTTTCACTCCAAACATTCTCAGGCCCCAAAGCCCCCTCCACCACAGTCTCAGTGTGTGCCAGGGCAGGGATGAGCCTTCCTCCAGCCAGCAAATGGGTCCCCAAGTCTAATTGGATCTGCATTCTCAGGAGTAATAATTTTGGCCTCAAGACATAATTAAAAGCATACAGGAGTGCAGTGTATATTTTTAAAATGGCACAACCAGAGGAAAGCTAATGATTTTATGACACAAGAAAAGCACAACTAAAAGGTCACGCACGAGCTGTCTTCCATCCCCCTCCAAAGGTAGCTCTGGCTGGAGAAAGAGGGACCTTGATTCTTACCGAGTCCTTGAAACTCCAAGGGTAATTGTGAACCAGATGTAAGCCCTGCACCTGCAGGTGCTCTTTATCAGCGGCTTGAGCCTGTGGGGTCTGTTTAGGGACTAATCTAATCATGTATTTTTTCAGGGTCCTTTGTGAGCTTTAAAGAGAAAGCTGGTCTTTTTGCCCCAGAGAAGCATGGAGACAAGTTTCATAATTTATTATTTCTTTAAGGACTAAGTGGATTTCCTTTAAGAGGAACACAGGGCGGCCCACTTAATATCGATCCTTAATAATGCAGTGGGACTTGAAGGATTCGGGTTTTAAGTGGGCCGTGTAACCCAGGAAAGAGAGATGGGTCAAGGCCCAACCACCCTGTCCTTCCCATCCAACAGAGCCACCTGCTCCCCCACCCCCACCCCCCTTCTGTCCCAGAGCCCAGGGCTCTCGGCCAGAGATCTGCTCCTGATTTTGCCAGGGCCTTGCCCCAGAGGGACAAAGACTAATGCCTGTGCTCCACACCCACCCCGCTTTATTCTCTCTGATTTGCTGTCCACTCACTCACTCACTCACCCACTCATCTATCCTTCCATCCACCCAGCCATTGAACATGCACCAAGGCAAGTGGGATTCCAGTGAATAAGACACAGTCTGTGCCCTCAAAGAGGTCAGTCTGTTGGGGAAGGCAGCGAGAACGCTGACGGACGGGGCAGGGTGCCAGGTGCTGTAACAGAAGAATGTACCATCCTGGTGGTAGGAGTGGTGTTCCCTGGCAAAATTGGAAAAGGCTCCCCGAGGAGAGAGGGCTGAGCTGAAGCTTGTGGGTGGAGAGGCTGTGGGTGCAAGCACGTGGGAGCATGGAGGACAGTGGCATTCCAGATAGGCCACGCTCCGGCCCGTTGGCTAAAGACAGTGGAGGGTTGGAGAAGCTATGAGTAGTTGTGGAAAATGAGGATCATAAGAAACCACCTGAAAAGGATCCAGACTAAGGTTTAAAGAGCTGAGAATAGCTTAGAGCAGTGGTTCTCAACCTTCCTAATGCCTCGACCCTTTAATACAGTTCCTCATGTTGTGGTGACCCCCAACCATAAAATTATTTTCATTGCTACTTCATAACTGTAATTTTGCTACTGTTATGAATCGTAATGTAAATATCTGATATGCAGGGTGTCTTAGGCGACCCCTGTGAAAGGGTCGTTCGACCCCCAAAGGGGTCGCAACCCACAGGTTGAGAACCGCTGGCTTAGAGGGTGGGGAGACAGAGTAAAGGTTACAAGAATCTAATCCCACACGTCAAACCAGGTGGCAGGAGAGCTGCTGGGGGACCCCAGGCTCTCCTCTCATGGGCTAAAGGTTCTGAGAGCCTCTGACACCCGCTCTCAGCTTCTGAAGAAGGCCCTCTGTGAAGTCAGGATGGCACCAGGGCCTGTGGAAGAGTTTGCCCTCGATCCGGGATGCAACCCAGGTCCCAGTGCCCAAAACACGCACCCCACGCCAGCCCCGTGTCCCTGGAATAAAGGGGGGCCTTTGTTCACATTGCTTTCTCCAGTTGGAAAGCCCACCCCAACCCAGATCACTGCCATCCGAGTCCTACACATCCCTCAAGGCCCTGCTCTAGTGCCCCGCTGAGCATGTGCCCTGCGTGCCTGCATCCGGGACCACACATCACTGCATCCTGAACTAAGGTCGCCTGGGTACCTGCTGGTGCCATTGCTTCCTTGGGAGGTTCTGAGGCTGAGACCGAGCTCCAAGTGTCCCCCGTCGGCAGCCCGCAGTAGATGGTCAGGTTGTGCTCATCAAAAAGGGCTTCCATGACCCTCTGACACAGAGGGGAGTGGAAGGGGCAATGGCCACGGGTCTGGAACCCTGTTGGGCCCTCCTCAGCCCCTCAGCCCCCGGAGGCCTCCGGAATTGTGTTTTCCCTCTGTTTGGGGTTGAGCCTGTGTTTAGTCCCTAGAGGGACTGGCATTATTTTCCTCAAGGTTTCTAGGGGGTTGAAGAGCGGTTCATATTTCTCTGTTTGGCAAATAGCCTGTCCCCTGCCACCCCTCTCAGGAATCAGGAATCCCAGAAATTAAAGCCAGAGGGACTCAGGTTTCTTTCCGATGAGGGGCCCAGGCAGCAGATGCCAGTCGAGCCTGGGAAATCCAGCCAGGAGGTGGGGGGTGTGGGTGAGGGCACCGGACCTTGGCTTTTCTCTTTGGGGGTGGGAATTAAAGGAAGGAACAGTCCTGGACAAAGAGCCCAATACTCAGAGGGCAGGCTCGGGTCCCCCACCCAGGTGAGAACCCTTTCTTTCAAAGCGGAGTTGGGGCTGAGGTCTGGCAGCCATTCCCCTCCCTCCTGGAGGCACGTTTCTCTGAGTGGGAGGGAGAGGGAGCAGGCCCCCAGCCGCCCCAGCTCCTGTGCGGGAGGAGAGAGGGGGCAGGAAGGAGTGAGGCCCAGCTGGGAAAGGCAGGCCCCCGCCCAGATGCCAGCAGACAGGGAGTGGGAGCGGGAGTAGGGATGGAAATGAAGCAGGCTTCTGAGGGGAGGCCTGGTGATGGCAGGTGGGCGCTGGCGAGGAGCGGAGCTGACACCTGAACCTCGCTTGCCTCCCCCTGGAGAACACTTTAATGAGGCTCACAGCTGTAATAGGACAGAACTGAGCATTAACGATGCTAATTACCTAAAGTTTAGCCAGAACATTCTCAGCCCGCCAGCCTGGGGAGCACACTGTTGTTCTGGTCCCGATAAAGCACAGCCTGAGGCTGTGATGGAGGCAACAGCAGAGCACGTTGGTAGGCGGAGGGCATGGGGGAGCGGGAAGAGGGGTGAGTGGGGAAGGGAGGGCTGTGAGCACCAAAGGCTGCAGGGACCCCAAGGGAGGAGGAAGGGAAACCTCCTGGTCAAGACCCGGAGGCTCCTCCCTTCTGCTTAAGAGAAACCCAGGGAGGAGCCAAGTGCGGGTCAGGCCCCTTTAAAGAAACCTGGGAGCAGGGACCAGGTCCATTTGTACCTGGCGGAGGGTCAAGGGCCCAGGGCCCCTGGTGGCCTCGCATCATGGCACTGCCTTCCACAACCGCCAGGGACACCCCTGCAGCCCCTCCCACCATGTAGCCCCAAACATGGTTTACAGTTGTTGTGTTTTGTGTTTTCTTAAGCAGTAGAAGCAGCACTATATGGAAGAAAATCAGAGCTTTTCTGATCAATGATTTGAGTTGAAGTTTGGGGCTCAGGAACTTTCCTTCCACCCTTGTCCCCCAGGCCTCTGGGCACCCCCCAAAGTGCCTCCATCAGCCCAGGCCTCTGCAGAATCTACTCCGGACACCAGTGTTGTCCAACAACCTCCCCATCTGGCTTCATTGCGTCTGGCATGAAACCATCCATTCCAAGGGGCTGGGTGGAGAAGGGCTTCCTCAGCTGCCCCAGGGCCTCTGACGCAGGTGAGCTTGGGTGCAGTGGGGGAGTGTAAGGACAGCCCTGGGTGTTTGCATGCAAATCCACCTGGTCTGGGGCTCCTTGCCCAAACCTACCTGTGTCTCCGGCTGGCTTTATAGAAACCCGTGCTAAAATGTCTAAAATTTACCTAAAATGTCCCCAATGAGCCAGTGGGTAACACAAGGACCAGCCTTTACTCCTCTCCCAGTGTCCTGTCTTCCACGCCGCCACTCCCTAGACCAGGGGTGGGCAAACTTTTTGACTCGAGGGCCACAATGGGTTCTTAAACTGGACCGGAGGGCTGGAACAAAAGCATGGATGGAGTGTTTGTGTGAACTAATATAAATTCAAAGTAAAGGAGCGGAGAGGAGAGCAAGAGAACCGGATAGAACAGCCGGATCCGGCCCACGGGCCGTAGTTTGCCCAAGGCTGCCCTAGACCCTAATGAGAGTGTTATCCCAGTGGTCCCTTCCTCTTAGTCCCCCCCCACACACACACACACGTTTCCTCCCCCCAAGGAAAAAACAAAGGAAATCTATTCTGCTCTGAGTTTGCCTGAAGATAATTTGGGTCCCTCCCCTGTCCCTGCGACTCCCCAGGAGCATGTTAGTTCCTGGTCTGTGTCAGATAACTTTCCCAGGCCCAGCCTCCCTTGTGCATCTCTTGCCTCCCCCAAGGCCCTCTGAGCATCTGAGCCAGGGATGCAAAGCTGGGGTCCCTGGGGTCAAAGCAGAGACGTCACCGCCCTCCATGCAGAGGAAAGGCCTGCGCGTGGGTGTTGGTGCAGCCTCTTCCTGCCTGGACTCTGTCAGGAGCCTGAGTCCCCCTCCCTCCCCCCCGTTGCTGGAATGAGCCACTCAGCATTGCCAGCCAGGCGCCCACCTGGCCTTTCTGCTCACGCCCCTGCGTGGGGACATACTCCCTCTGTGGCCCGTGTCCACAGCAACCATCAGTGTCTCCTCTGTCTGCTAGAAACAACCACCACATTATGCTTCGCAAAGGAGAGGCTGCTGAGGTGCAGGGGAGCGCCCACTGGAAGAGGGGCCCGACGTGACCTGGTATTTCCCCGCTCCATGTCCACCTATGTCTTCCTGGGAGGCACAGGTAGATCCCAGCTGAAAGCACGCTGGCTGATTGAGCCCAGAAGTCCCTGGCCTGCGTCCACCTCCGTAGGTTTCCTCTCTGACCTGCCCTCCACATGGTGTGCTGCTACCTGTCTGACCTGTGCACCCCCTGAGGGCGGGGCCTTGTCTCCTCGGCTGCATTCCCAGTGCCTGGCATATAGGACAAGCTTTATTTACTTGCTGAACTGAAATTTGTGTTTGGAAGACTGGCTCCTCGCTTGCAGCCTTGGGCAACCAAGTCCTGCGTGGCCTGGGAGTCCTGCTCCCAGAGACTGTCCCTTTAAGGTGGTTGCTAAGCAGGCTGGGGACTCTCAGGGCAGATTTGTCTTCTGCAAAGATCTCTGCTCCTCTCCCAGGGCACCATCTCCCTGCCTTGTGTGGAAGGTGGTTTCTGATGAGGGAAGGAGCGATGACTCAGCTGCCCTCTAGATGGGTCCTGAGCTGAGGTCTCTCCCCCACTCCGACCCCTGACCCCCGCCTCAGCTGTGAGTCACCTCTGAAGCATTGGCCTCCCCTCCCCCAGAAGTTGCAGGGGTTCTCTTCCAAATGCCCTGCCTCCCCCCAGAGGGGTGTCCTCAGAGGAAGCTCTTGGCTGAGCGTCCCCGATCCCTGTGAAAGCTGCCCTGACGGCGGCTTCCCAGGAGCTCGATGTGGATGTCAGGGTCAGAATTCTAGCGCCAGGAGCAAAGGAGACCTGGAACGCGTCGCTCCTGGAGTCTCCTTACAAACATGAAAGCACCACTGTTTCTCTGAGGCCTGTCACACATGCATGCATGTGCTCACACACACACACACACACACACACACATGCACACACGTGTGCACTCACACATGTAGTCTCACTGCACACCCCAACATGAAAAGGCTCTGTTTCCACAGGATCTATACATTTGCAATTGACTTTGTAAAGATTGGCGGTGGGGGAGGGGGCAATAACCAAAAGTCCCCATGAGTTTTAAAGCCTTTTATTTGTTTACACATTCTCTAAATTGCAGACAAAAAAGATTCACTACATCGGTCATCAACACTGCTAACCAACCACAGAACAAGATACTAACCACAGCAAGGACAGGGCAGTCCTGTGATTTAGTCTTTGTGAGCCTGCAGGGGCTCCACAGAGGGCTGTGATGTCCAGGGTTCGACAGATAAAGGCTGCCCGGTGCCTACCTCACGTTGGCTCCAGGTCTTGGCCTCTCCAGGTCTCGCTCCCCGAACCAGGTCAGGGTCAGGGCAAGAGCCGAGGCAGGGAGAGTGGGAGGGATCCCGGTTCTGGGGCCGCCCCTCCAGCCAGCCCTCTGAATGAAGCCATTGACGCTGCCTCCGGGCGAGTCCTTGTCAGTGAGTCCAAATCCAGACGTGGGCTGCTTCCAACCTGGAGATCTTCCTGGAGACTCACATAAAGCAGCTCCCTGCAAAGTCACAAACCTGCGCATTCCTCAGGACCGTGGGAGGTGTGGCAAGGCCTCCCCTCCAAGACAGAAACACCAAGAGCGCCATACACCCTTAGGCGGGGCAGAAACACCACAGCACTTTGCACATCAGGAGCCACAGGGTGGGAACGGGACACACAGGAGCAGGAGCGTCCCCGGAAGACAGGAGCAGTGCACACACGACACACTGAGACCACGGTCACGGCACACATCAGTCACGGCACACGTCAGTTAGCGGGGTAGGGGGTGGGGACTTTTGTCTGTTGCTGTGATTGCTTTTTACAGAGCCAGTGGAGACATCTTCAGACCGTTACACAGCTTCCCAAGTCTGCACCCTTCCCTCTAACCTCATGAAAGCTGTGCCTGCCTCAGTCCTCAACACTGTCTGAAGTCCCCCATCATTCAAGGCAAAAACTCTGAGCTGTCCAGCCAGCAGGAAGTCCAATGAGGAGGGCGTTCAGGGTGTATGAAAGGAAGACCCTCAGTAGCAGGCATTTCTATTGCGGGAGGTCAACGCCCTTGGCCATCCTTTCATGACTGAGTTTCAGAAAGAGTTGGAACATGGGGTAAAAGAGACAAGGAAGAAGTATGGGGTGATGAGGTGTGCTGGGGAAATGGCTCCCCTCTTTTGTACCCAAACCTGGAAGAAGCAACGCCAGGTCTGCATCACCTACAGGTCTAGAGATGTACACGGAGACATGGCGATCAGAGGTCACTGGGATGTTTCTGGGGTCTCCTTTCCAACCATAGCCCACAGCAATCCGGGGGTGGTTGCTGAGGCTGTGAGGCATCCGGGTCTATTCAGCAGCTGGGACAGGACAGTGACGACTAAACTAACCCCTTCCCACACTCCGACTCAACCAAAGGGCCCCCCTGCTCTTCGCAGAGCCTGCACAGGCGGGAGCTTCCTCCCATGGCAGCAGGGTAGGTGCATCCTTCTAAGATCTCTCCATCCTTTCTACCCCAGGGCCCAGAGCCCACCCAGAGCCCGCCCCGGTTCACCAGAGCCATAGAACCAGCCTCTCCCTGAGGAGAAACATGGTGGGGCTTTAGACAGAAGAAAATCCCTTTCTTTGGACTTCCTGGCAGAGATGCCCCATTTCTTGGCTCTGCCAGGGGAATGTTATGGCAACTGGGCTTCAAAATTGCCCTCAGTCTGAACAAATTTGGAAAGGGGGCAGCGGACCTGGTGAGGACCGGTTCTGGCTCCTGCACTGGGGGCCTGAGGGACGTGGACAGGCCAGTCTCTCCTCTGGGTCTCCATTTCCTAGTGGGTCAGTGGGTCAGCATCCAGCTGGGGTGTCTGAGCCGACTGTGTTCTCAACCTGAGCGTCCACTCGAGTGGAGGCAGGAGGGAGACCCTCTGAGAGCTCAGCCCCCTGGACCAGCAGCGTTGGTCCCTCCTGGAGCCTGGGGCCTGGGGCTGGGGTGTCAGGCTGGGGTCCTGGGGGCCAGGCTGGGGGCCTGGGGGCCAGGCTGGGGGCCTGGGGCTGGGGTGCCAGGCTAGGGGCCTGGGGCAATGCTGCCAGACCAGCCTGGATAGGATTCAAGTCGGATGGCCCTTCCCTGTCTCCTGCCAGCACAGGAGACCAAGTGAAGCAGGTCATCAAAGGAGGCTTGGTGCCAAAGAACCCCGCCCACAGGCTTTCAAACGGGTGGGTGGATTAAACCCCAGAATGCATTTCGGGCTCGCCAGCACTCTAAAACCAGACTCCCAGCCAAGTATCATGAAAGCCTCGTGTTCCTGACTCTCTCCACAGAGATCACCAAGGTCCCGCCTGCTGGGAGCCCCGCTCTGTCCAGGACCTCGCAGCGCCTCCCCCAGCGCCGCCTCCACAGAGAAGCCACAGGCTGCCGCGGCCAAGCCTGGGCTGCCACCTGCACAGATACCTGCCTCCCGCAAGCATTTAGCCTGAAAGCGAGCTCGGTGCGGCTTCTTCGGGGAACAACTGGAAGCTGACCTCCGGCTGTGACATTGCAGAGAAGAGGGGAGATGGGACCGTTTACTCTTGAAGCTGTCAGTAGACAAGGGAGCCTAGTGACGCAGGAAGCTAGGATCTGATGGCCAGAGGTGGGCATGGGAGGGTTCCTGGAACCGCCTCTGCCACGGGGCTTCCTCCCGCACACACTCACGCACCCTCTTGTCATTCCAGAAACCCTCTGCGCGGCCGAGACAGCCTGGCTGCGGAATCTGTGGGAGTCCACCCAGTCCTGCGTGAGGACCAGTGCTGCCACTCCCCGGCTTTGCTTTCTCTAGTGGGGGCTGGATGAGACCACTGCGTGGTTCACTTTCCACCTCTGATCGGGCCGCAAATGGCGCCCCCAGAGTCCAGAAGCAGCATGGAGAGGCACAGGCTCAGATCCCGTTGGCGTGGGACACACTCCCACCCAGGTACTCATCATCTCACAAACGCTCGTCTTCCTGTTAGGGGTGTTCCTCTTCCAAGGGCAGCGGTGCTTGGGAACACATAAGCGCAACTAGGCTGAGGCCCTGCGTTCCCCTCAGCCCCCAGAGAGGGGGGGCGTCACCAGATGCTTCAGCCTGCTCATCTGCTGACGATCATGCATCCTAAATAGAGGCCTAGATGCACCTACCCCGTCCCTGATGCCACTGGACACATGATCAGGATGCCTTGGGAGAGCGTAATTTCAGGGCTGAAAAGCAATTCGGAGGTTGGGCCAGGATGGGGTTTATTTCTCCAGCCCCTATGGGATCCAGAGCATTGCCCTGCCCGTGGCCTGTGCCCTGCCAAGCGTTGTAGCCGGTACCAGCCTGCTCAGCGATCTCTCACGGCAGGCAAGAAATGTGTATATTTTCCTTCGGGGAGGGGGGGAGCGAAGAAGGGAGCAGAGTGGTGGGCAACTAGGGTAGACACCCCTCCCTTTCCCAAACACTGTAAGGACAGATGCCGCCCCGCCTGCCTCTGCAGCCACCTGCTCCCACCGCCTCTGCTCTGAGATCTCCATCTTCATGCTCTCACTCACACAGTATCTAGCAGTGTCTCTTCTTTGTTTCTAACTTAGGCCTCTTCAGCTACGAGGTGGAAATGTGCAGGGGGTATATTTCTCTTTTGTGCCACTGTTTCTTCTCACCACCACTCCACCGGTGGCAGGAGGGGAGGGAGGGACAGGTGCAGGAGCGCGAAGGCAGGATAAGGAAGGAGAACCAAGGTCTTGGGTGGGATATAAACACAAAAAGGCAAAGTCAACACAAACCACAACCCCAATTCTACCCAGAAAATCTTTATATCCCTTTACTAGAAAGCAAAATCAAGACCTTCCACCCAAGTCCCCAACTATTCCCCAAAGCAGCAGAAGGGGGAGATGAGAGTCCTTGCAGCCAATGGCTTTCCAAGCACAAGGCTCTCTCTACAACCGTGGGGCTGCGCAGAGGTGAAAGCTAGGGGAGTTGGCCCGGGGGGACCTCAGGCGGAAATGCATCTTGTCCGGCAGCTCCTGGTGGTGGGCAGGTTCTCCCTCTCATCCTGGAGCCACACACAGGGTTCGCTTTAGTTCACTAAGTTGGGGGGGGAGGTACATCCCTGTTTACACCATCAATAGTAATGACATTGACAGAAATAATAGGCGCAGAGAGGCAAGCAAACGGGGTGCAGTGCATGTAACTATAGCCTGGAGAGGTTACTAAGGGGAACTATAGGTCCCAGGGGCTCAGGGGCCTCCACACTTCCTATCGGACCGCTTACCTGTCCTCTCTCCCCACCCCAGCGGGGCTCATTTGCCAGCCTGGGTCGGTGCTGTCCGGACAGACGGCCACTTTGCTCACTGCCTGGGCTAGAGGTCATTCTCTCTAACCATATCTCTGTTAAAGGGGGTCTGGCTGCCCGCCAATCCCGTCCCGCCTTCCTCTGGCCTGCCCTGGGAAACGTCACCATCAGCACAAACACTTCCTTCTCCTGGGGGGCCAGAGGGGACCCCTGCGGTGGCCCTCCTTTGAGGCACTGGAGCAAAGGAAGGGAGGGCATTGGGAACAAAGAGCCCGGGGACAAGGGGCATTCCTGTGCCCTTTGATCCCCTTATACCTCACAGCCTCACGGGACCCTGGGGAGCTACTTCAGGTCTCAGCCATCTGAGGGGACACAACCAGGCTCTCAGCCCAGAAAAAGCCTTCCCTGGGACCCTACCCACTTCCAATCCCTCCCCCCCCACACCCCCCAGGGAACATTCCTTCTGGGAAACCAACTGGATGAAGACCAGGCAGGCCCGACCCCACCCTCCCAGTTTCCTGGAGATCCTTCCTTAGGGGCTCTCTTCCCAGCAGCCTGGGCAGGAAGCAGCGAGAGGGTGCCACCAGCAAGCCTTCCTGGGAGCCGCTGCTGATGCTCCAACGGTCCCCACTCTGCCCATCTGGGCTCTCTATCCTCCCAGTCGGGCACTGAGCAGCGGGCACCGGCATCTTCCTCTGCCCTCCTCCCTCGCACCTCACTCAGAAGCTAGCTCTGCTGTCCCCCCACCGAGGGTCTCCAGCCATCTTAGGAAGGACCCAGATTCCCAGGGTCAAAGACCCTCCTCTGGCCCACCCCAAGGCCCGAACTAACCCATCTGTTCTGCACCTTCTACACCCAGGGCGGGTTGCTGTGGCCCCTGGCAGAGCATCATAAAAAGGTTCTATGTCCGGAAAGGGGAAGGGAGCCCCCAGGCTGACCATCGATCCAGGAGACCCGGGGAAACAGCAGGGCTGCAGGGCTGGGTGGGAGGCTTGCAGGCCTGAGGCAAGTCAAGCATCTGCTGCTTTCCACGATCCTCCCCAGTCCTCACCTGGAATCCAGATGAAACCAGGCTGATGGGAACACCAAAGGCATCCTTTGGGGTGGGGGTAAGATTCCAAACAGGAGCACACACGAAGGAACGCCATTTGCTTTGCCAAGTGGCAGAGGGCAGGACTGGCCAGGTTCCCCCCTTACCATCCCTGGGGCTGGCCTCCTGGGCCTGCCCTCTGGTAGCAGTGCCTGGGGCCCTCTTCCGCCAGGCTGCTGGCTGGATGTAGGCCAGCCTTTGCTGCCATCTCTTCCCCCACCAGCCCCACCTCCCCAGCCAGACCAGGAGGGACCTCAGCAGCTTATCTCAGAAAGTCAGGACACCTTCCCTGTGGGAGTGGGATAATCCACAGGGGTGCAGCCAGGAGGCCACTGTACCTCCCACCTCCAGCCAGCTGAGGGCACTGCTCCTGCCCTATTTGCCCTCAGAAGCCCCCCAACCAACAGGGAGCTGGAGGCCAGAGGACCTCTGCCTTGGTGTCCAGAACTGGGTAAAGGTTTGGCCTTTAAAAAAAAAAAATCACGCTGTCTAGGATCACCACAGGCCTAAGGGGGGCGGGGGGGGGGGGGCAATGGGTTGTAATAATTCTTCCTTTCCATCCCAGCCCCCCAGCTATTTAGCTCCAGGACTTCTTGCTAAGTGGAAATCGGGTTTCTGGCCCCCTCCTGGAGTGCCCCTTCCTCCTTCCCTCTCCAGGGATGTGAACCTACCACAGTGACCAATGCACAGCTGCGGAGGGGGCAGGCATGGCCCGGCGGGCATCTTCCCTGGGGTGAGCAGGGCTCTGGCCCAGACCTCATTGCCCTTGGGATGCTCTGAGGAGGGGCCTGGAGTGGGCAGCAGGGAGGGCTGGGGGGTCAGGGAGTGAGAGAGGAAGGGAGGCTGAGAACCAGCTTGTGGGCAGGGAAGGTGGTCCTCGGGGCTCTCCACCCCACACACGGACCCTCTTCGCTGAGCCCTGAGGCCTGAGGTGGCCAGTAATCTTTCTTCAACAACACAGAAGAGCACAGGTCTGTCCCCTAAACTTGCCCCCCGCCCTAGGAAAAGTAGTAATAGCATCTCCTTTTCCTTCCTTAATATCTGAATGTTTTAAGGGGAGGGGCAAAAGGAATGGCGCTCTGTTTGAAGCACAAAGACTAAAATGCATATGAGTGTCTCATGAACATCACTCTGAAACCCTAACCCCGCCCCCCTTCCCCCCCTAAAGCCTGTTATCTTCCCCAGCTGGGAAGGAATCTGGCCTCCCTCCCACCCACCCACTTCCTAGCTGGTTCAGTCACATGGAGCTGAGCCTGGGGGAGAAGGGCCTCTCCAGGCCTGCCTGGCTGCCTGCCTGGGCTTCCTACCTGCCCGGGGCGATGACAGAAGCCGGGGAGCCTTGGGACCTGCGGCTCCTGCCTGAGGTGTCTGCGATGAGTCCGTGGGGAGTTGAGAAGAAAAGCTAGAATGTAAGTTTCCTAGCAGGAGCCTTGTCTCCGTTTCCTCCCAATGTGGCCTGCACTGCATTCGCTGCAGGCCCAACAAGCCGTGTTTCAAAAATACCTACAGGAAACAGAGGGTTTCAACTTCCGGCTTAGATCCTGCAGCCTCACCTCCTCCCTGCTTGGCTGGAGCCACATCAGAGCGAAACAAAGGCACCCTGACTGTTCCAAGAGCAGAGCTGGGAGTCGGCAGCATGGTTATCTCCGCGTGGTGGCCTCCGTCCACAAAGGCCAGAGCTACTGTGGTGTGGGGACCTTCGTGCCAGCATCACCAGCATCACCCTGATCCCTGCTGGAGAGGCCACATCTCCCACCTTACAGATGTGGAGAAAGAGGCTCAAAGAGGTCAAGACATTTCCCCAATGTCGCCCAGCTAGAAAGTAGTGGAGCTAGGCTGTCAACCAAAAAGTATAGGTCAATGTTCCACTGAACTGCATCTCAGTCCTCTCCAGAGCGGCACTGATCTTGTAGAAGGGAGTATCTCAAGTGACGTCATCCTGAAGTCCCCTACCCCAGGGTAAACCCCCCATCTCCCACCACACACCCACACACAGTCACGGTGTCCTTTGTCACAGCTTTGGGCTAGTAGCCCTAACCACAGGCAGCACAGCCCTCAGAACATAAGCCCCCTTTGGTCAAAATGGAGATTCTAAGAAGGTGTCTAACCTTGGCTAACTCACACTAGAAAAGGGGCATAGAAATTATTTGAAGTCCCTCCCTGACAAGCATTGCTCCCGGTGGTAATTTATATAACATTACGATTTTTAGGTCTCCCAGTGTCGCTGTGGACTAGGCAGGGCCAGTAATACTATCTCCATTTCACAAGTGGGCAAACTCAGGTTCAGAGATGTTGAGTGACTTGCCCAAGGTCACACAGCTACTTCATGCCAGAGGCAAAATTAAAACCTTAATTATCCATGCACACCCTATGATTCTGGCTCATTCTCTGGGGTTCAAAGAAAGACCAATATGAAGTTTACCATCACCTTCCTTTTCCAATACAGAAGGTGACAAATGTGACTGTGTCTGCTTGAGTACCCTGAAAGAGCCATCCCGCTGCTGGCTTTGCCAGCTCCTTTCCAGATGGGGAAACTGCTCTCCAAAGAGGAAGGGGCTGGGCCCATCCTGCAGGAAGGGAAACCGGGAAGGGATCTGGGCCCTCCTGATGTCCATTCCAGAGCCCTGAGCACCCCATCATTGTGGCAGGTACAGCACCCTCCTTGTCTGCAAGACTCACTCCCACCCTCACAGCTTCTGCGGGCGGCAGGCATGGCTGGAGATAGGACAGGACCTCCCCCATTGTCTGTGATAAAGTGGGAGTGGATTTGCACATACTCCAAAGAGGACCCGTCAAGTAGTAGGGCCACAGTTTTTTGTTTCAAATTTGCTTTTTTAACATTTAGGCCATTGTAGCATTTGGGAACAATTTTGATAAGTTTTTTTCTAAAATTAAGTTGAAGTGATTTTCAAAACCAATCATCAGCCTTGGAGGACACCCCACTTTGGGTTGGGGTGGCGGGGGCATAGAGAGCCAGAGCAGTCGGGAGAAGAAATGTAACCCTCGAATGAACAAATGATGTGACAACACAGCAGCTTCCCAAAACAGGCTCACCTCATGGGAAAGATGGAATCCCACCTCCACCGGGTACTTTAAATGAATTGCACATGCAAGTAACTCCCTCCAAGGCCACAGGCCCCTGCAGGAGAGTGACCCCCATCTCTAGCCCCAGGTGCAAAGAACTGAGAAAGACCAACAGGGCTCAGCTCCATGCCAGGTTGCCTGGGTCCACTGGCCAAGAGCATTGCCAAGTCGCAGGGTGAGCTCCGCAGCAGGCGGAAGTGGCCCACCTCGCCTGTCTGCACGTCTCCAGGGGCTTCTTCAGGGGCCGAAGGGCTAAAAATAACTCGGCCTTTGTTGTAAGCAGCGGACCACAGAGACAGAGCCGACTTCAGGGGAGCCGAGCATGCGCAAGGGTCCCGCTCAGCAAGACCTGCCCTTTGGGCAAATGATTTTCCCAGAAACCTGTCAGTTGTGCGCTGCTGCTGTTGCCACTGCCAGTGAGAGTCAAAGGCAGCCCAATCCGCTCAAGCCTACAGGGTGGCCTTACAACGCAGACTTCTCGAAAACTGAGACTCTTTCTTCTTGATCCATTAAAAAAAAAAAAAAAAAGGCGTCCAGTGGGTACTGGGGAGCTTAGGAGAGAACAGCGGCCCTCGAGCTGAGCACTCCGCATGGCCACCACCTTGGTCATGAATAATCCCATCACCTCAGTTATTTGGGTAGCGACATCTCTCCCCAATCCTAAAATTTCCAGAGTCAGGTCTCAGGAGACAAGGGCAGACACACACTTGGTGGAAGGAAGAATTACTTGGGAAAGGGAATTCGTAGTGTCACATCAATACTGAAGGATTTCTCAAAGGCGCAGTCCTTTTTACCTTTTCACCAACATTTAGATCTTCGACTATGTAGGCTTCTTCACTCGCCTTCCTGGATCTTGAGCCGCTTGCCCCATCCCCCGCCCCCACCCCCCCGCACCCCCACCCGCAGGGATAGCTCCAGACCAGGCGGGTTGGGAGGCAGAGTCTAACATCTTTCTCTGCCAGCGGCTGTGGCTTGTCTCACCTCAAGGATGCCCCAGTTCTGAGGGTGAAGGAACCGCACAGCAGAGCCGCTCCTGATGGGTAACAAATACTTCTTGGCTGTTGCAGGGCCTCACAACTGTCTTCAGAATGTCTCCTCCCCACCCCACCCCACCCCCACCCCCGGGGCCTCCACCTCCCTCCCCAGCCCCATGCAGAGACCACAGGCCCAGAAGGCAGCTCTTCCTCTTCACAGAGACGAGGAACAAGGAGGGGCTTTCACTGTCAAGATAGCCTCCAGGCTCTGGGTCTAGACTTTTCCAGAAAGGCTTCCTCACAGCCCTTTGTTCCTCCGCTGACTTCAGGGTGAAGAGCCTAAACTGGAGGCAGGAGGCTGGGAGAAGATTTCTTAGAAGGCAATAGATAGAAAACAGCAGACTACACACGAATAACAGATGGTGGGAACCAGTGAGAGGGCCACAGTGCTGGGTAAACGGGAGAGGGCTCCACAGGGCTGGGCTGTTCTCCAAAAGTGCAAGATCCTTCGGGTTGAAACAAGGCGCAGCGGGCTGGAGTGTGGAGACCTGTGTGTGGGAGCTATGCAGACACCTCGCCCTCTTGGTTCCACGTGTCACGCCCTCTGGTTACTGGCTTTCCTCACAGTTGGTCTGTCTGGATACATGGGAGTAGGGCTCAATCAGCTTTGAACTGGGCTCTGGTTCAACCTCTCCAGCAGCAAGTCACCTGCGGTGACCCGGGGCCCTAGGCTTGGCAGCCGAAGGCTGAGGCTTTTTCTTTGAGCAGTTCCCAGCACAAGTGGCAGCTCCAGCTCCCTACAAGAGACAAGACGGCATGACCAGCAGCACCTCTCCCAACCCTCAAGCCCCACCTGGGTCCTCACTTTTTCTAAGCCCTGTTTTCTTTGGACTTTCACAATTCAGAGACCGAATCCCAGTGCTGAAAACGTGCTGGAGTCTGTAGTTCAGGAGAGCAAGTGCTGCTCAGAAAACCGCAAGTGCTCAGAGAGGACCAGCTGAACTATTGGAAAGACCCTCCCTCCTTGGTCCTGCCTCTTACCAGCATCCCCAGGCCTGGCCAGATCCCCTGGAAGCTCCACCTCCCACCACTTCAGCCACATGTCTGGGAAACATCTCTCCCGGCCTCAAGTTGAAATTTCAGGTGGTTGAACTGTGCCTTGGTTTCTTCATCTGTCAAATGGTAGTGGTCGTACCTACCTCGTAGAGTTGTGATGATTAAATGAGACAAGATATGTAAAGCCCTTAGCACAAGGCCTGAACCCTAGTAGGCCTCAATAAGTGGGAGTGGTAGCTGCTGTTGTGATTGTCGACCTCATCACCATTACCTTCTGGGGGTTCAGCCACAGGAGGGTTTAAACAGTACATGTGGTAGCCACGGTCACAGTCATCACAGAAGAGTAGCTGGTCCTGGTGGAATACAGAGTAGGTGGTGAGGAGGAGAACGAGACTGAATTATTTAAGGCCAATGTCTTCCCTACTCTACCAGCTTTCTTTCTTTCTTTTTTCTTAATTGAATGCCAGCTGAAACTGGCTTTCTTTCTTCTTTTTTTTTAAACCTCACCCGAACACATGCTTTTACTGATTTTTATAGAGAGAGGAAGGAAGAGGGCAAGAGAGAACATCGATGCATGAGTGAAACATTGATCAGTTGCCTCCCACGTGCACCCCAACCAGGGATCAAACCTGACCGGGAATTGAACTCTTGACCCTTATGGTATATAGGACCATGCTCCAACCAACTGAGCCACACCAGCCAGGGCTCCACCAGCCTTATTTTCACAGATCAACCTCCCTGTATGCCCCTTTCCAGAACCTATATAGAGTCTTCATTGTCCCCTGAGCATGCTTTGCCCACACCTGGAATTTGCCCTTCTACCTCCCCAACTATGGCAAATCCTACCCTTAGTTTAGGATTCTGCTCAAATCATACCTCCTCCAAGAAGCCTTTCTTGACTACCACCTCACATGTAAGCTAAAAGGGATTCTTTATTCTTTTGAACTCCCATAGCCAATAACTGCCTCTGTAAGGGCAAAAAAAAACCTGAATTTATGCATTTCTATATTCCCATGATGACTGCCTAGTTCACAGAATATAATTTAGATGTCTGAAAATTTTACTTCAATTCCTCTGAACCTCACTCTTTCTATCTGTGAAACACGCAACAACCAGACTTGGTGGGAACATCAATGACACCTCAGAACCATTTTAGCACTTCATATGTGAATGTAGGGAAATGCAAATGAAGCCATTTTTCAGCTCCCAAAAACCTCCTCGGGAGCTGGAGACTGGAGCCCAGGTGAGAACAGGACCCTCCAGCTGTGGTTCATTTCCAAGGATACAGTATGCACCTGGGCTCCTTCAGGTCCTTCTGCCTGGAGGCTCTCCCCATCCCTGACCCCTTCTCTTCTGGACCATTCCCTACCCATTCTTCAAGTTTCAACTCCTTCTTCCCCACAGAGGCTTCACTAGTCTATCCCCACTTGCATCCCCATAGTTCTTTCCCTTATGACATTGAACTGCCCTACCCCTTACGTTACAAAGCCCGGTATGTGGTAGACATCTAACTATGCTGTTGAATGGTTCATTTGGAACATGCCTCTTGTCCACTCCTCTATGGATGGTGAGGCTTGTGGGGCAGAACCTTGAATTACTCATCTCTGCATCTCCTTCAGAACTTCCTTGTGCATAGAAGCTCCTCAGTAAAGGTTTGTGATCTGATCACCACTCTCCAACCCTGTTCTATTCAGTGATCTTTGGACCTGCTTTGATAGCTTATAAGATGTTTGTAAAATTACGTTTTGTATCAAATCTCACCAGTGCAGAGATCCTGGAAAAAGTAGAAATAGAAGTTGGAAACCCCGGTGAGCAAACAATGAAGAGGGAGAGATCATGAAAGGCCTTTGTATCATGCCAAGACTTTTCACTATGGCAATGGGAGGCTTTTGAAGAGTCAGCAACAGTGGAGTGACATAGTCAGACTTACAATTTAGAAAGATCTCACTGGCTACTGTGCAAAAATAGTTATCCAGGTGGGGAGAGATTTCTTCTAGAGACCAGAGACCAGTTAAAAGGCTGCTGTAGCCATCCAGGTGGGAGATGACAGTGGCCTGAACTAGGGCTGTGTCATGGGGGAAAGCAAAGGGCCTTGCTTCCATCTAAGAGTCACCAACTAGATGTGGAGAATGACAGGGAAGAAATCAAGAATATCTCCTGGGTTATGGCGTGGAAAGCAAGTCAAATAATATAGCTACCCATTGAGACATGGGCAGAGGGACAGATCTATGGAAGGAGAAAGCAACCTCAGCTATAGATATGTTCTACAGATTATGCGGGAGGGATACCCTAGGGGCATGTGGAGGTCAGAAAAGAGGCCTGGGTGTGAGATATGGATTTGGGAGTCATTTGTGATTAAATAGCAATGATGGTTCTGGGAGAGGAAGCCTAGAGTGTGTGAAAGAAGAAGTCCTTGAATTTGTGCTCATGGAAAGGTGTTCATGAACTCCTTGAAATTTTATGCACAATTCTGTATACAGATAGAAATAACTGTACATTTTTCTGAGGAAAGAGTAGCTTTCGTTGAAAAGCTACTTTTGAAAAATCAAGGACTCTTCTAAGGTTCTAAGACAAGAGCCAAGAATAGACCCTTGGAATGAAAAAAAGAGAGACTAAGAAGTAGTCAGAGAAGTAGAATGAAAACAGGACAGTGTGGTTTACCCTAAAAGAGTTGCACCAGGGTTGTCAGAGCAGAAGCAAGCTATATGACAACATAATACAGGGGCAATGCGAGGAGAGAGAAGTTAGGACCAAGACAGAAAATACAGAGAGACTTATCCGAAATAATATTACCAGTGTCCTAAAGATACTGATAACCCTACTACAGTGCTGACATGAAAAATACAAGAAGGTTGAATGCCCAGATTGAAACTCTCCTAAAGGGAAAGCAGGCATCTGTGGGTTTAAACGATTTTTGCATGGGTTGATCACTAACACCATAATCTCATCTGATTTTCAGGATAATTGCCTGTCAAAACCACCAAGAAATCCCAGCTCATGCTAACCCCCATGAGAAACACAGTTTAAGGACCTCTTACTCCCAAGTATTCAAGAACCAGGATCCACCTATGGCTACAGTTCCAGAGAATGGGAATCCCATTCTGGGATGTGTAGTATAAATCCCTGACTATGTGAGAGAAACCCTATTGCCCAAGCAGCCTCACCCCTTGATTCCTCCCCTAAGGCTCTGCCAAGTCAACATCAACAAAAACACCTCAGCATGAACACTATTTGTAAAGCCAAGGACCAGAATCAACCCAAATGTCCATCAATAAGAGACTGATTGAATTAACTAATGAAGAACTATGCAGCTGTAGGCAGAAAATAAGATTATATTTATGTACTGCTATGTGTTGCGTAATCTCCAGGATTTTCAATAAAAAAGCAAGGTGAAGAAAATATGTATATCGGTTGCTATTTTCTAAGATGCATCCATGTTTTTATGGATACATATGCACATACATATGCTTACACTAAAACAAAATGGAAAGATAAAACATGACTTTTTAAATGGTTACCTATAAGCAAAGTGAGAGGACAGTGTAAAAGAGATAGGGATAGAAGCTAGATTTCTTTGAATATACTATTTATTTTATAAATTTGATTTTGGAGCCAGTAAACATTTTACACAGTCATAAAGCAAAATTCACATTTTAATTACCCCTAAAAACAAAAGAAAAATGAAACAAAGCCATCTAATTATGTATTAGTTGATGACATAACCAAATAGAAAGAAACTATTCCAAGTGACTTGAAAATAAGTTGATTGTACATCCTTAGTCAAATACATCTTAGGACAAAAATAAGTGCAAGTGTGTGTGTGTGTATTCCTTTTTAGAAATCATATTGTTGTTGATAATAGTGGAATTGATAGAGACTTTTGTGTGTGAATTAAATGGGTGGTATTGAGAAGAAACAATTTTGACATAGTTGAAAGAAAATATAGATGTAAGATCAATGACGTTAAATAAAAACTCATAAATAAGCAGAACAGAAACAGCTCCCATAGACTGTCAGTCCTGTGCATGAATTGGAAGTATCAATGTTAATTTATGGTGCTTTTTATCTTTAAAACAAACAAAACATATTTCCTAGCTCTGTCCATTGAAAATGCCCCAAAACTATGAAAAATACAGTAAAAATTCAGCACTCTCTAGCATTCATGTTATGTTCTCTAAAGATCATTGCCCACTTAAAAAAACACACACACACACATAAATCCTTGGAGAAATGGCTGATTTCGGGTCTGGAGCTTCAAATTAATAAATACTTTTATATATTGGAAAACAAGGACACTTTCACACTATTAGAGTCATAAAGACTCAGGGTGCCTGAGTAAAAAAAATCTCAGGATCCACCCTAATTTCATTCCCATTGGCCAAAGATAGGACAATTTTAACTGTAATAGATAGAAACAAATTAAATATGTTTAAATCCTTGATTTCATAAAGATACTATATTTTTAAAAAAAAAACTTTGTTACCTTTGGAAGGTGCTAGGAAACATCCCATTATTTTTTATTTTTTATTATGAAATACTTTTAGTCTTAAGGAAATGTTGCAAGGATGGTACAAAGAATTCCTGTACACACTTTATTCGGCTTCCCCTAATGGTAACATCTACATTATCATAGTACAATCATGACAAGCAGGAAATTACCATAAGCATGACACTACTAACTAATCTGCAGACCTCATTTGAATTTCACCAGTTTTCCCACTTATGACCCTTCCCCCAGGATCCCACATGGTATTTACTTCTCATGTTTTCTTTTTTAAATCATTTTTTATTTTTCAGTTACAGTTTTACATGTTCTCTGTATCTATGAGTCTGTTTCTGTTCTGCTTATTTATTTGTTTTTTAGATTCAATTGATGATAGATATTCATTGCCATTTTGTTTCTCCTTCTCTTCTCCTTCTCCTTCTCCTTCTCTTTCTTCTTCTTCTCCTTCTCCTCTTTCTTCACCCTTTCACATTTCATATAATACTGGTTTGGTGTTGATAAACTCCTTTAGCTTTTTCTTGACTGGGAACCTCTTTATCTGTCCTTCAGTTCTAAATGATAATTTTGCTGGATAGGATGATCTTGGTTGTAGGTCCTTGCTTTTCATCACTTTGAATATTTCTTGCCAATGCCTTCTGGCCTGCAAAGTTTCTGTTGAGAAATCAGCTGACAGTCTATGGGAGCTCCCTTGTAAGTAACTAACTTCTTTTCTCTTGCTGCTTTTAAGATTCTCCCTTTGTCTTTCACCTTTGGCATTTTAATTATGATGTGTCTTAGTGTGGGCCTCTTTGGATTTATCTTGTTTGGGACTCTGTGCTTCTTGGACTTGTGTGTCTATTTCTTTCACCACATTAGGGAAGTTTTCTGACACTATTTTTTCAAATATGTTTTCAATTTCTTGTCCCCTCTTCTTTCTTTCTGGCATGTGCATGATGCAAATGTTGGCACACTTGAAGTTGTCCCAGAGGCTCCTTACATATCTTCATATTTTTGGATTCTTTTTTTCTTTCTGCTGTTTTGATTGGGTGTTTTTTGCTTCCTTATATTCCAAATCACTGATTTAATTTTCAGTTTTGTCTACTCTACTGTTGATTATCTGTAAATTTTTCTTCATTTCAGTTAGTGTCGCCTTCATTTCTGGCTGGTTCTTTTTTCTGGTTTCTATGACCTTTTGTAAGCTGTTGAAGTTCTCACTTAGTTCATTGAGCATCCTTATAACCAGTGTTTTGAACTCTGCATCTAGTAGATTGTTTGTTTCCATTTTGTTTTAGTTCTTTTTCTGGAATTTTGTTCTGTTCTTTCATTTGGGACATGCTTCTCTGTCTCCTCATTTTGGCAGCCTCCTGTGTTTATTTCTATGTATTAGGTAGAGCTGCTACATCTCCCAGGCTTGGTAGAGTGGTCTTATGTAGTAGATGTTCTGTAGGGTCCAGTGGCAAAGCCTCCTCATTCACCAGAGCTGGGCATTCAATGTGTACCTTCCCCCACTGTGGAGGATCAGCTGTGCAGTGGCTCACTCCGCAGAGCAGGACGTACTTCAGTGGGGCTCTGATGCCAGCTGAGTCTGCCTCTTGAGTGTGTTGCTTGTGGAGGTGGTTGGGTGGTATTTCAATGTGGTAGTATGAAGCTGTCCTCTGGGTGCACTGGCTCTGGGGCCTCCCTGGAGGTGCAGGCCAAGATCAGCCACCACCTGTGTTCTGCTCAGAGCCACCCAACATGAGCTACAAAGTGATCTGCTTGTGCTAGGCGTGGAGGTGCGCCAGATAGGCAAAGCTTAGAACCAAGGCTAGCTGCCTTAGCGAGAGGTATGGGGCACACTAAGGCCAGATGCTGCTTGTTTGAGAGATTTTAGGAAAGTCTGAAACATGAGCCAAGACAGGTCATTTATATGTAAAAGCCACTGGAAACAGTGTGGGTGGGCCTGCAAATTGCGTGGGGCAGGGTCTCAGAGAATCACCAGGGTAGAGAGCAATGTGAGCCAGGTTAATGGAGACTCAGATATGGTGCCTGCCTGCTGACTCTGTTGCGGGTAGGTTCATCAAAGGAACAATAGCCTCTGTCAGCACTTCTGTCTGGGAGAAAGCTGCCCCTCCAGCTCTCACCCTGATGACAGACAATTCAGTTCCTCCCCATAGGTCCCTGGTGCCTTTCAAGCTGCTGCCCCAGCACTGGAGCTAAGAGGGAGTGAGTCCATGTAAGTCCATATGTGGGCCCTTTAAGAGGAATGCCTGGGACTCACAGCCCTCCATCTCACTCAGTCACAGTCCCTGCTGGTTTTTACAGCCAGGATTTATACAGCAGATTTTTTAATGCATGGGGATCGGCACCCTAACCCACATTTTTCAAGGATCAACTGTATTTAGAAACCAATATCTGGGTGCTATAGGTCCTCACTGCTTCTGGGTTGTCATTGTTTCTGGGCCCTCCCAGCTGACAAAGTTAGGAAATAAATAAATGTATGTGTACATACACATGCACACATCTATATTTATTTTTGTATCTATCCATATATGTATATGCATACAGATAGCTATAGATACATAGGATGTCCCCAAAAATACACACACGTTGAAAAATTATAAAGGCAATGTTTTTTTTGTTTTGTTTTGTTTTTTTTAATATATTTCACTGATATTTCACAGAGAGGAAGGGAGAGGGATAGAGAGCTAGAAACATCGATGAGAGAAACATCGATCAGCTGCCTCCTGCACACCTCCCACTGAGGATGTGCCTGCAACCAAGGTACATGCCCTTGACTGGAATCGAACTCGGGACCTTTCAGTCCGCAGGCCGACGCTCTAGCCACTGAGCCAAACCGGTTTCGGCAAGGCAATGTTTATTAAAATATATTTCATTTAGAAAATAGAGCTATCAGCTGTTAAAGTGTGTATACATTTTTTGGGACACCCTGTATATAAATATATATATAATATATTATATTAAAATCATAAATTCCTACTAATACCTCCTATTCCAACCCAAAACCATGTAAATATTTGAAAAAAGATCTGAATATTTTTTTCTAGGACATTGAGAAACCTGACTCTCGTTATTCACAATATATAGTTATTAGTTCAGACCTGTGTACATCTAGTTTCAGAATGACTAACTCGCATGTCTGTGATAAACAAATATACTCACTACAGTACAAAATTTGTATAATTATTTCTCTCTTTAGCTCTAAAATACACAAATACTACTTTCCAAAGTTACTTAAATTAGTTCTTTCCTACCCCACCCTTCAGTATGGTTATGTTATATATATATATACTAGTAGCCCTGCGCACGAATCCGTGTGCCAGTAGCTCGCTGCCATCCTCCAGTAGCTCCCTTTGCTCCTCCTGCCCCCGCACTCCCCTCATAGCTTGCTGCCCTGCCCCCTCCTGTAGCTCTCCGCCACCCGCTTGTAGCTCGCTGCCCTACCCTCCTGCTGATGCGTGATCTGGTCGTTACACGGTCAGTCGTTACACTTTATAGCATAACGACCATTTGCATATTACATCTTTATTATATAGGATATATATATATATATATATATATATATATACACATAAATATATATATATACATACATACATATATATATACACATATATATATATGTATATATATATATATATATATATATATATATATATGTCTAAGCAACCATTGCGACTGAATGACCAGAACGACCACTATGACATGCACTGACCACCAGGGGGCTATGACGCACACTGACCATCAGGGGCAGACACTCAACGCAGGAGCTGCCCCCTGGTGTCAGTGCACTCCCATGGCCAACCTCCTATGGCCAGCCAACCTCCCACAGTTCCCCTCCCCCGCCCCTGCATGAATTTGTGCACTGGGCCTCTAGTCTATTTATATTAGAGTTAGGGTAATTTGTTACTGTTCATATTCCACTTTCGGTTTCCCCCACATCATGGTTGTTTTTCAGTATTTATCTATTGTAGGTATGTGAAACAACACCCTGGTTCTAAGACTCAGAGCTAACAAAAGGCATTCTCACAGAAGTATCACCCTCCTTAGCCATACTATCCTACCCTCATTTCCCCATTCTTTCTACCCAATTCCTACTCACTCTTGTAGATAACCAATCTCTTTAACTTCTTGTTTATCCATCCTGTATTTCTTTTACACAGTGAACAGATATATGTATATTTTCTCATGCTTTTCTTACAAGAATGGCAGCATACTATACATTTTTAATTAATTCTTTTTTTTTTCATTTAAAATATATCCTGGAAATCACTCCATATAAATTCATAAAGATCTGCCTCATTTTTTTTAACAGCTGCATAGACTCCATTATGTGCCTATACCATCATTATTCAACCATTCTACGTATGAGCAATATTTTGCAAGTATAAACAATGCAACCATGAATAACCTTATGCACATGTATTTGCATAGTGCTGTATCTGTAGGGTAGATAGTGGTGTATTGTTAGGGTAGATTCCTATAGGTGAAACTGCTAAAGCAATAGGTAAGTGCACAGTAGCTGTGTTAGGTATTGTTACATTTCCCTTCAGAAGAGTTGTACCACTTTGTATTCCCACTGACAATGTATGAAGGCGCTTTTTCAATTTTACAGGAAAGACATAGAATCTCCATTTAGTTTTAACTTGAATTTCTTTATAAGTACATTTGAACTTTATTTTCCAAATCTTGGGGGCCATTTACATATCTTTTGTGAATTATCTTACATGTCTTTTTCCCATTCTCTATCAGGTTCCTTATCCTTTATCCCTCAAATTTTAAGAGTACTTATATATTGGTGATACTAGCCTTTTATCTGTAGTAAATGCCGCAAATATTTTCTCCCAGTTTGTACATTGTCCTTTTACTTTATTGTATTTTTTACTATGCAAATATTGTGGTCAAGTTTTTCAATATTTTCTCTTATTGCTTCTGAATTTTGAGTCACAGAAAGTATTTCCTTATATATAGGTTAAAAATGAATTCACACATGTTTTCTTCTAGTACTAATATGGTTTTTATTTTTTATATTTAGACTAGAGGTCCAGTGCATGATATTCGTGCATGGGGGGGTCCCTCAGCCCAGACTGCACCCTCTTGCAAACCAGGCCCCTCAGGGGATGTCCAACTGCCAGTTTAGGCCTGATCACATGGGGATCCCTTTGGGATCGGGCCTAAAATGGCAGTTGGATATCCCCCTCACAATCTGGGACCACTGGCTCCTAACCCAGCCTTGGGCAAACTATGGCCCATGGGCCGGATCCAGCTGTTCTATCCGGTTCTCTTGCTCTCCCCTCTGCTCCTTTACTTTGAATTTATATTAGTTCACACAAACACTCCATCCATGCTTTTGTTCCGGCCCTCCGGTCCAGTTTAAGAACCCATTGTGGCCCTCGAGTCAAAAAGTTTGCCCACCCCTGTCCTAACCACTCGCCTGCCTGTCTGCCTCATCGCCCCTAACCACTCACCTGCCTGCCTCATTGCCCCTAACAACTTGCCTGCCTGCCTGCCTGACTGCCCCTAACTGCTTGCATGCCTGCCTGATCACCCCTAACTGCCTCTGCCTGCCTGCCTGATCACCCCTAACTGCTTGCCTGCCTGCCTCATCACCCCTAACCACCTCTGCCTTCCTGCCTCATTGCCCCTAACCACCTCTGCCTGCCTGCCTGATCACCCCTAACCACTCTGCCTGCCTGATCATCCCTAACCACTCTGCCTGCCTGATCACCCCTAATCACTTGCCTGCCTGCCTGATTGCCCCTAACCGCCTCTGCCTCGGCCCCCACCATGGCGGCTTCGTCTGAAAGGATGTTTGGCTGTCCGGTCTAATTAGCATATTACGCTTTTATTATTATAGATACCCAGTCCATTTGGAGATTGTTCTCATGTATTATGTGGACGTAATTTTACCTTTCTGCAAATGGTTATCCTATTGGCCCAACACCATTTATGGAAATGTCCATCTTTGAGCCAGTAATTTTAGATGGAACCTTTATCCTATACTAAATGTTCAGATGTAGTTGGGTCAATTTATGGGTTTTCTATTCTATTCCATTGTTCTATTTGTCTGTATTATTTTAATTATAGAGGCTTTACAGTATGTTTTAACATCTCATAGGGCTAGCCTCCCCTCAAAATTTATTTTTTTTGTGTGTGTGTTTTCTTGGCTATTCTTGCATGCTTCTTTCCATATGAACTTCAATATCAACTTGTCTAGTTCCATAAGAAAAACAAAAAACAATCTGGTGTTTTTATTGGGCTTGAATTAAATTTGTAAATTAACTTAGGAAGAACTGACATCTTTATAATGTTGACTCATTCTATCTAAGATCACACAATGTCTTTTCATTTGTACAAGACTACTTCTGTATCTTTTCAAAGATGTTTTAAAATTTTCTTCATATGTTTTACACATTTACTATTAACCTTATTTCTACATATTTTTCTTTGTTGCTATTATAAGTAGAGTTTCTCTACTATTATGTCCTCTAACTTAATTATTTGCTATTATTTGTGCATATGAAGGCTATTAATTTTTGCATAGTAATTTTATATCTTGCTACTTTTAATATTTGAGTTAGCATTATCATTCATTTTCTTGGGTTTTTTCAGATATACTATTATAGCTTATGAAATAGAATTTAACTAAAAAGAAAAAATTGAGTTTTACTACTTTGTTACCATCTTATGCTTCTAGTTGGTCTCTCCTGTCTAACTGCCTTAGCTAATATCTCTAAATGTAGAGATAATGGGCATCCTTATCTGGTTTCTGATCTTAGTAGAAATGCCTCGTGTTTCCCCATAAGTAAGATAATGGCTCTCATTCTAAGGTGTAAAAAAAAAAAAAAAACTATCATATTAAGAAAGTATCCTACAATTTCTATTTTCTTAAATGTTTTCATCATAAATAGGCATTGAACCCACCCTGTTATATTTGAAAACTAATAAAAAAGGGAAAGAATTAAGTATTTATTCTGCCTTTTTTATATACTCTATTCCTGAGGGTAACCAAGTCCCTGTGGTACAAGGGTCTCAAGTGTTCTGGGGTTAAAGGGCAAAGGGAAGGTCCTGACTGACCCTTTCTCCGGGAACCCAGTTACAAGAGTTCTGCTTTCCTCTTCTCCCCTTGAAGGACTCCCAGCCCCATGGACTTCTACCTCCTGGTGGAAGCCCCAAACTCACATCATTCTCCGAGGTCCCACAGAGGATGCAGGATTTGCACTCTATGCACTGCCACTTGTAGGTCTTGACAGCCTCAGTCATGTTCAGGGTGAACTGCAGGCAGGTCGGGTGACCTAAAGGAAGCGGAAATGGCAGCGTTAGGGCCAGAGGGTCTGACTTGTCTCCCCTCGACACCACTAATTGAAAACACATTTATGCCCAACTTGGAGAGAGGCTGAGGGTAGCATGTGTTGGGAAGCAAACTAGGGACCCAGATGGGGCCCTCCCCACACTCCCCACAATTACATCATCAGATGAAGGCCTAAAGAGAGAGACGGGCATGAACCCTTCCACCAGGGATAGATGCCATCCAAATGCTCTTGCCCTAAGAGCACATTCCCCTAGAGGTGTAGCCAGTTATGAGGACAGAAAGTGGTGATCAGAGAGAAACAGAAGGACACTGCATAGCACATGGCACAAGGCTGCACTGTGAGTCACCCACATTATCTCCCGGCCCCAGCATCAACTATGGCAAGAGCGACACATGAAAGCTATCTGTAATTGGGCCTTCTGATCCACAAAGTGTTCACACTGCCTCAGGGCACAGGAGTGGGGGTGTGAGGATTCCAGGAACAGAGCTCAGAGGCTCTGTGAGGCCTTGCACTGTTATCCAAAGCATCCCTGCCCATGCCCAGGAGATTAGTGGGAGTCCACGCCTGCACAGTACCAGGGGCTATAGGGTGATGTGGCCTAGCAGGGAGGGCCAAGAAGTGCAGCATCACAGCAAAGGGTACATTATGGCCAGGTCTATCCTAAATGGACTGGTCGCTGGCTCTAACTCTCTCCTCCATCCCAAGTATCAAACCAATCAATTAATCAAACCAATAGCAGGACCAGGGAGAGACATTAAACTATCACCTCAGAGCCCACAGCCTCAATGGACCAGTGCTGAGGCTTGGCCTGCAGAAATGGACTCTGTTGTCAGCCATAGCTCACCCAAGAGACACTCGGGCAGTGAGAGGACAGATGTGAGCCACAGAATGTGAAGACATTTGACCTTCTATTTGGCAGGGAAAGGAAACTTGGATGGTGCTTTCAGGTTTCCCAGTGCTGTCAGTCTGCCCAGAGCATTCAGGGCAAAGCCCATTACTGACTCTATCACAAAAGAACTGACAGCTCTGCCTACTGCTGGGGGTTCATCCTTCTCCAGAGCTCCAACGCTGCCCAACCCACCATATAAGGCGTTGTGTTGCCTCTCTCACATGAGTTACTATGTACTTCTAAAGGAGGACACTAGAGACCAAGGGTGGGGGTGCTAATTAGAGCTACTTTCACCAACCCAGTGCCCTCCACAGATGGTTTGGACCCCATGTGGTACTACCACCCCTTGGCAAAGCCATCCCAGAAGGAGGCTCCCATTTCCTCCTTTCCAAGTCCTCCGAGCTAGTGACATAGGAGTCATTTGGGGCACATACTGTCTATTCAGTCAGCGTAAGGACCTTTCAAATTTGGGGCTCCACAAATACAAACCACACTGTCATCTCTGAGAGAGTAAGAGTGGGGGTGGAAATAACTCATTGATGGGGGACGTGGGGGCCACTTAGCAAAGAGCAGGTAAAAGTATTGCGGAGAAGGCTGATCTAAAAGCTTTTCAAGGACTTCTCAGGAGCCATCCAACTTAGAACTCCCACGCTCTGGACTAATAACACTCTCCAAGTGACACTTTGGCAGTGACCCTGAAGGGAAAGAAGGCTGGCATTAAAAGCCTGGAAGAACATCCAGCTGATAAAGCATCTCAAAGATCTATTTAAGAACAGTGGCCAGGGTCATTCCTATCCCAGTCTCTCAGAGAGAATACCAGGATTGGAATAGGAGAGAAAATACCAGTTGGAGATTCTAAGTGGTATGGGCCACAAATGCCCAGGGTCTCAGACAGGGCACCCTTGGGAAGGTTACAGATGGGTTCATAGAGCAGGTAACTATACAAGAAGTTGACTCTGCCCAGTTCCATGAGCTCAGGCCACAACCCAGCCACAACCAGCCAGGTTACAATAGTTATTCATGAACTTGTTCATGAATGACTATTTATTGGGCACCTGTTAAGCCAGCCATTGCACTAGACTGAAAAGATACAGTGGTGAGCAAGATCCCCCCCAACACCTCTCATTAGAGAGAACTCAAATTAATGAACTATACTCATATCTATTTGTTTACAAGTGTGTGATAAGTGCCATGAAGGAAAACCATAATTGGCAATGAAAACAAGCCTAACCTAGTCCGAGATGCCAAGGAAACCTTTCCTGAGAGGTGAGGCGTTAGCTGCATGGGAGAGGGGAGAGTTCCTGGTGAGGGGAACAGCAGGTGTGGAGGCCCTGGGCAGTGGCGGCGCTTGGCGAATTAAGGAAAAGAAAGGCTAGTGAGCAGAGGCTTGGCAAGCAAGCAGAGAAAGGCAGGAGGCGGCTGGCAAGGTCGCTGGAGCCAGATTACACAGGCATTTGCATCCCTTATTTAAGGATTTGGGGCTTTAACGTCATTAAAAAGTTTTAAGCAAGGCAAGGACTGGATCACATTGTGTTTCAAAGGAACGTACTTTAGCAAGAGAGATCTTTGGGGTGATGAAGCAGTTCTGAATATTGATTGTGGTGGTGATTACTTATATGGTAAGATTGCAGAGAATTATACATATACACACATAAATATACAGTGTGTGTGCATGTAAAACCAATAAAAGATGAATAAGGTCTGCAATTGCATCGATGTCAATTGACTATTTTAAAAAAATATGTATTTTTATTGATTTCAGAGAGGAAGGGGGAGAGAGAGAAACATCAATGATAAGAGAGAATCATTGATTGGCTGCCTCCTGCATGCCTTACACTGGGGGATTGAGCCCACAATCCAGACAGGTGCCCTAACCAGGAATCGAACTATGACCTCCAGATTCATAGGTCCATGCTCAACCACTGAGCCACACCAGCCGGGCTCAATTGACTGGTTTTGATATTGAACTATAATTATGTAAGATGTTACCAGTGCAGGAAACTAGTTGAAGGGTGCATGTGACCTCTCTGTAATATACTTAGTAACTTTCTAGGATGCTATAATTATTTCAAAATAAAAAGTTGAAAAGACCTTTTTGTATAAGGAAAACACAAATAAAAACTAAAATCATCAGGAAGGAAGGAAGGAAGGAAGGAAGGAAGGAAGGAAGGAAGGAAGGAAGGAAGGAAGGGGGAAGGAGGAAGAAAGGAAGGAGGGAAGGAGGGAAGGAAGGAAGAAGAAAGGAAAGAAGGGGGAAGGAAGAAAGAAAGGAAGAAGGAAGGAAGGGAGGGAGGAAGGAAGAGAGGGAGGAAGGAACTGCTAAGGAGAGAATTTGAGAGGGTTGGGGGATGAAGGGGGCAGGAAAATGGGGGGTGAGAAGGGGTAGTGTAGAGATGCAAGAAAGGAAATTAGTTTGGAAGCTGATGCAGCTACCAGGAGAGACATAGGATGATTAAACTAAGGTGGGGATTTGAGAAATATTAAAGATATAATTGACAGGATTTAACTATTGTTTGAACTTCAGAAGAGTGGGAAGAGGGAAATGATGAGAAACATTCTCAAGTTTCTGACCTAAGAAATTAGGTGGGCTGCAAGAAACTTACTCAGGTGAGGAAGACCACAGTAAACATACAGGGTCCAAATGGAGGAGGAGGAGGATTCACTCTGTTGAATTTGGGAAGTCTGTGAGGCTTCTGGTGGAAATGTCAGGTAGATAGTGAAATATGTTTAGAGTTCAAAAGAGAAGTGTGAACTAGACATTAAATTTAGAATTTTTGCTAAATAGGTGAGAATTAGTGAAATTATCTAGGAAAATAAAAAAAAAAGAGCACAAAGAAAGAAGAAAGGAGAAGAGAGAAAAATATCTAGGACCAAGCTTTGAGGAATGAAATATTTAAAGCTCAAAAGAAAGGATCAACAGAGAAAACTGAAAAGATGGCTGGAGAGGTAAGACCCAAACCAGGCAAGCATGGGGTCACAGCAGCCAAAGAAAAAATTTCAAGGCGAGGGTGTACTGCCGAGTTGACTGCCACAGGTTCTTGGGTTTGTCATTGCTCAGTGAAGACCTGGGGTGAGGGAGAGTTGACAGATCAGAGCCCAAACTGCCCTACTAATAGTAACACTCTTCACAGTGTCCTCTTCTCTCGGAAGGAAGATCAGCACATTCCAGAGCATGGCATGGGACAGGCCAACTGGAGCTGCCTCCGCAGGTGGGCATGGGGTGGGGGTGGGGGATGTGTGTGTTTCATGCAGCCACCAACACTCCACAAATCTTTACTGAGATCCAATTCTATGCTCAAGAACTGACCACTGTGCTGAGCTCTGAAGACATTTCCTGGTATAGTTTTGAACCAGTGAACGGTAGCAAGTGGGTTTTAGAAACTCCTGTTGGAAGTCTCTGAAAAAGTCCCAAGGGCTTTCTCTGTATTTCAGTCTTGAAAGTTATCAGCCTCCCCCAAAAGACCTACAAACCTAACAGAAGGGAATGACATTCACACAACACACGCCATGCTCCCCTATAAAACGTAGGACAAAAATGACCCTCCATAAGATGTAAGACTAAGATGAGCCTCTGCTCTGGCTGCAGGATCCTTTGCCTCAGAATTCAAGACCTCACTCAGTGTAAGAGGATGCAACTTCTCAACCAGGGAGGATGAGGCACAAAAAGTCAAGTCACCCAACCAGCCATTGGGAGGTACAAAAACTATGTCCAGAGCTAAATCCTCTATCTGTACCACCATAACAGGTTGGCTACCTGTTGTCTGTCTCCAAAAACTGGAAAAGTCACTTACCAGCTAACACTGTAAGAATAAAACTTATCTATCATGGAAATGACTGCAATAATGCATACTGTTGGACAAAACGAAGTTTCTAAGGAAAATACTAGAAACCTATTTCTAGGTTTTACTGCTAGAACTCTTATTTTTGCCCAGAACTAATTCCTAAAATCCTTAGAAGTAAAAGGATAATAGATATAGTCTTTCCAATTCAAGGGTGGTAAAAAAAAAAAAAAAAAAAAAGAGGCGGCACATTTGTTGCAACGCAATTTACTTGTAGTCACTTGCTACCTAAAGATTCCTATCTTAATCTCTTCTGTAAAGTTAACCATCACTCTCTAATGCACTAGCTTGGAAATCTGAATTTTTAAATACTTTGTTTTCTTAAGGCAAGCAATCCATGCACTGCTATTTAAATAGCCCAATGAAGTGAAGGGAAAACAGCCCTCCCAGGTCCCCCTGGGTGAGATGATGCAACGGGACATTTATAAGATTCCAATTACCAAAATGAACTTAGAAAGCAGTATGCGTGCGATTCATCCTGGCCAGATCATAAAAAAACCAGTCCTTCCTGAACTGTTCCTCCAAATTCATTCTATCAGGAGGGTTCAGTAAATCTCCTGACTGCTGTGAAAAGGCATTCTCCATCCAGTCCCAACCCCTTCCAAAACTGACCTCCATCCTCCCAAAAAGTTGAACCAGGAAATGTAACTGATGGCAACCATGTGTGGAGACCTTACTTGTGGGCAGGGCTCTCAAGACAATAGGGATTTGGCTTCAGGGTCTCTTCAGCCCACGGGAAGAAAAGGGAAACCCGTGGGGTGTGAGGAGCTTCTCAGGAGGGAGAAGACTGTCCACAAGGCTGGCATGGATGGCCCTACAGTCCACTGGGCTCGGTGAAAAGGAGAAAGCAGGCATCTGAAAGCAGTGACTGCCCCCTCGCCACCTGAAGGACACATCTCATGTCTTTTCAGAACCACGTGCATAGATGCTGAGAATATTCCAGGAGAGCACGTGGGATTTTGTGTTATGGGAGTGAGAAGGCACACAGATAAATACCCAAGCAAAACCAGTGTTAGTTTCATATTCGCGGCTGCCTACGTCCACACATGCTCATACACAACTGCCCATGCACGAGTATTTCCAACCTTTTAGGGGCGAAAATATCTGCCCTTGTTGATTAAGCTCGCACTAGAAGTCATTAACCGGTCAGTATCACGCTATGGATTGTTGGTACAGTGAGAGAAACACAGTTCATCTTCAACGAACCCTGGGCAAAAAGAAATTGCTATGACATGTGTCTCTTACATTATGATCCTTATTAAAAGAGGTTTTTATTTTATTACTGCCAGTATTTAATTTTGACTAGGCTAAGCCACATCGCTGATTAAACTAGAGCTCCAGGAAAAGAACACATTATCTTGATAGGTATGTGCTGAAAACATAAATAAAACAGATACAAATAGCTGTGGAACTATCATGGTCTATTATTTATTCATTGTTAAATTATAACCACCTAATTATATTTTATTACCGTATTCATCAATGTTGAGCTCTTAAACACTAATTTCTCAGGAAAGGAGAACCTAAATATCCCTGTTTCTCAGGCAAGAAATTGTAAAACTCAAATTGTCCTCCTTGGTCTGATGCCTGGTTTATAGAAATTACATAATATAAAATATGTAGGATCATTCTAATCTGAAATAGCACCAAAAACAAGTCTCCACAAGCATTCATTAGAAAATAATTTGGCTCAAATTTCTAACCGTTCCCTATGTTCATACACACATAAAAATTCCAATATTAACATATTGCAAAAATGTATAAGACACTTTAGCTAAAGAATTTATGCAAAGTGCAGTCAAATCTGAATCATCCATGCTAAAGAGTAATTTGAGGAGAAAAAAAATATTACTAGCTCACTTTGGGAAGCCATCTCATTCAATCAGATCCATTCATTCTCATTTTCTCCCCGTCTCTTTCTCCCCCCACCCTCCTCCACTTTGAGACCCGGATTATAAGGTAGAGGGAATGAGGCTCTGAGTCTTCATAGTTAGTCTGTAAAAGGGTGAACCTCGAAGCAATCAAGCAGTCAATCCCTGTAGACAGATATTATGACCAGTATGTGAACCAGGCACTGCCTCTTCACTGAGTTATTTCTCAAGCCTGTTTTATAAACCTTCTGCGATGGTCCACCAGCTGCCCCAGATGTTACTTCTAATGCTAAGACACCTGCAAATCAACCACAGTGGCACTCCAGAGGTACCTGCTCAGCTCCTTGTTTTCCACATCATTTTTAATGTACTTCAAAGAGGAAAAAGAAAAGAAAAAGTGTGGAAAGGATAAGGACCAAACAAACAAAAAACACATTAAAAATAAATGGCGGTGTGAGCCGTGGTTGCCCTTTGCTTGGCAAAAACACTTTACTGTGCAGCAAGCTCAACTCGACTTCGAGATCTGTTATCCTCTCTCCAGCTGTCAAACTCCAGGGCACCCAGGTACCATTCGGGAGGCAAACCACAGAGATTATCATGCTGATCATTATTATCAGTAGCCATACAAAGTACATACAAAGTGTTACAGGCGCTTTTAATGGTCTAAACAGCTACAGGCTCATGTGCCATTCTTAAATAGCCCTAGAAATGCCCCAAATTTTCATGGTCAAGTATGGTCCAAGATAGTCTCATCTATAACCTGAGGGCATTGTGACTGATCCTCTTAAAGTGAAATAATGGGATGGAACAGCCTGGACCTGGCTTATGTAATTTACCTGGCTGGCCCAGGTTGGTATCAAGGCACAGCCCTAGAAGGATGTCAAGAGCCACAGTAACAGTCCCAGAGCCCCTAATTAGTCACTGCACTGAGGACCACAGATAATTTATTCATATATTCATTCCCTCAACATTGTTTGTTGACTGAATAAATGTAGCAGGCACTCTTCTAGGCACTGGGGACACAGCAATGAGGAAAACCACCCTGCCCTCATGGAGCAAGAACCACAATTTCAGATATATTACAACATCTGTGTCCCTTGGACAAGTCCCTTTGCCTCTCTGGGCATCAGTTTTTCAATTGTTAAGTGAAAGGATAGGAGTCTCCTATCCATGAAGCTGTGGCTCTGTCCTTACCACCCATAAAAAGCATTTTTAGAGATACTATTGATCCCAAGGTGCACAGCTAGTTGATGGAATAAACAGCCTTCTAAAACTTGCCTATTAAATCTCAAAGTGGAAAAAATAAGAAGAAAATTAAAATAAGCAGTCAGTACTGCTAGAATTTATGTCAACTTTTCCACTGGACTAGCCCAATCCTGGTTCAGTTCCATGACAGAAAACAAAAGAAATCTAGAAACCTAAAAAGCACTCTCATCAACCATACCACCCACCCCCAGTTGATAAGATGGGCTGAACACATGGGTTAGGAATGAATCTGAAGGCAGAGAGGCCTTGGATAAGGTTTCATCCATGAGGAACAGCAGATCTGCATTGAGCTGTCATGTGACAGTGAGCAGATAGTGCCAGGCAGGGCGTCAAAGTAGAGAGACACCAATACGAGTAACTCAGGTTGACTCTCCTTTTAAATCTTAAGCTGAAAACGTGGATTGTAGGTTATCCTCTGCCCCTTATGCAGGTATAAAGATCTGAATTTCACTCTGTCACGATTCCTAGGTTGAGGCACAGAGCAGCTGATAACACCGTTGGCTGAAATGGAGCCGGTAAGCTTACAGAAAGTTGTAATTCCATTTTGGCACATTGTGGAGATGGCCAGGAGCCAATGAGAAAATATGGGTCTGTATTCAGGAAAGAGGACCAAGCTAGAGAAACAGACTTAGAAATCATCATGTGTGAGTGGCAGATGAAGCCTTGGCACTTGGTGAGACACTCAGGGAGAGGCCACAGAGTGAAAAGTAATATGGACCTTGTTGCGGGGAGGAGAAACCACTATAACTGAACGCATGAAAGGTCATCAAGAAGAGAGAACTCTTTGAGAGAAACAGAGATGATGTGGTCACAAAGGAGGAGGAGAACCTGGAAAGCTCTTCACGGCATCCAAGGAAGACGACAAGATGGCCACTACCATTAAGAGAGAGATGAAGAAAGATAAGAACTGGAGAGAACGTATTACCCTGAGTCACTGATGATTTGAATTAAAATCATCTCCAGGAGTAGTGGGCCCTCATGCCTCTCTGCATGACAGGATGGTTTCCACGTTATAGAAGAAAGAATTCATGAGAAGATCATCCCACAACATGCTTCTCCTTCCACAGGCTTGTCCATCACGCTCAAGTTTGAAGGCACCATGTAAAATAGTCTTAGGAATATTATCTTTGTCTGATTCCATTTGTTGATATCAGGGGTCATTTTTTTGTGTATAGATTCCATGGCTTAAGGTAAGTCCTCCCAGCATCAGTTTCCATTCTTGCCCAAGGAGATGCATCAAGTCTCTGGAAGCCAGTTCTTTCCTTCTGATCTTTTGAAGCTCTTCAATCCTAGGTGTGGGAGCCCTGCCTGCAAGGCTGGGGCAGGTCCTGGTGGAGGTTTCTTCCACAGCTCCAGGCCCTGCACACTCTCCAGGAATGCCCAGATCCAGGGGGGAAGTTGGTGCCACAGGCAAAAGATCCGAATTGCCAGTCAGACTGAATGGGGAATGGAGAATGGAAATGATCCCCAGGCAGCAATATTGGTGGTATGGTAGTAGTTGTGTGTGTTTTTTTACTACAAATACTTTGATCCTCTGCTTTTCAAGAAGTGTTGGCTATGCCCCAACTCTTGATTTAATACATATAGTAAAGAGAAAGTGATATGCAACTTTGTAAACTAAGCTATAAAAAGGTCCTCATGCCCTAGTCGGACTGGCTCAGCGGTTAGAGTGTCGGCCAGCTGACTGAAGGGTCCCAGGTTCGATTCCAGTCAAGGGCATGTACTTCAGTTGCAGGCTCGATCCCAGGCCTGACTGTTTGCATGTGGGAGGCAACCAATTGACGGGTCTTTCTCACATCAATGTTTCTCTGTCTATCCTCCTCCCATTCACTCTCTTTAAATATCAATGGAAAAATACCCTTGGATGAGGATTAACAACAACAAAAAAGGCACTCAGGTTTCCATTTCTCTCTCTCTCTCTCCCTCCCCCCTCCCCCTGGAAGAAACCAACTGTTGTGTTATGAGCTGCCCTATGGAAAGATCCACATGACAACAAACTGAGAGTGGCATCTGGCCAACAGCCAGCAAAGACCTGAGGTCCTCAGTTCAACAGCCCAAGAGGAACTGAGGCCTAACAACAACATGTGAGGAAACTTGGAAGCAACTCCTTCACCCCAGTCAAGTCTTGAGATGACTGCAGCCCCACCAAACATCTTAACTACCACATCACCGGAGAACAAGTGCCAAAACCACCCAGCTAAGCCATTCCCAGACGCCTGAACCTCAGAAACTATGAGACAATAAATGTGTGTTGTTCTAAGCTGCTGAGCTTGGGGATAATTTGTTACACAGCAATAATAACTCATACACTATCAAAGGAGAAACAGTAAGGTGTCTGGAGGAAAGACTCTAGAAAAACCAGACATTTGACAGGATTTCTGCTTAGACTGAGTCCCAGTCCTGGATTGAACAATGAAGGGTGGAAGTGGGTTTTAGGATGTTATCTCATTTCTATCCTCCATGGAGGGCTATTTTTTTTTTAATGAATCTTCTTTAAAAGAGATAATAGTGGAAACTAAGATAATTTAAGTGACAGTGTGGGGACTAAAAAGAAGTGAATAGATGTGAAACCACACAGTGCACAAGAGCATCCACACATTCCTGGGCCCAACCTGTTTGCATAGTGTGGACAGGAGGTTATCCTCTCCACCAAAGAAGCTGCCGTCTTTGGCTTCTAGTCTTGCCCTCTGTTTCCCCGTCTCGCCCTTACCCTGCTCACCCCCCTTCCACCTTCCTGAGCCTATCTCCCACCTTCAACAAGATTTCTATTTAGGTTCCTGGAACAAGTCCCCCATATTAGAAGGTCAGTGATGTCCTGGAAGTTCAACAACTCAATATAAGCGGAGCAACAACCGACAGTCAGTATTTTGTCCTCAAGTAAGTGGTACTTGGATATCTGCACGATAATTACTCATCACATTCTCAAGTAAATGCCTTTATATTCACTGCTTTCATTTGATTCCCCACAACAATCCTGTGAAATAGGCAGAACAGATATAAATACTCCTGATTTACAGGTGAGGAAGCTGAGGCTCAGACCGGCTGAGAGAGTCAGCAAGCAGTGGAGCCAGGGTTCCAATCCATGCCTTTACACTCCAGTCCTGTGGGCCTTTTACTCAACCCCATGGTCTCTCACTACATGTTCCAAGACGGCCATCCCAAATGCAGTGGCCCAACTTCAGTTTACTAGTAACCTTACAGTAAGCTGTTAAATCTAACCTTTCCCCTTTATTCCCAAGAGGTTTGCTAAAGCACGGTAATGTAGGTCAGTGGGTTTCTTTGTGCCTCAGTTGCCCCAGTTTGAACCATACAAAGTGCACCAGCTGTCTGTCCCTGAAGGTCTTATTGGGCCTCAGTGTTCATGCCTCTAGCAAAGTCCCCCAGGAAGCCAGGCCTGCTCCCATGAGGCAGGGCATCAAGTCCTCACCATTTGGCAATGACTAAGCCTGGAAAACCCTGAGGAAGACTCTCCCAGAAGTGAATCAGTCCAGCCACACAAAGGGGCACTGGAGGCTGCTGGAAATAGGTCAGCAGACCATGGTGGCATTATTGGGCTTCGGCTCCTGAGACTATCAACAGAGGTCCCCAGTCCCATTGGCCACAGCTCCTCTGCCAGAGGCTAGAGGACCTCCCTCTCCCACACATGGACCACCTATTCCCCACAGGGAGCTAGTTGTCCTGGTCCTTCCTGGGGCCAGCCTGAATGGACTGCCTATCACCTTCTCTCTCTTTGGAGACTCTGAGAGGAGCACACAAAGACATCTGGCATCCAAAGCCAATTTCACATCAGCCCCAGACACCTCCATTACACTGTCAGACAAGGAAGGACATGAATGCTCCTTACTCACCTCATTCAGGAGAAGAACAAAAGAGCAGACAGAAAGGGCCCCCATTTTTGCAATCACCATATTGTACCATAGCCCCAAGGCCCCAAAATGTTCACGAACTCCTTTGAATTCTTTTCCCTCTTCATCCCCTGATTCTCCCAAGTCAATAATTCACTTTCCAATTTGCGATGGCAGGAGAATAGAAAAAGGGGATGGTGATGGTGACAGCCAGCTTCCCCCTGAAGCCTCTCACCCAGGTTCCTTGAGCCACGAGGTCCCTGATGTCCTTCAACACGCTCAACAAGGAGACAGACATCATGCTGAACCAACACTGCTTAAAAGAGAAACATCCTCAGGCTCCATGGGAGCACATCAAAACCCAGTACCATCTGGCCTTGTATTCACTCAGCATTTGCTTTCAACCCAGAGCCAGCCTGAGCACTCACTTGATCTACACCTTTGGCTACTCAATCCAACTGACAAATCATTTTCCACCAGCCAAATACTCATCTAAGATTAATCTGGTTTTCTCTTACAATTAAACAAGTATTTATCCAACAAATTCATAAATGAGAACTGACATCACTATTTAGAAAGCTAAAGGAGTTGGTTGTACATGGGCTTTATCTTTTTCCTCTAGATAAATTAGGGAGTTGAGATACTACAGGAGAAAGCAAATCAATGGCTATTTCCAGTTACCAGCATTTGTCTTCCAATTTAATAGAAATGATGCCCTAAGACACGTAGTCTCTTCAGTACAAAAACACTCATCGATATTAAAGTGATGCAGGAGAGCCCTTCCTGGTACTTTGTAAATGTAGACAAGAGCATCCCAACTGTTTGAAGATTCACAAAGCCTCTCAGGACAAGTGGTGATCAACTCCATCCCAGAACCAGCAAAAAAAAAAGTCACCCAAGGAATAGGTGAGAGAATTAGGAATACATCACAGGAAATCTGACCTCCCTCAGGGATCACTAACTGTGTGGGACATATGCCACTATGCCATCCCATACTGTGGCAGACTTCGCATAGAGTGGAACATTCTCTTCCAATCCTCATGTCTGAGACCTTAGGATCCTTCTCAACACAGTACTGCAAACAGCTTTCACCACTCTGAGTTCTCACACAAGAGGAAACCTTGGGGCCACCTCTGAGCTGGAAGCTATTAAGCTTTATAGGTTATAAGCCTCATGTGAGAATTAAGGATTCAAACCTTAAGCAGGTCACCAATCGAATACATATTTAACTCCTGTTTTCCTTTCTATGAGTTGAAGACCTTATCAAAATAACTAGGACCGTAAACCCAATGGTTTTGTGGTTGGACTGACAGACAGAACTCCCAATTGCATACTTCTGTTATTACAGAAAATAATCTGAAAGACTCTTTCTAAAACAGGATTTTTTAAATTAGTGGTTAATATATCACCCCTTCATTACGTAATTCCTATTTTTCTCATTGCCCAGGGCAGGAAGTAATTTCCTTAGCCTCACAAGCCTCTTCGCTGTCAGGTCATAACTGCTCTTTTAGATTCATCTTCCTTCACAACCGCAGGCTCCACCACCACTGGATCCTATGAAACAATCATACAGAGAAGTACTTGCCATGTTCCTTCTCCCCTGCCCCACCCCACCAAAACCATCGCTCTTTTTACACGGCACACTTTTGCACACAAAGATCGCACTGTCCTTAGTCTGACTCCAATCACAGCCAAACCTGTCAAGCAGGTTGTCTACACTCTGGCTACCTGAAGTGTGGTCCATGGACCAGCAGCATGAGCATCACCTGGAATTCTGTTAGAAGCACCCAGCCCAGACCTCCCGAACTTCAACCTGCATTTAGACAAGATCCCTGGGTGACTCACACACACAGTGGATTTTGAAATGCACTGTTCTAATTTCACTCCCTTCCTTTCTGGGATACAACTCAGTCTTCATTCTCTCTCCTCTGACTGCCCTCCCCACCTCTCCACCAAAACAGCTCTCATCAGATGAGTGAATGTCAATTTATCCTATATAATAAAAGGCTAATATGCAAATCAACCAAACGGCAGAACAACCGGTTGCTATAATGCACACTGACTACCAGGGGGCAGACGCTTAATGCAGGAGCTGCCCCCTGGTGGTCCGTGCACTCCCACAAGGGAAGCTCCGCTCAGCCAGAAGTCCTGAGCCAGGCCCATGGCTGGCAAGCACAGCGGCCGTGGCAGGAGCCTCTCCCGCCTCCATGGCAACGCTAAGCCGTCAGTCGGACATCCCCCAAGGGCTCCCAGACTGCGAGAGGGTGCAGGCGGACTGAGAGACCACCTTTGCCCCCCCCCCATTGCACAAATTTCGTGCACAGGGCCTCCAGTATATGAATAAAAGAGTCGATAAAATACCACTTCCACCCTTTGCCTTCCCTGGGAACCTCTATTCATCTGTCAAGACCAGCCTGAGTGGCCCCACTTCTGGGAAGCCTTTTTTGCTCTCCAAAGCAGATGAGGAAACCCAAGAGCCGGGAGGCTGGGGAAACTGCCCGACTCTACACCCAGCACCCACTCACAGCATCCCCAGTGCCGCCCTGCAGAACGCTGTCAGAAATGACCAGCCCTCAAAAGCCCTTAGAGGCAACGGTCAGGGGCAGAGCTTCATGGCTAGAAGCAGAATGGTGAGTCTAAAAGTCCTGTGTGGCCGAGGCCCATGTTGGTTGATCTAAATCAGGTTCCCTGTTCAGGTTCTCACCCTCTGATGCCCACTCTACCAGCCTCTCAATCCCCCTGAAGACCTTTCTCCACTCTTCTTCCTTCAACACACATACCAAGCGTCCATCTCTCCCACTCTCCTTGCCTCGAGGAGGAATTTTTCCTTTTCCTTTGGACAACAGGATCCCAGAAAGGAATTGTCCATCTCTGGTCCTCCCATTTCCCCAGCAGTGCCATCCTGTTGACCCAGTGGCTTTCAAACTTGAGTGCATACACATGCAGGTCTCCTGGCCCAAGAAGCTGGAAACCTGCCATTCAGCTGGTGCCCTGAGGTGGTCCTGATGTAGGAGCCCGGGGCCCCACTTGGTGACCCTCTGCCTCCTAGATTCTCCTTGAGGTTCCTGCATGTGGGACCACAAGCAAGTCTACCAGCTGCTCTGACCTAGGTCTGCCTTGGTCAAATGAGCGCTCCAAACCCTTTCCTGTCCACCTCATCCTTCTACTGTGAGGATCACGGCAATAGGGTATGTGCTACTGTTTTGTTAAACTGGAAAACATGTTGAAAAAAAATAATAGGCAAGATTTTACCACTCTTCTGCTTTGTTTTGGCACCAAGAAATAAACATCTATTCCCATTCCCAGAAATTCTGTATTTCTCTCAACCTCACAGCCTATTGTCAACATACTCTTAAGTGTTGCAGACAGCCCTGTGATCATTGGATGTAGAGGATGTCAATTCATATTGGCCAGTGTCCAGGCAGATGCTGTCTTCCTGATGCGAGTTCTGTTTGCCAGAAACCTGTGGGTCTTGTGCATAAACAAGAGGCCTTCGCTTCCTTTCAGCAGCTTGAGACAGGCAACATATGCTCTCTGCCCAAGATAAGGCTGTTTAGATGACCAACTAAACTTAGACTATTTCCTCTGTACCAATCAAAACATACACAGATGCTCATCCCAGTGTTTGTGAACGGTCCAATGGAGGTAGGAAAAATTTAAGATATTATTTCCACTGTGTCATCATTAACCATTGAATATCTTTGCAATGTAATTTAATTGTGTTCATTAAATAATGAATAAGTTAAACAGTTACAAAACAGGCATTTCTTTTTGTCATTTTCTATTTTAGTGTCTATTCAACTATTTTAAGGGGAATATCTGAGCAAAACTCCAAAGACAACACTAGTAATAGCCAGCTTGGTCCTAAGTTATTCAGAATACCATCAAGTCTTTTTTTATTTTATTATTATTATTGATTTTAGAGGTGGGAGAGAGAGAGATTTGCCGCTCTACCTACTTATAAACTCACTGGTTGCTTCCTGAATGTACTCCAACAGGAGATCGAACCCCAACCTCGGCATATTAGGAGGACACTCCAACCAACTGAACCACCCAGCCAGGCCGGATACCATCAATTCTTTAATCTCATTGGAAGCTCCAATCTACTGACACACCACTTCTCACCACATACCACCCTCTCTGTCATCACCTCTCATGCACCCATATCCACAGACTCCATTCCATCCCCCAAATCACATCCTTGCATAGATCTGCTTATCCTCTTCTCACTGTTTCCTCCTTACCCTCACTCCAGTTAAGCCCAAGCCTCCATCTGAACCCAAGCAGAGAAAAGCATACCCCTGTGCTGACCAGTCTCCATTTAAATAGTGACCACAAATCTTGGCTGTGCTCCCATATTTCCCCAGTCAAATTATTCTCCCACATCTCTCCACCTTCTCAAATATACTGTACCTCACATTCCTTCCTCATACTCTCCTACTTAGTTGAAAAAATAAATAAGTAATCAGAATAAACTATCTCATCTTCTCCATGCATATCCACTCATCTCCCTACATTGTGTCCCCCTCCTATTATCAGGAATGAAATATCCTACCTAAGGCCAATCCCCCACCTGTGCCTGGATCCCAACCTCTCACACATCCCAGAGAACTCTATTCCTCCTATGATTCCTTCTTGCATCATCACTTTTTCTCTCTAGTTCACCATTCTGCCAGCATGCAAGTATGTTGTAAGAGTTCCCATCTTTCAAAGAGACCCTTCTCAATGAGCATAAGTGTGGGTTTGCATCCTGCTTTGAGGGCCCAGTTCCGGCTCCTCTTTTTAGCACAACTCCTTCAAAGGGAGCTCTTTGAAGTGCTCCATTCCCCTTCCACACACGCTCTCCTCCACACACTCACCTGTCCTCCCCGCTCCTCCCCGCTCCTCCCCGGCTGCCCATTCTCAGCCTCCTTTGCTGGATCCTTCTCTCTTACTCCAAAAACCTCTTTTTACCTAGTTAAACTCACTTCCCCTAAATATCATCTACACAATTGTAACACACAAATTGATGTCTCCAGCACAGACCTCTCCCCTGAGTTCCAGACTCAGAAATCCACTTGTCATGATGGTTAGGAACCCAAAGAATAGAAAGCAAGAATGGTTCAAGATGGTGAAATTCTCATCTCAACAGGGTGGTGGGGACCCTGCAGCCAGGAGGGGGCCTTTGTTTGGGGGCTGTAGTGCCCTCATGACAGGGGAGGTAGAACTCACAGAAAACAGAGAACTAGCTGGATGGCACCAGCTCTCAGAACTGCCAGGATGCACTTTGGATCCAGAATAAGTAAAGAGGTCTCAGCATCATGAGAACAAAGAGGAGAGATAAAGTGAGAAGAGGAAGAATTAGCCAATCTGGGGAAAACAACGGAGGAGGAAGAAAGGAGCCAAAGAAGAGATGTGAGACAAGGAAGCTAGAGGGATGGGTAAGAGAATGAACTAAGAACAAGATATCGGTCCTTGCTTATTCAGGAGACTCCACCCGAACTCTGGCCAAATTCCTAAAAAGATGCAGAGACTCCGTTCTGAATCTTCCCTAGGGGTTGTTTGTATTATTACTACTAACAGCCACCATTTATCAAGGTGCTTCCTGGACGCTAAGCACTTTGAACACACTTCCTCATTCGATTCTTAAAATAACCTGTGACTTGGGTGTCACTGTCCCCATTTTATGCAGAGCAGGGAAGTAACTCACTCAACACAACGTCGCAGGGGGGTGACAGAGGCAGGATGCAAACCCACACTTATCCCAACATCCATGTGGGCCATACCACACAGCTCAGTCACATAAACAGGCAGTGGGGACGGCCCTTCTCCTGACACCAGCCTCCCCAGGGCACGGGCCTTCTGACTGCCCAGCAGCTTCCCGACCCAGCGGCTGCCTGTCTGCACTGAGGTCCAGCTCTCCTCTTCATGCCCCACAGCCCGTCCACACTCCAGCCTGCCCTTGAGGACCAGCAGGGTGGCGTGAGGTCTTGGGGGAACTGCCCTCGAAGCCTTGGCAGCTAATCTAGGATCCCGGATTAATGGCACTCCAGGGAAATACCCCAGGTCAAAACCAGGTCAAGGCCATCTCCAAACCCCGCCCTCACAGAGTCAAAGGGGAGGAATGGAAAGGATTCAAGGCAAAGCAGTTCATTGGCTCCCTGAAAGCGACAGAGGAGACAGTCTGGAGAAGGGGTAGCTGGAGGAGGAGCCCCGTGGGGGACAGAGCACCGACTGGGAGTCCAAAGCCTCGGGCTGCAAGGCCCCCAGTGAGCTCTGAGATCCTGGCAGTACCCTCCTGTGTCCCTTTCCTCCTTTGTGGACCAGCTCTGACACCTCTTCTCTGTACCCAAGTGCCTAGAACAGGGCGGCACCCAAGCCAGCAGAGCTTCATCCAAAATAGGCCCAGCCTCGGGGGCTCTGGGGCCTGCCCTCTGGAAGGCCAGAGCTGGGAGGCATCAACGATTCACTGCAGGTGTGCACCCCAATGGTGCCCCAGACCACACAGAACACGCCCCGTTCCACCCTAACCCATCTGCCCCTCCAATCAGGGAGCGAGGTGGATAGAGTGGGTGGTCCTCAGACTCACAGGCGTGGGTGGGCAGAGGAGACATCTACCTCCAAGACCTGATTAGTGGTCTGGGTTGGGAGGAGGGTTAGAAACTGCTTTCTTCCCTCCACAGTGCCCTGTAACAGTGCCTGAAACTTCCATCACTGAAGCGACCCCAGTGGCTTAAGAGCTTACTTCCAAAAAGCTGCCGTTATAACGCAAACCATTTTCTCAGACAGCATAACATCATCATGGGTTCTGGACATGGTCCCCTCAGAACCTCTGTCAGCACCAGAGGGAACCTTGGACCATCAGGTCCAAACCCTTATTTAAACACACAAGGAAACTGAGCCCCCCAAATATGCAGTGACTTATTCAGGGTCACAGGCAGGGTGGCAGCAGGGCTGGGACTCTAATCCAGGTCTCCTAAGTCTTTCCACAGAGTGGGCTGGCCCCTGGCAGTGTGCCCAGGTGGTCTGGAACCTTGGCATCAGCTCCTTCGGCTGCCTCTTCTGTTCAGCCAGCAAAGCTAACAGCCCCTGGGGCCTTACCAGCTGACTGCTCCCTGGCCTGCCTTTCAGAAGGACAAGTGCACCTCAAACCCTGGAGCCAGAACATTCTCGGCAAGCACTATCTTCTCGGCACCCAGCTCCCTTTTCACAGCCTCCTGGGAGGGAGAAGTTTTGGGAAATGACAGCTCTAACGGCTTTCAGAGAAATGGGGTCTCTAAGAAGCATTCCTGCCCAGCTGGTGTGGCTCAGTGGTTGAGCATCGACCTATGAACCAGGAGGTCACAATTCAATTCCCGGTCAGGGCACATGCCCGGGTTGCAGACTTGATCGCCAGTAGGGGTTGTGCAGGAGCAGCCAATTGCTGGCTCTCTCTCATCACTGATGTTTCTATCTCTCTTTCCCTTCCTCTCTCTGAAATCAATAAAAACATATTAAAAAAAATTTTTTTTAAGAATCATTCCTCTGTTTAGACAATGAGGGTAAGTCAAGAAGACAGGGTAATGAAAACAGTACGTCATTTTTTAAAAAAAATATTACATTCTCACCAAAATGGCACCCTGGAACTTTCGAGATCATCTAATACCAAGTTAAATTTATTAATATTTACAAAGATAGAGAGTGAGTTTCTTTTGAAGCAGGTCAACCAAATGACGCCTATGGCCTTAAAATGAGGTAATGAGGCAAAGAAGCCCCACCAAAGGAAAAGTGTCCAGCCTGGCAGTGAGAAGAAGCACTCTGCTCCCTGCTGACAGCTCCCAGCCACCTAAGCTGGTCCTGCAGAGCTGCTGGCACGGCGACTGGCCAGGGCAGCTGGGAAACCGGGGCTCGTTAGCATCCTGGCTTAACCCACAGTGCTGACCAGCAGTGGGTAACAGGACTCCCAGCCGGGATGGGTCCTCCCAGGAGCCAGCAGGACTCTTGTTACTACAGAAAAAGTAAGGTTCCCAGAGGAGGTGGGAGGGCAGGTTACAAAAATAAAGAGAAGCCCAAAGCCCCTGGTTTAAGGAAGGATGGGGAGGATGCAGGAGGTTCCCGCTCCTGGATGAAATGGTTAAAAAGGAAAGAGCCTTTGAAGACAAGTAGACATGCATATTGGCCTGACATAGGGCGAGTCCTCACTTAACCTTCCTCCACCTCAGTTCCCTCAGCCACAAAATGGGCCCAACCCCACTGTTAAAAGAGGTACTGAGACTAGAGAGCCTACGGTGATGTGTAGTTGGCCCTCAGTGACCCCAGGGACCCTTCTCTCCCTTACTGTGCAAAGCCAGCCCCTTCTGGTCCAGAGGAAACACCCAAGGGAAGCTTTTCCAGGGAACCCTGGACAAGTCACGGGGGCCTTCCCCAGGAGGGGTGGCAGTCCCAGTGGCAACGGGCTGACTCATTTGGCAAACGGTCCTCCATTTCCCGGTTCACATTTTGTGAGCCATGAAGCGCTCTCCCCCGAAATGAGGCATGCAACAGAAATGAGCTGCGATTAGCATAGCAGAGAGACCAGAAGAGGGGAAGCAGCTGCACAGAGTTTCTTGAAACTAATGGGAGGGAGCAGAGAGGGCAAGTTGCTGTCTCACATCTCTCCCTGCGCCAATCACCAGACAGGAGCTCCCTTTAAAGCCAACCTTCTCAACCTCTACAAGGCAGACCAACTCAGAGGGCTGCCTGTGACAGACCTAATGCACATGGCAGGCAGGCCTGGGTGTCCGCTGTGGGGCACACAGTGAAATTTCAAGCCAGTTCGTAGGTGATGAGGTGGATGCATGGAATAGTTCATTAACACTCGGGCGGGAATGTTGGCTGTACCAGATCTACTCAGGGGTTACAGTGTAAGGCAAATGAAGGAAAGAGGGCTTTTTTGTTTTGTGCTTTTTTTAAAAAAAAAATTGATTTGAGAGAGGAAGGAGAGGGAAAGAAAAACATTGACATGAAAAACATCAATGGCTGCCTACTGCACGCCCCACTGGGGATTGGGCCCACACCCTGGCCATGTGCCCTGACTGGGAATCGAACCAGTGACCTCTTGTTGATGGGACGATGCTCAACCAACTGAGCCACACCAGCTTTGGTGAGACAGAGCTTGGCACTTAATTATAAATACTAGTCTCGTCTTTGTTTGAGGCAGGTACTATCTAAATGTTGGGGGGCAAGGGTAGGGGAAGAAGAGGGGTGGGTCCAGAGGCTGGCATCCAGTCATTTTTCCTTTTTTCAGAGGAAAGGTGGGTTTTATTCATTTGTGGGTTTCAATTCTATGCTATCTGATAGTCTTTTTAGTCCACACTCTGCCACTTTTTAGCCATGTCTGAGCCAAGACAGTTGTCATAAAACACTACAGGCAAAAACAAGCACTGGCAATTACACTAATGTAAGTATCAGAAAGATCTGGAGTCTAGTCTGGGCCCTACTCCTGTGTGGCTTTGGCCAAGTCACTTAACCCTTCTGAGTGTTGGTCTACTCATTTGCTATGTGGGACAGTAACCCAACAAGGCTGCAAGGAAGATTACATTGAGAGTGTGGTCAGGAAGCACCAACCATTCTTGGCCATTGTGGAGATGGTCCATATTCTTGGGACTCGCAGTCCATATTCCTCACACATGGCTACACCTCTTCCAGCCTTAGCGGTCAGTGAGGGGACCATCGACAAGATGAAGTGGGGAGAGATCAACACCGGAGATAGAGATGGATGTGAGGACTCGGGGAGGGCAATCTCGGCCTCTAAAGAGTAAGTCAGCTCAGTGTTTCCAGGCACTCATGCAGAAAGGAGCTTCTACACACAAACAAGGCCAATGGCCAGAATCTGAGCCTGGTTTCCTCGCTTCTCCTCACCACACTCAGTGACCTCAGTCTAATAAACCCTTTCTCCAACTTGACTAGAATAATCATAGATTTTGAGCCTCAAGTGCAAAGCTCTCTGGGGCCAACCCACTCAGGACATCCCACTTTCCTCCCCAAATGCAAACCAGTGGGTAGTATGATAACCGTGCCTCCGGTTTCAGAATAACACTTGGTGGAAAATGCCCACGGCATCGTTAACCACCAGGTTTGATACCAAACAAGATGAGCACGACAGGGTCAGCGGCAACCCTGTGGGGAAGTGAATATGAACCCAAACTTCCTGGCATGCGCAGTTCAGCTGTCCTCACATGAATGTCACATTCATCCAGTTCAAGAGCACATATCACCCCTGACTTCTTACTGTTCCTCCTTTGTTGTGGATCAGGCTCTAAAATGTGGGTGCTATTTACATTCCTAAGACTTCTCCCCCCAGCCTAGGATCCCCATCACCTCCCTGATTCAGACTTATCTCTGCTCTGGCTCCAGGCCTACCTCAGAGCTTTGGCATAGGAATTTCCCACTGTTGCTTTCAGGGGCCAGCTTTCTCTTTGACCACCCATTTCTGTTCACCTTTCCATGAACACCTCCCCATTACCTGCACGGGTAACCCCTTGCTGAGCCCTCTGGCACTCATATCTTGCACCAACTTGGCACTTAATTATAAATAGTCTTGTCTTGAATAATAGGCTAACCATCTTTTCTCCTGAAGAACAAAAAAGATGTTGTTTACTAGTACCACCATAGGGAGAGTTTTGTAAGTAGAAAACCCTTGGTTAGAAAAATCAGACTTGCCGAAACCGGTTTGGCTCAGTGGATAGAGCGTCAGCCTGCGGACTGAGGGGTCCCGGGTTCGATTCCGGTCAAGGGCATGTACCTTGGTTGCGGGCACATCCCCAGTGGGAGGTGTGCAGGAGGCAGCTGATCGATGTTTCTCTCTCATCGATGTTTCTAGCTCTCTATCCCTCTCTCTTCCTCTCTGTGAAATATCAATAAAATATATTTAAAAAAAAAAAAAAAAAAAAAAAAAAAAAAAAAAAAAAAAAAAAAAAAAAAAAAAAAAAAAGAAAAATCAGACTTAGCCAGCTGTCACTACTGCCTTTGTCAACTCAATCTCCCCGAGCCTCAATTTCCACTTATGTGACATAGAAATAATCTTAACCTGAAAGGGCTGATATATTGCTTTAACAAGCTAGCATCCATAAGAAGCCTATTGGTAACTAGCACATAGAAAGTATCTCCCAGAATTGTTTTAATTCCCTGTTGCTTCTCTTTTATGTCCTGCAAAACCTAGCACAGTATTGCAACATAGAATACATTCAATAAATGTTTGATTGATTGATTGATTGATCAGTAGCATAAAGCAAACCAATAATCAGAGAGGGTCATTATACAAAGTAACAGAATGTGGTAAAAATGTATTGATCTATTTTTCAACTATAGATGAAAGGTTGATATCTACGAAGGAAAAAGAATCTATTTTAACTCAGGAAGTTTTCAGGATTACAAACTGCCAGTCTCTCTGAACCCATAGCTCAGCCAAGTAGAAGTTTCGGATTGAGTGTTCATGCTAGCAATTCATCACGGGCCTCCTTCAACCGTTCTTACAGTTATCTCCATTCCCAACCTCTGCTACATTTCTGGTTCACAGGAAGATGACTTCACACACTAAATCAAGTACAATCTTTGTGACTTAAGTCAAACACAGGGCAGAATTATTCTATCGGAATTCTTTTCTAAGATATTTATAGGAAATCCTGTTCACTGCTCTTTCCAGGCAGATTTTTGTCTTATCCTATATAATAAAAGGCTAATATGCAAATTGTCCCCTCGACCAGGAGTTTGACCGGGAGTTCGACCAGGGCGTGGGGCCGGCCAGCCAACCACCCGCAGCCCCTCTCCCCAGCAGGCCCAATCCATCCCAATCAGGGCGGGCCGGCCTGACCCCACCCATGCACAAATTCATGCACCGGGCCTCTAGTGTGTGTGTGTGTGTGTGTGTGTGTGTGTGTGTAAATTAACTTTGGAATAAGACCTTTCTTCCCCTAAGCTGGGGAGAAGGAAGTAGACAACCATGAACAGTAATGAGTTCTTTCAACAAAAATAAAGCTGAGAATAATACCAGGGCCTATGAGCAAGAACAAAACCCATGCACCCAAGATGCTGCTGGACATGGTGGACTCCAGGAAGATGAGCCCCGGAGTGGAACTCAGGTGGAGTTTTCAGCTTGTGGCCTCTTGGTCTTACTGTCCATTTCGGTTGCTTCTCACTGTTTTTTGTTTCCCACTATCTGGTTTCTCTTAAGGAAAATGTCGCTTGCCACCACACTCACTTTCCAACTGGTGTCTCACACTAAAACAATGGGAGTCCCCATACAGGCTTGAGACACAGCTTCAGTATGGCTAGGAGTAAGCCTAGAGATGTAATTTTGGTTAATGATCATAATGCACATTCCTGAGACTAACTGTCCCCGTGCCTCCCAAACTCCCTGGGGTGGGAGACTAACTGTCCCCGTGCCTCCCAAACTCCCTGGGGTGGGAGACTAACTGTCTCCGTGCCTCCCAAACTCCCGGGGGGCGGGGGGGGGGGGGGGGCGGGGAGTCAGGCACCAACGCTTCCAGGGCACCAGCTGAAATTCAAAGCCTTGCAGAGCTAGACCAGATCCCAGAGGTCATCTAGCCACGCCCCTAACTCCACATGGAGAAATGCTTGGCTGCCAGTGACTTCCTTCATCAGCCTTAATAGTCAAAAATTATTGATGTCGACAAAAGAACTGTTTGCCAGCTTGTTCTAAGCACTAAGATGCCTCTCCAGTCTAGAGACCAAAAGCAACTGGTCAGTGTCTTTTCCTCAATACTCCTAATGATGGTTATTAAATGCCTCCTAATTCTCTTCCCAAATAGTTTAATTTTTTCTTAAAGGGCTTATTGTTCATCCCTTTAAACATGTTGTTAATCATCTTTTCTGTACTTTCTGGGTTTTTCACAATTATTTTCACCTAATTCCAACATAGTAGTGTCCAATATTAAATAGGAGTGGGAAGTGCTTCCCTGCCCTTATACTGTATTCCCAATAGAACACAGCCTGGTACCTTGCTTACTAAAAATACACAACACAATACTCCTTCAGCTAGTGTTCCACTAGGACTTCCAGATCCATCTCAGCTATGATTATGCCTTACCAGGTGATCACTAATAGCACAGTTAACATTATCATATCTATCAGGTTGGTGCTAATCCTTTTATGACCACTGTTATCACCTCCAAAGTATTTCCTATTCTGGTGTAAAGAAGGGTCAGGTAGCCAAGGGGCTATGCTTCTCATACCAGGTTTATGTAAAATACAAATGAAGATTTTCTAACTTTTGGTCTAAAGGATCTTTCTCCTTGCAGTCTATGCCTAAAAATTGACACCTGAGCAACTCAGATGTGATAACAGGGTGGAGCTTGGAGCAAATGGATCGAACATATAGCATCCTGATCCCAACTGCTGTCCCTTTCAAGGAAATGTGGAGGTAACTCAGGGATCTTAGCAATAAACTCCACTAGAAGGTACACTGAGATCTGAAAAATCATTGAACCTCTCCAAACAATTGAGCATCCTCCAGTAATGGCTAAAGAGGATATTTTTTATAAATTTGCATGGCTGCTGCCACCTAGCATAACTAGCTCACAGGCCACCCTTCAGGATCATCCCATATTCAATTGGTAAGAAGGTTCCAATTCTGTATCAATTCAGTAGTAGGTCTGACATCAGGAATTCTGTCCACCATCCAAGGAGTAAAAGTACTTCTTATTGGTGTATTTTGGATATGAGGTGAGGAGTTAGGGGAAGTCCTGATGCTCAATGCCCACAAGTATCAGAGTTCTTAGGAAGAAATGCATCTCAGCAACATCCTCAACACCTGCTCCATAACTAACCATTTCAGGGAGCCAGAGCCACTGCAGGTCATTAGTCACCAGAGGCCATGTCTTTAACCACAACACTCCATACCTCCCAAGCTGGGCTCCACTAAATGTCTGTATCATTTATGTCATACAGATGGAATTCTACTGTGTTCAATTAGCCCAGAGGAGCCATCTGCATGAACTCAAATAGTTACTTTAAAGTTGGCCTTGTTTCCTACATAAGTTACTAGAGATGAACAGTATTAGTCATCATGTCCTCTATGCAGACTGGCTGGATTATTTATAGATTCTTTTGGTAAGCATTGCACTATTGCACTTTGGACTCAGCACCTAAACTAGAAAATCACATAGCTTTCTAAAATTTTGTGTGGTGGAATTTTTTTGGCTCTGAAGTATTTTTGCATATGGGCTTCGATACAACTTACATTACCGATCATGAAATGCACCTCTAGCCCTTCACTTGGTGATGTGAAATTCTTTCCTTAGTCCTGAGGCTTAGAAAAGGCCTTAAATATTACCACTCTCATCCCCATTTAACGGTATAATAGTCACTATTTCTAAATCAGGGATCACCCAACTATGGGCCCTGGGCCAAATCTGGCCAGCTGCCTATCTTTGTAAATAAAGTGTTATTGGAACATGGGTCCATGCCCATTCATTTATATACTGTCTATGACTAGCTACTTCCATGCTAAAACCTCATACCTGAGTAGTAGCAACAGATGTGGCCTGCAAAGCCTGAAGTATTTGCTATTAGGTCTTTAGAGGAAGAGTTTGAAAACTCCTTTGTAAATCATAAGGAAAATAAACTGGTTTTACTCAGAATAACCTCCTCCCCACCCCAACAAAATAAACAGCCCTGACCCAAGCTAGTCTTTGCATACCGCTTTGCATAAACTGTGGTTTCACTCTCTTACCAAGTGTTCTCTGAAATAAGATGCATATAAGCCATAAAATACTTAAAAAACAAATTTAAAAAAACAAATATTCTGGAGGAATGAGTACAGAGTTTCAATTGAGAAGATGAAAAGTTCTAGAGATGGATGGTGGTGATGGTTATATAACAATGTGAATGTGTACTTAATGCCACTGAATTGTAATTTTAAAATGGTTAAAATGATCAATTTTATGTAATGCATATTTTACCACAATTTTTAAAAAAGCCTAAGGAGGATATGTTGAAGGGAAAATGTCCTTTTTACTGCTAGGGGAACTTACTAAGTCCATAATGAATGTCAAATGTGACGGTTGTTCTAAAAGAAGCTAGAGTGCACCAGCAGCAACACGAGGCCACACCCCGCCTCCACCTGAGCCCACCTGGCTGGCAATGCTCTGAGGGCAGGGCCTGGCCTGGCCTGAGGCTGGTCTGGTTCTATCTGACCTAGAGGACTCATCAGACAAGACTGCCCACCCCCACACGAGAAGCAGCCTATCACAGGAGCTGGCTGACAGCCGAACCAACTGGCAGCTTGGGGAGGCTACAGCAAGAGCACCTTTCAGGTGATGGAAATGTGAACCCCCCAGCATGCTCCACGCACACACTAAACCTCGCGTTCTTCTGCAAAACTATTCTTGGCACTGGTGAGACGGCAGCATTGGGCAGGGGTATTACATCTGCGCATGTCCCAGACTCTCCATAAACCCGTCCTGACCGTGAAGAAGGTGACGATGGCCAGGGGTGTGGTGGGCTGGTGACAGCAACTCTGGACTCAGAGCAGATGTTGGCACCAACCCTGGGCATTGTTCACTTTCCATGCCACCACCAACTGTCAGCCAAACCAGTGCCAACCACTGTTCTAGATTGTGCTCCTAAATAAAACCATAGGGTTCAACAAATCCCAGGCAAGCAAATGGGCAGAATCCTTTCAGGAGTCTCTTCAACAGGACAGTAGGAAAGTTGAGCTCATGTAGGATGAAGTTGGTCAAGCAAAATTTACAGAGATGCTATAGGAGCATTGGAAATAGACTTTTATTTAACAGAAACTTACACACACTTGATACAAACCCTACATTATGCAAAACTTTATCACAATTCTACACGTTATAACTTGTGGGAGTTGGTTGGAGAGTGAATTATTATTATAATTATTAGCATTTTCAAAAGGGACATTTTCTATCAGAAAATGTCATAGCAAAGGGCTACAAATGATACAAAGACACTCTTGGTGATCTCCCCCTGAGGACTGGCCCTGAATGAGAAATCTGAAAGGGCTGGCGGGACTTCGGTGCCCATCCAGTCTCCCCTTTCAAAGGCAAAAGAGACATTCTCCAGCTTAAAACCATTTCAGTAGCACCGGCACTCGAGGACTTTTGCTGACAAGACTATCCGGCATGAGACTGTACATTTCATAAGACTCTGCTTAGAAGTGAGCGAAACCCAAGAGGATGGCCGTGTAAAAGGCCTGGAGTAAAACCCAGCGCCCCAGCCGGTCAACCCGCTCCTTCATTAGGCCCAGGGCGCAATGCTGAATTACATTTCAGAGGCCATAACATTCCCTTCCACTCACATGGCCATAAAAGGACACGTCAGAACACTCGCCTTTCTCCTTTACCCCCACCAGCAACTGAATCTGAGGTTTCCATCACTCAGGTTGGCCTTTCTTGCCCTCGGGACACTAGAATCGTGGTCCCTGAAGCCGGTTCAGCAGAGGGTTCCCTTGGCAAGCTTCCTCTAGTTGTTAGGAGACCAAATTAGTATCATCTCGGCTGATGCTCAGTTTGTCTTTTTTTTTTTTTTCTTTCCTCTTCCTTCACTGCATTATTTTAAACAAAGCTGTCTGTGTTCGAATCTGTTGAACTTGCAGAGATATATTTAATCACTAGGTGGAATTCCTTTCAGAACCAGGCCTTGTCAGACATGATAACCAGGAGGCAGGCTGCTTCTTGACATTCAGATAAATGGGGCTTGCCTGGGTTAGGGGAGAGGTTTTTTGCGGGGAGGGGGCGCAGAGAGACTGCTGATAGCCTTTGTGGCTAATTTATTTCAGTCAAGACTTAACACTCATTGAACATCACCAACACTTTCGATCGACTTTTGAAGAAGGGGAAAAAAAACCTGATCACTCCTCACTTACCACATCCAACTCGCAGAAATAAAAATACCTAAAGCACATACATGAATGGCTTTTTAAAGAGCCTGAGAGAGCAGAGTTGATCTTTATTTACTTATTTAAAATGTGGGGTGTTTTCCTTAGTTAATACGCAGTCTTTATTTTACATTACGTACGCTTTTGACTTCATATCTTCACCAAGTCGCGTTTCACTTTTGAAGTAGAAGGTATTTTAAATAAAAATAATGTGCCACATCAGCACGTTTTTCTCTTAAATATTGAAATAAATAAAATAGTAAACTCTTTTTTTTTTTCCTCATCAGTTTGTTTTCAGTTATGTCTATTGTAGAGCAGTTCTGGTCTGACCTGGGTACTTCCTCACAGACATTTAAAGAAAATGTAATGGAGAATTTTAAAAAGGAAAAAAAAATCTTCTTGCAAAAACGGAGGCCATTCCAGAGACTTCTCTGAGCTGAGCTGGAGGCTTTTCCACAAAATCCAGGCTCCTGTGTTGGCTGAAACACACGCGCAGGAGGGGGCCGGGCAAGGGAAGAGGAAGAGAAGGAGGAGAAGGAGGAGGAGGTGCAAATCATCGTGCCTTCTTTCACCTTCTTCGGAAATGGCTTGCTTGAAGGAGGCCGGAGTCCGCAGGTCATAGAGTTGACTGCAGAGGGAAAGGCAACGAAAGATAAAACAAAAAACAGCAGCACAGGACAACTACCTAAAAAGGAAAGAATAAAATGAAGGGGGTGGTGGGAATGAAATGAATTCAAAACAAAACAAAAGAAAGAAAGAAAACAACGGACTGACTGCCACACTAATGAGGCCATGGCGGTGGACCAGAACAGACTGTGTCTCCCGTGCCTTGAGCTCCAGCAGCAGGAAGTCAGCCCGGAGCGGGCAGGTCAATGCTCCCGGCGGCTGAATGACACAAGAAACAGAGGACACAGCTGGCCTTTCCATTCCTAGGTGGCGCAGTAGCAAAACTGGGCGTCAGCAAAATCTGGTTTTTCTCCTCAGCTTGGAAACCAAACAAACTCAATCTTTTCGCTGTTAAAATACCCCAGATGCTGTGGCCGGTTTTTCTCAGTGGTTAGAGCGTTGGCCTGCAGACCAGTCTCGGGTTCAATTCCCAGTCAAGGGCACGTACTTTCCCCCAACCTCGGTAGGGGCACATGTGGGAGGCAACCAATTAATCTTTCTCTCTCTCTCTCTCTCTCTCTCTCTCTCTCTCCCCCCCGCTCCCTTCCTCCTCCTCCTGCTCCCATACTCCCTCCCAATCTTCCACTCTCTCTAGAAATCAATGGGAAAACAATATCCTCAGATGAGGATTAAAAAAAAAATAAGCACATAAAATACCCCAGAAAGGCCATTATGATGCAATCTATCTTCCCATCACCTACGTAGAAATGAGGTCTATGGTATAGGACCAGTTGAAGTCACAGAAAACCCAACTGATGCCCCACTTGGCCCAAGGCCAAAAGGACATTGCTTCATCCACACACCCTCACCCAAAACAATGCTCCAAGGCATTCCAGGGAGTGTGAATTACTCGGAGAGAGAACCAAGCCAAGAGATCCATGCCAGTGCTCACTAGCCCAGTACTTCTAAGTGTCAGACTTGGAACCTGGGGGCAGTTCAAACCAGGTGGGTCCTTTAGTCTGGATGGGTACCAACCAGGCATGGATTTTGCTTCTGAAATGAAATCTGCTAAGTTATTTTAGTCTTTGGAATGGAGTAGCCGGCACAAAAGAGTAAGCAATAAGACCAAGTACTATCACATTTCACCCCAGAAGCAGTTCCTAAGGGCAGAGGTGGGTGCCTGGACAGTGCCCAGCTCACACTGAACTGAGTGGCAAAAGAGAGAGGAAAGGAAGGAGGGGCTCAACGGGAAAAGAGCCAAGCCAAAAGGGAGCAATGTTCAGAATCAAATGAGCAGCTCAGCCTCTTCCAAGCTAAAACTCCCCACCCCCCACCTCTCCTTCCAGTGCTCAAGGTCTTACTATTCACTGCTCAGGTGTGTGGGGCTGGATTAGATGGACTTCCAAAGCTGGGACTCGCCTGCTTTCACCCACATCTAGCCTTCCCCTCATACCTGGCTGAGTTTCTTTTCATTCCATCCCATCCCACCCCACTGTCTCACTTCACAGATCGGCTTGTTTGGTCTCCCTTCCCAGATTCATCTTCCTTAGTATTCATCTCTGCTATTCCACCTGCCTCCAGCCCTTTCTCCAGACCTTCCAGAGTGTCTGCTGTGTGTTCTCTGGTTGGGCATCCAGTCAGACTTTCACCCCCTGCCAGGAGTCTTTCTGACCCTCTCCCAATGCCCTTAACCTCTCTGGTCAGATGTCACCTGTCACACTTTTAGTGAGTCTTTCTAATAACTATACACCATGCCCTTTCAGTTTCCTCAAATTTCTACAATTGATTCCTCAACACACATGTACACACACTTTTCTTCGTTTGCCCATGTAAGCCACCTAGAAAATAGCTGGTTGGTTCCCAGCTTTGTGCTCCCAACATCCATTTTCTCTTTCATTTCCTCTGGTGGAGCCAACATCCGGCCATTATAAATGTCCTGCTGTGTTCTTGGTCTTCTGCTGTCAGTCCCTTTCAAAGAGGCTACTTTCCATCCCTCCACGCAGCTTCCACCTTCCCCTCACACCTGTCTTCACATCCTCACTCTCCCTCCTACATCCCTCACCACCACTTCGCTGCCTCCTGGATCTCATGCACCCCTCTGACTTGACCAATGGATGCTGTGTCCAGTTATGTATGACTTCTCCAACCTTTCTGCCAATATTTATGGAGCACCTGCTATGTATGGAGTCAGACCTAAATCCTTCCACTAATTAGCTCAGAAACATTGCTCGCTTCTCAGTTTATTTCAATAAATAATTATGGCACATTGCTCTACCTCCATTCTCTCTGACAAGAGACATTCTTGCCTACCGATTAAATAACAATAGAAATACCAATGGCATATTTCACAGACCTAGAAAGAACTCTCCAAAAATTCATCTGGAATAAAAAAAGACCCCGAATAGCCACAGCAATCCTGAGAAAGAAGAATAAAGTAGGAGGGATCTCAATACCAGATTTCAAGCTGTATTACAAAGCCACTGTCCTCAAAACAGCCTGGTACTGGCACAAGAACAGACATATAGATCAATGGAATAGAATAGAGAATCCAGATATCGACCCAAACCAATATGCACAATTAATATTTGACAAAGGAGGCATGAGCATACAATGGAGTCAAGACAGTCTCTTCAGTAAATGGTGTTGGGAAAATTGGACAGATACATGCAAAAAAATGAAACTAGATCACCAACTTACACCATACACAAAAATAAACTCAAAATGGATACAGGACTTAAATATAAGACGGGAAACCATAAAAATACTAGAGGAATCCACAGGCAGCAAAATCTCAGACATATGCCAAAAGAACTTTTCAGTGATACTGCCCCTGGGGCAATGGAAGCCAAAGAGAAAATAAACAATGGGACTACATCAAAATAAAAAGCTTTTGCACAGCAAAAGAAACCATCAACAAAACAACAAGAAACCCCACTGTATGGGAGAACATATTTGCAAATGGTATCACTGATAAAGGTTTAATTTCCAACATCTACAGGCAGCTTATACAACTTAATAAAAGGAAGATAAATGATCCAATAAAAAAATGGGCAACGGACCTAAATAGAATATTTTCGAAAGAAGACAGAAGGAAGGCCAAGAGACACATGAAAACATGCTCAAAGTCACTAATTATCCGAGAGATGCAAATCAAAACGACAATGCGATACCATCTCACACCTATCAGAATGGCTATCATCAACAAATCAACAAACGATAAGTGTTGGCGAGGATGTGGAGAAAAAGGAACCCTCGTGCACTGCTGGTGGGAATGCAGACTGGTGCAGCCACTGTGGAGAACAGTATGGAGTTTCCTCAAAAAACTGAAAATGGAACTCCCATTTGACCCAGTAATCCCACTCCTAGGAATATATCCTAAGAAACCAGAAACACCAATCAGAAAGGATATATGCACCCCTATGTTCATAGCAGCACAATTTACATTAGCTAAGATTTGGAAACAGCCTAGGTGCCCATCAGCAGATGACTGGATCAGAAAACTATGGTACATCTACACAATGGAATACTATGCTGCCATAAAAAAGAAGGAATTACTACCATTTGTAGGCACCTGGATGGAATTAGAGAACATTATGCTAAGTGAAATAAGCCAGTCAATGAAAGAAAAATACCACATGATCTCACTCATTTGGGGATAACGAAAAACATTATAAACTGATGAACAAAAAGATAGTTACAGAGGCAGTAAAGCATCAAACAGACTAATTACAGCGGTAAGGTTAGGGAGAGGTGGGGGAAATAAGAGATCAACTGAAGGACTTGTATGCATGCATATAAGAGTAACCAACGGATGCAAAACATTGGGGGGTGAGGGCATGTATGGGAGTGGGGTGCGGGGGGGCAATGGTAAGATATGTACACATATAATACCTTAATAAAAATTTGAAAAATAAATAAATAAATAAATAAATAAATAACAATAGAACTCAGTCTAGAACTCTCTGTTGACCTGGAGAGCTTCCTCCAAGAAAATCTCCCGGACTACTTTGACCCACAGTAAAAAGAATCCCATTGTCGTCCCATGACGACACATCCTACCTGTTGAGCAGTTACCCAGGCCCTAGTTGCCAAATAAACAAGGTCTATGTGAATGAAAGTATTACTATCCAAGGTCTACAAACATACTAGCCTGAACCTAAGCTGAAAGGCCAAACGTCTGAGCCGCATTATGGGATAAATTAATTGTGTCCCCCTGATAGGATGCACAGAGAAGGATGTAGCATCACTTCTGTAGTATTCTTACCAAAACTGCATAACCTGATTTTCATAATTAGGAAACAGCACACAAACCTAAAATGAAAGACTTTCTAAGAAATGACTAAACAGTACTCTCCAAAAGTATCAGTTATACAAAGAAAGACTGCAGAACTAACTGCTTTAGATTAACGGACTTTAAGAGGACATGACAACCGAAAAGAACAGATGATCCTGGATTGGATCCTGGACCAGAAAAAGGACATAGTGAGACAACTGGCAAAAACTGAATAAGGTCTGGAGGTTGTAGTATTGTGTCAGCGTTAATTTGCTCATTGTGATCATTATACTGTGGTTTTTTGAGAATCTAGATGAAGAGTCTACGGGAATTCTTTATATAATTTGTGTTTTTTGTAACTCTGAATTTATTTCAAAATTAAAAATAAATTAAGCCTTAGTCATTGGTCAAGGGCCAGTATTGAGATACTTTGAAAACCTACTTGCCAATGCTTTTTAGCTAGTAATTTAGTTCTGACAGGGATCTGCCATCATTCTCAGCTATTTGGTAAATCAATCAAGCAGAATGATTTTTCCTATGCTGTTATTTTGACTAAACGGTCAGAAATCACTTTTATGAAGCACAACAGTTATCATATAATTCAATGTTTTAGTGTTAGAAGCACTTTGGCATGTGACTAAAACAAGGCCTGGAGCATTTATTCACTCCCTGCCTCCTCACTACGCACACCCTCGCTGTCACCTCAATGTCACCACCAAAACAATGACCATTTAGAAAGCTCAACCTTCATTCTTGGGAAGAGGTCATGAGGACTTAGACACTGCTATTCCTTGGCGGGATTCTAATGTGACTAGAGGTTGGGTAATAATTTGACTTGTTTAGACAGCATCAAATGCCTCCTCTCAATCCAAATAAGTCTTGAATGCAAGATCTCAAAGCCCTCTACTGATTTTACTCAAGAAATTTTCAAAATGTGATCAATGGAGAAGTCAATCCAGATTGAGGAAAGATTATTAGAAGATCCAGACACCATTTAGCCTGCAACTTCATACACATCATCTACCCTGATGGAATGAATCTCAGTTTCCTCATCAGTAAAATGAGAACAAATAACATCTCACAGGGCTGTTTTAAGAATCACCATGAAAGAATGTGGTTATGTATTATGAAAGGGTAAGAAATGTCCATATCCTAGGAATTAAGAAACTGAGGCAGAAATGCATGGCAACAAACTCACACAGGATTGAGAACAAATCCAGAACTTTTCATTTCTCCTGTAGGTTTCTACTCACTAGATCAAAAATGCCTGACTCAGGTAATACACAAGAAACTTCACTTCCAAAGGTAAAGAAAACCCCCTATGGAAAAGTGCCTAATACATGAGCCTGCTCAAACTTCAAGTAGAAGTTCAAGATCATATTCATCAGATGTAACAGGAGGCATATTGGGATAATATTAATTAATTTTACTCCACCATGAAGCGAGACCCTCCAAGCAGCCTTTAGTTCTCTCCTCGAGTAATGATGTTGTGTTCCCTCAAGTGCTATATAAAGGCAATATCGGCTGCAGCCCATTAGGAGCATAGAGAGATGCAAAGTAAGCAGGAAGACTTAAAGGGATACTATTGATGTGCACATCATATTTTTATTAAATCCTTCTCTCTAAAAGACCAGTAGCAAATTGCATTACTGACTTTAAAGTATCTTTAAAAAATGAAATGCATATTTCTCACTCCCAGTGTTATTGTGATTAGAGGGTCTGATCTCCACATGGTCTCAATAACAGAAATAAAGGATTAGATTGCTCTGAGTAAGGAAAAACATCAGATAGACAAAACAATAATCACCTTTTTCATCAACAGTTCCCCCAGGGGATGTGACTGTTGTAACAAATTTAGAAAGTTCTATATATCTGATTCTCCTATCTTTGGGCTAGGACTCAGAAAATTAGATGATGTTTCTAAAACATTTTTGGTGGACACTTTATTAGCTGAGGACAAAGGAAACTAGTTAAATCATTTTCATGCTGATAACTCTAATTTATGTTAAATTTGGAGTAAGTGATACTTACTTAACAAAAGCAACAACAAAACAATAGATGTGTTGACTGCTCATACAACTGCTGCAATTCCTGAGGTCACAGAAAAAGGAGACCTTTGTTCCTAGTAGGCAGCAGGAGGGAATGTCTAGAAATGAGGGTTTAAACATCAAGCTTTCTATAACTTTCTATACAGAATTTTAATTGGAATTTTCTTTTGGGGGACTTAATTGCTCACTCTTCTAATCCTTTAATAATGTTACCACTTAAAGCTATATTCATTACAAATACCCCTTCTTTCAACTGGACCTGTGAAAAATCAAGGGAGGTATATACACATATATCTTCCCCCTTTGACCAAGTATAAACTAAAGTGCAGCCATAACTGTAGCCAAAGGAGGCATTACGCTTCCAGAAAAAAACTCAAGGAAACGTATTGCAAACAGCAGCAGTAGCTGTTGGATAGGGCTCTGAAGGAAAGTGTGAAGAGGTTCAACCAGTTACTGTGAAAGTGGGAGTAAAATTCTCCCAGAATATGGAGGCACCAAAGTAGTTCTCAATGACAAGGATTATTACTTATTTAGAGATGGCAATATCCTTGCCAAGTATATAAACTGGAACAAGTCATGCATCCACTGAACTTCTGAAATCTTCATGTAAATAATTCCCATGTGTATCTTTAATAATAAACTAACAATACTTATATTATCAGGTTACACATAGGAATACTGTATTATATTCCTATATTCCATATGTAGAAACCTGCAAGGGCAGCACAGAACCATGGTATAGGAGTATAGGAGGCCCTGGAACCTGGTGGCCAGGGATCAAACCTGACTCCGCTTCAGCTGTGAGGCCTTAGGTACATTCCTTAACCTTATTACTGAGCCTCAGTTTCCTATTTGTAAACTGGGAATAACATAAACACCTACGTCATAGGGTAGTCATGAGGATTAAATAAACTATTCCAGGGAATGGACTCAGAACAACGCTGGCCATTGTTACATAGAGAAAGGGTGGGAGAGATACCACATCAACCATCAAGGTGGTTGGACATCCAGCTTCCTCCTCCTATAAACCCCCTGAGTTTCCTTAACACATCTGCCTCCAAAGTAGTGTCCATCCTGCTCCCTTGCTTCACTCACTTAACCTCTCTGAGTTGATCTTTCTCAACCAAAACATGAAAGATTTGAACTTATTCATCTTTAAAGTACCTCTCAGTTCTTTTTTATTGTTGTTGTTGTTCTTTTTTTTTTTTTTTTAAGGATGTAAATTCTGAGTCTGTATACTATGAGTAAAGTGAGACAAGGTGTTCAGGCAGTGCTAAGATATAGCTCTATGCTCACATTGGCTAAACAACTGAGAAAGATGAGGGTATCTACTATCCCCAACAGAAGAAAAAGAAAATCAAGTTATAATAGCAAACATAAAACAGATAAGCACTAGCAACCCTCAGATAAATCTTCCCCTGGGAGTTTGCCTTGTTTAAACAATTATTCATTCTTCGTTCCCTTCAGAACTCCAAGCTAGACTCTGAAATTAGGTGGGTTTTCATAAACTGTTTTAATTATGTGGATTGAATTATTTTTTCAAGTTCAGAGGTAGGTTGTCATTAAGAATTCCAGAACTACAAACAACTAGACAGATTTCAAATGATAGTATCCATTGGTCAGAGATGCTTTTATTAACATGGGAGCTCACAGTTCATCAGTGAGAGGAAGTCATAACGCCATGAATCCAATATCTGACTCAAAGTAATAGAACAGATGAAGAGGTGGAGAGTGACAGCAAGAGCAGGTTGTATCCTCTTAGCAGAAACCAACTGGAACCAACTATATTGGCTTTTCACACATGCACATGCAGGAATATTAACTGTTGGAGGTTTATGCCATATTTCCTAGGAACGGGACCACATACAGATTACCCAAAAGTGGATGAGGCTGTTACTTTCGTTCTCTCACATGTGAGAACAAATGCCCAGGCGAGCACGTACAGATATGAAGCAGGAGAGCAGCAGAAGCCCTGCCTGTTTCAGGTACCAGAGAAGCACAAAGGGCCCATTTGTGGGTTTCGTTGCTTGGTCCTTGCTTTTGTTTGGTGGGTTTGTTATTTTAATGAGATGTCTAATTCACTGAGGGTCTGCAAAGGATGGACTGTCAAAGCACTTAAGAGCCTGGGTGGCCTCTCTCATCTCCCAACCCAAGTCAAATGGCAGAACCTGTCTCTGGACCTGTCTCATGGAGGCCGAAGAACCTGACCACACTTAGTGGGAGTTCAGAATCTTCAGGTCAGCTCAGTTGAGTGTTGTGCCTAATCATAGACCTGCTTTCATTTGGATGCATCCCCTTGGCTGTTAAATTGGTACCTGGAGCAAGAAATACCAACCTCAACATGCAGTCCCCCTATGGCCAGGCCCCCTCGTTCCTGCCAAGTACAGCAGCCCACTCCCAAATCAGTTCCCTGGACACCCCCCTCCAGGTGTAGCCAAGGGAGGCAATTAACTAGGCACTTCCCCAGGCATTTTCTGTTAGAGTTGAGCCAGAAGCCAGAAGCCCCCCCATTCTCCACACAGAGCCCGAAGCAAGCTCAGTCCTCACACTAGGGCCAGGCCCCTGTGGGGGTACATGCACAGACAGGGCAGAGGGGAAGGCTATCCGGGAGTCACTCTCACACTAAGAAGGGGGTCCAAGCCAAAAAAAAAAAAAGCAAAAGACAAGGTAGGTGGGGGTGGGGAGGGAAGAAAAGAAAGTAAGGGGAAAAAACAACTATGATGGTTTTGCCCTCATGGTAAGACAGGTCAGCCAAGACATACCTTTTGACTAGGCCCGCACAGCTGTTCACTCTTGGGACTGCCAACAAGGTGGGTGGTCTTCTCCATCCCCCAGGGGCCTTGAGCAAGTGTGGCTTTGGTTTATTTCAGGAGATGCTATTGGAAACATAAAACAAAGTGCCTGGGGGGCACTATAAAAAAATAGGATACGGAAGGACTTGATCATCCAAAGGGGATTTATATGTTTGTAAAGAGGGGTGCGGGGCAGGGAAATGTACTTCAGGTATCGTTCTTTCTTCCACGAGCGCAGCTGGGGTTGCTGAGTCCATGACTTTCTGCTTACGTTCCATTCCTGCATTTGGAAATCGCTCTTCACCAGGAGGAAAGCGAGGAAAAAAACAGCAACCAGCGAACAGTGGCTCCACTGATGGAGAAGGGGAGCCCAGCAGACGCTGCTGGGGGGGCCCAGGTGCTGGAGGGAGGCCACACAGCAGCCCACACTTCTCAGCAACTGCTGACATTTTCTCGCAAGCAGGGAGGGAGGAAGCCGGAAAGGTCAGGGATGAGAAATGGGGAGGGGGTCTGCCGTGGGGAGCCAGACACTCCGTGGGGTACAAAGTGCAATCATCTCCCACCGAGGAACTCCTCCTGCCCGGGTCTCCTTGAATCAATCCTCCCCCAGTGGCTTCCTCCTAAACAGGGTATTACTTCAATGTCTTTGATTTCCCTTCATTCTCTCTCTCAAAAAAAAAGTCAGTTTCTAATAATAGTTAGAATATATAAATAATAATTTATTTAATGTAATTGGTTCTTTGTTTCCAAACCCAATATTCCTCCTCTCCTCATTTTGCCAATAAATAGGAACACTGAGGAAATCAACTCTGCTCATGTCAAAGAGATGCCCTCCCCCCAAGAGACAATTCGCCTAACTTCTCATTGCTCTGGAAAATAAATAGTACATCACGAGGCCATCTCTCTGAAGGACTAGTTTGCTCTTTTGTTCTGTTTTGTTTCAGTAGTTTGTGCTTCTGCTGTACATATTCAAAATCGAGGGCCAGGGGGAAGGGATGAGTGGAAGGCAAGAGGAAAAAGCAAGGATGAAGGGAAAATCTAAGGTTGTCTTTCATTTTTAAAAAAAATGTATCAGAACCAGAACAATGACCAAGTCAGAGGGTGATGGCTAATTGCCCAGAGAGTCCATTCATGGGTTTAGCAACTGCCCTTTTTGTCTGCTGTGGGCGAGCCCCGGCCACTGCGGCGTCCTCGGCAGGAGTGAGGCTCTTCCAAATCGTCCTCATCAAAGCCGTGGAAAGTTGAGGTGTCACTTTCTGACGTGGAACCGAATAAGTCCTCCGTGGTGCGTGCTGCGGCCGCTGCCTCCTTCTCCTTCCTGCCTTCTCTTCCCAAATGAGCTGACATGTATGATGAATATATCAGCACATGGGTTAAGCAACAGACAGCATTATTAATATTCTTATTATATTATTACAACCTTATGCCTCATAGCAAGATCATAAACCATTTGCACCAAAAGAGATTAACTGGGTGCACCACCTGGTGACAGGGATTTGGGGTAAAAGGACAAAGCCAACATTTCCAGGGAAAAGGATTCCTCCCTCCCTGAAAAGGCCTCATCACTACCATAACGTGTATGTCCACAGCTCTGAACGTGAGTGAAAGATTCCCCACGAGATTTCTTTTTTCTCTTCTGTATGCGCGCAGACATACGTACACACACACACACACACACACACACACACACACACACACACACTCTCACTCAGCACCACCCCAGACAACGAGTTGACTTGGTGGGTGTGAAGCCCAGCTGGTGTTTCTTTGGTGTTTTCCATGGGTGTTTCATGCACAATGTGTGTCCTTCACTTTGACAGGCAGCTCTGCAAAGGTATTACTGTCAGATAACCCGTTCCAGGCGGTTAAGCCTCCATCTGCTTTATTTTTATTTTTACCTGTGTCTAATCCCACTCTTTAAGTACCCTTTCAATTCTGCCCTTACACCATGTGGTTCACTTGCACTGAAAGCAAAAAGAAGCTGAAAAGTCCAACATGTGGTAGGTAATAAGAGTCTCTCGTTTTCTTTAACCACTAGAGGACATATCTGTGATCTGTACCCACATACATGTGCCCACAGATACATATATGTGCACCCATGCACATGCACGTGCGCACGCACACACACTCCAGCCACGACACACGCCCAGGTCTTCATTACCCCAGAAAGTCCAGAGTTGTCAAATCTAACTCAGAGCGCTAAGAGAGTGAAAAAATAGGGGTTATACCCTGAAATTTGTACAACTCAGGTTTAAACTGTTTACATTCTAAATGGGCCCCAGGATTACCCCCAAATAAGGTCATGATATGCCAGTTATGGTGCCAGGATTGGGAATCTCATTTTCTCCCCAGGAAACAGGAAGTGGGATAGACTGGGAGGGAAAGAGAGCTCTTCCAAGCTCCACACTCTTCCTTGGAAAAACTCCAGGAGGCCCTGGAGAAGTATTTGCCCCCCTGATTTAACAAGCACATCCCATGGGTTAATGCACCTGTTTAGTCCCAAGGTATCAACTATTTCAGGAAAATCAGAGGCAGACCTGGACCAAATTAGTCACCAAAGTTAATCCTTGGCAAATGCAATGAGAACACCTAGGCTGGTATAAAATGGTCCCCTGAGTCACACAGCAGACAGATCCTGGGAAGAAAAAGCTGAGTAAAAGGCTGTGAAGAAAAAGGGTTTGGATAGAAAAAAACCAACTGCCCACATCTGGTCCCCCATGAATCAGATTCAAGTACCTCATCTTCTGTAGGGAAGGAAGTAGTTTGTAATGAGGATCCTGAAGCTGCCCTCTCTAGCGCGTCTCCCACGGTCCATATCCTTCTGCCTACAGCATCACACCAAGTGACTTCACTTCTGACGGTCGTCCATTTTAAAAAAACTGAATTGAATTTCATTTGTTCCATTTTCTTTTTAAGTATCTAAAACCCAGAGTCTGCTATCACACAAGCCCTTTTCTAAACTGGCACCAGGAGAGTAAAAAGTTCAACTTTAGGTATCATGTTTGCAAAGTAAATGAACTGACAGAATTGCAGATGGGCCACCCTGTCAGGGTCCTTAAGTGTTAAATGTTGAGAGTTGCACGCAATGGAAACCACTCCTTTTTAAATTACTGATTTGCTTTTCAAGTCAGTCTTGAATCTAAACAACCCAAAAGCCAAATGAAAAAAAAAGACTAAAGCTAAGTTTTGTGGACCAAGCAAAGGAAGAACGGAGTTGCTCGGGTACACCCAGGTGTGGTCACCTCGGCCCTATTCTTGGAAGTAGGAGTAGAAAGGACACGGGGAAGCGTGTGGAAGGAGTAGTGCCTCCTCGCTGCTGGATCCAGTGTCCAACTGAACTGCATCTCACCTACAAGAGCCTGTAGTTGAGGAGACTAAACACAAGTCTGAAATCTCTCTTTGGCCTAGTTATGACATAAAAATCTATGAAAAATTGGTAGTACAACCAACCACAACCAGCCAAAGGTAACGGTCTGGTTAGAATTAAAAAACAATCAACAGCTTGAGCAAAACTTGAAAACCTGAATTCATTTTAGGAATGAAAGAACAGGATCAAAGTCTTTCTTTATTTTAGTCTTTGGAGAGGTTAAAAATGAAAACTTCAAAACAGGCCAAGCCAACTTCAGATCAGCCCTAAGAACACTGCCCTTTTGTCTCCTTCATCTATCAGTGTCTCTTTTTTGGTTTCGTATGAGAAAATGGATGAGCGGCCAATGGATGCGATATTTATGCCACTACCGAGGAGCACGGGGGTCTCTGACTCCCACAACTCAAAATGTGGCTGCTGCCCCAATATTCATGTTTCCGTATCTTCCAGTGCACCCGGCACTTCCGCAGAACAAACGCAGCTTTGTGTTACATGTACAGCACCCGCTACAAGAAAGTGCTGCCCGTGTCTCCAGGTGTTTCCACACTATCTCACAACAACACACGCAAAGAAATACCCACTTCATGAAAAGGCCAAACACAGGACCAGAATTTCTCCCTTCCCTTTTCCCTGGCTCCCAAGGCATGATTTTTTGAGATCCAAAGTAGAAAAATATCCAATGACCTGGAAACGCCTCTGTACTTGAAATCATCGCCACCACCAACTTCCCCACTCCACCCTCCACCCCATGGAAGATGGCAGAGGAGTGCCGGAGGAACAGCTGCTGGTCTATGGGCACAGGTGTAGGAAGGGCCACACTCACCAGAGCGTCCACAGTCTGCACAGGACACCAGCTCTTCAGGCCGCCCACTCTTCTTGTTCATGTTGGAGCCTCCCAAGCAGAAGTCACAGTAGTTATTAGGAATGACTGTCCCATCCGGTCCTTTCTGGGCTGTAGAAACATTTTTTTAATTGAATTTTAGACTGAGATGAATTTCTACTGCCCCCTCTTCTCCCACAGTCTGGCAAAATCTGCTCCAGAAAATAAAAAAGATGAAGTTTAGGATCTGAGGTTTTGTCACGACCACGTTGTTAACTCGGGCTGCCTTCTTTTTGACCCTCCTCGGTTTAATAGTACCCGTGTTGCCTTGGCCAGTGTGGCTCAGTTGGTTGAATGTCATCCATGCACCGAAAGATCCCCAGTTCGATTCCCGGTCAGGGCACATGCCCACGTTTCGGGTTTGCTCCCTGGTCAGGGGGTAAATACAGGAGGCAACCGATTGATGACTCTCTCTCTCTCTCTCTCTCTCTCTCTCTCTCTCTCTCTCTCTCTCCCTCTCTCTCTATCTCTCACATCAATGTTTCTCTCTCTCCCTTCCTCTCTCTCTAAAATCAATAAAAACATGTTTTAAAAAAATAGTATCAATGTTTTGCAAGCCACCCAGTTCACTTTGATTGTTGCAGTATTTCCCAGCTCTGCATTTTAGAAGAAACAAGCCTGCTCCTGACTGCATCCCTGGATGAGCACAGCATCCAGAAGGCCTGCTGGTCAAGTGAACCGCTTTCATCCCTGAACAGCAGCTCTCAGGGCCAAGGCCTCAAAGAGCAGATGGCAGTCATAAACAGTGGTGTGACTTGAGAGAGAGAGAGAGAGAGAGAGAGAGAGAGAGAGAGAGAGAATAGCCAGTGCTTAGGCCTTGCCCTTCGGAAAGATGCTTTTGTTTAGGAGACAGTCCTACCATCCCTGAAAAGGAAAACAAAGCAGCACTCATTTCCAGAAAGGACACTGAAGATGCTCTTGGGACTTTGATGAACATCTTGGCAGGTACACAGGTGTTCACTCTTGCTCAGCTGTATCTCCCTAAAGTCCAGACTCGTGGTCATGGAAAGCACCCAGGACTAGATAATCAGCAGACCCCAAGTGCCTAGAATCAGACTGGACACTTAGCTGAGCCTCAGGCCAGAGATGGATTGAAAAGCGAGTTAGTGAGTGTGCCTTGAGGCTTAAGATCCTCATAAGCCACCCATGATGAAAGTCCTATACAAACACAAAGAAAAATCTTGGGACACGGTCTTAAACCCTTATGAGAACAGCACCTGTCCTGGAGCACTGATAGCATTCTCAGTTTCTACTGCCTGGTATAAAGCCTTGCACAGGTTCTTTGCCTCGGGAGAAACTCCCCCATTTTCCCCTGTTTTTCTGGCCCTATTGTGGACATTTCTTTGTCACATTAACACTCCCTGTTTGTGAGTAGAAAGAAAAGTCTCTCCATTTATGGGATCAGCCTAAACCGCGGGGGCATCTTCCTCCTCACTATACCCAATGTCTGCTATCTTTCATTACTCACTGGCTAACATTAATCAGGGTCCTGTAGGGTATAGAGCTGTAAAAGGAAGCAGATATGTGAGCAGAAATACCATCCAGACAGTAAGTGATAAACAGATTCACCCACTTTAATGTGATTCCCTCTGGCCTTTGCTTCCTCCATGCCTCTGCTTTGCCTCCAGGGATAGAAAAACTTACCTGGCAAAGGCAGAAGACAAAAGCTTGCAGAATTACATTAGAGGGGGTTAATCCATTTATCAGTTGCTATTTGGATTGTTTAATCAGTTTCTAAGTCATTGATTTTCATCTTCGGGGAGGCAGACAAATCTCTGCAAGGAAAGTGTTGGCTGTTTGGGGCACACAGAGGAGCCCACCACACCCTGTGACCTGCTGCGTGTCGGTGTTCCTTCATCAGTCTCTGTATCTCAAAGGCATGTCACACAGAATGGTTTTGCAAATCGCCAAAAACCAGTACGTCTGCCTATAAAATTTTCGTTGCCCAAATCCAGAAGGAAGTCCCTTTCTTCCTTCTCTCTCAATTGCCATCTTAACCATTTCTGGAACTCTCTTAGGAAAGCCAGGCACCTCTATGAAGCAGGTAAACTCAGGGTTTCCTGACCAAGAGGCTATCATGGAAATCAGTCAAAAGGTGGACAAAAAAAAGTAGGGTGCATTAAATGTAGGGGCTGAATGTAAACAAAAATTAAATTTCAGAATTGGTGTGAACTAGATATAAAATGTGGAGATGCCAGTTACAACTTAGGTAGCTTCCCACATAAAAATCAATCAAATAATCTCACGTGTATCATTTCACGAAAACTCTCAGGAAGCCCTATCTCACCATTTGTCTCTCTCCTGTTCTCTTAGGGACCTCTTATTATGTCAGATTTTTTCCTGCCCTTTCACAAAATCTTTAAGCAACCAAAGAAGCTGGTTGTCTCCAACCCACTGTATCACTTGTGACTTATAAGGAGGAAGAAGTAAAATATAGAATATAAGAACTCTCAGATAATCCTTTACAGTTTTTACCACCAGCAGACCATTGGTAGACCACCTGGACCATTGAATCAGGGACTCCAATATGGCAAGAAATAAAAAATTCAGAAATGATCTAGTAGAGCAAAGAAGACAATGATGGAGAAATGGACCCTATATAAAAAGACCAAAGGAACAGAATTTAATTCATCTGATGAAGAGAAATTTCTGAAGAGACCGTATCAGAACAGCGTCCCCACATGTTTTGGTGTCAGTTACTGGCCATAGAAAGTGCCAGGCCCAGGAGGTGAAGAGGTGCTATAATCTTTGTAGGCCCTGATGTATGCAGCGGTGACATGCTAGAAGTGGGGGAGGGAGGGGCTGTATTTTAGTAGAGCAATGACCCAGGATAGGAAGTGATACTGAATGGTTATACTTCATTTCCAGCAAAATCCTTTCTGCTTCAGTTCCTACTGTCTTCTCATGAGCTCAAAGCTTTCTTCCATCTTGATAAAATGGCGTAGAGTAGACTCATCAATAGCCTTTGCATCTGGTTCTCATACGCTTTTTGGTATTTAGGATCGGTTTCAGGGTGAGAGTTCTCCCATGGAGCTCTCCCAATTCCCCAACCAGGCTTTGGGGAAGGCACTCTGCTGACACTTCCACGGGTGCTTCTCTTGCTTATGCATGTGTACACCTGCCTTGTCTCCCATATTAAATGATCAACTCCTTCAGGTCAGGGACCATGTCAAACACATCTCTGAACACCTATAGGCCCATGCACAGGAAATGGTTAACAACGTGTGGGATGAAGGGCTCAGAAAAGAACGGCAGAGATGTAAGCAGGCAGCACAGTGATACCACCCCTGGGACTTCCCAGCAGGGACAGAGCACTGGGTTTGCTTTCCCTGGGGCAGAGTTATCTGTTGCTCTGAATATCATTCACTGCCTGGTTTATTTCCCTCATCCTCAGAGCAGAGCTGGTCCATGCCCAGAGAGATTGGTTAGTCATCTCCAACTCCCAGAGAATACAGGAGAGGGTAGCTGAGAGCCCTGGGTTGCAGCAAGACTAACACCGGGCCCCTGCTATGGTAGGTGAAGCACCATCTCACATGCAAACATCCAAGAAAAGTTTGTAAGACTTCATTGTCTCTTGAGAAGGGAACACTAGGATGCATCTGCCCACTCAGCCTCCCTCTTATTCAAATGCTTTTCGAGAAGAAAAAGCAGCAAACATTTATTACACAACAAAACTGTGATGGATCTTATGCTGGATGCTTTACATATGGTATTTCACGGATTCTCACACAAAAATTTGTGAAGTAGGGATTATTTAACAGATGAGGTAACTGAAGTCCAGAGATTAAGGGCTGGCTCTGGGGTTCACCTCCAGGTTGTCTGTGTCCACAGAGACTCTCGGCCTATAATCTGCCTCCTGGGAATTCCAGATGCAAACACTTTCTGACCCATGTTTGCATCTAAAATATTTCAGAAATCTCTGCATGAACTTGATTCATCTAACCCGTTACTTAGGAATCCCAAAACAATAAAAGTTGAGGTTGGCCTGGTAAAAGGGGAAATCCCCTTTGAACTGAAACTTAATGTCCCTCTCACAGGGATCCCTCCTGGTGACCCTGCTTACTGTCATATGCTCTGCAGAAGAAACACTTCTCCGGAGAGTCCAGAGGCCCGAGAAGGGATTTTTTAAAGTAAAGCTCACACCATGGCTTTGTTGGCCTATGGCCTGACCCAGGGTGAGCAATTTCCTGGTACTGTATATGAGATCATTAGAAAAAGGATTTTACTATAAATAGGAAGCTTGCCCAGACCTTGCAAGTGGGATTTAAATAGAGATTCTGCCCCTGCTTATGGGAAATTGAGTCCCGCTTTATAGAATAAGATGACAGTGAGGGCAAAGGCCCGAGTGCTATCTCGATGGCAGCGCCCACAATGATGGACTTGGTTTTCTGTTGATTAATGTTCATGGGCTGAGATCATATAAGAGATACAAGGAAGCTTCTGAGAAAATAAAGTCAAGAACAAAAGTTCCTGGGGGGTGGCAGGGGGGAAGACTAGAAGGTGGAGGGAGCATTCATATAAATCAAACCAAGAGAAAGAACAGCCAAGCCCCAATTGTCCCACCACCACACTCAGGAAGGGTTCCGCAGTCGTTCTGGAAAATGCACACTACGGGATTTTCTACCTCAATCAGGCCACGTCTATGGCAATCACAGCCCCAACGCATCCATAGAACTACCACCCAAATAGGGCTGCCTTCCTCCAGTTCCGTCTGATCTGCTGCGATATGCCTGCCACGCATGAAGGAATGGGTGGCAGGAACAGTCTGGCCATCAGCAACAGCCCCTCATCCAGCTCTTCCAAGACCTGAACTCCGTCCCAAGTGCCCTAGGGCAGTGGTCGGCAAACTCATCAGTCAACAGAGCAGCAAACCGCAGCTCACGAGCCAGCCGCAGTTTGCCGACCACTGTCCTAGGGAAACAGGAAGCAAGCCAACTTAGGCTGCTCCAGGGCACATCCACAACAGTGTGACTTCACATCCTGAGCAGACGCTCAGACCGCCTGCCAGGGCCTGGTGTGTACAAACACGTGGCTGTGCTCTGTGCCCGCCACCCAGCCCTGACCCAGCCCCGGCCCTAGTCCAGCGGCGGTCTCCCGGGGCCTGCTAGTTGGAGGGCACAGCCCTGGGGGAACCGGGGGGCAGTGAGGAGAACCCTCCAGAAAATGTTCCTCTCCTCAACCCTCTCTCTTGTCCCCCCACCACCCTCCACGGCTGACAGTTCCCATCCCTCCATAGGTCTGACATGTTTCCATGGCAACTGGAATCCTGGGCTCCGGCAGCCTCTGGTCTTGCCACCTGTTATTACTTCATCTCTCAAGTGTAAAGCATCCTCGCCTGGTGCACTTGGCTGTGCAGAGCGCAGCTTCACAGGACGGAGTAAAGAGAGGGGGCAGGAAAAGAGGGAAAGGCAGCCCCAGGCTGGCCACACAGACAGGCCAGGCTGGAGGAGGAAGCTTTGGAGACTGGGAAAGAGAGGGGGTGTAAGCCAACGTGCCTTCCCTTCAGAATCAGAGAGCAGGCCTCAGCTGGAGGCCACCGCCACATCAGCTACCTTCTACCCGGCCTTTAATGAGGGCCGAGGGCGGGGGAGGGGGAGGCAGCGAAGGCTGGAGCCCAGAAGGCAGCTGTGCAGAGATGTGTGCTGGGCCCCGTGAGGAGAACAGCGAGAAGAGGGTTAACGTGATGAGATAAAGACTGTGAGAAAGGCTGGACCAGAGGGCAAACCGAGCCTCAGAGCCGGGATAAATGGCCTTAATTCTCATGCTCTTGCTCACCCTACGCCTTGCGTGTTTACTCATATAAATTATCTCCAAGCCCTGACACCTTTTTTCATTGCTTCCCTAGAAGAGATGAAAAAATAAATCCCTCAGATCCAAAGAATAAAAATGTTGGGACCCCATTCAGGCTGGTTCTTCTTGGACACCTAGTAGCAATGTGGGCCCTGTCCTGGGCTCCTGGAGGAAGACAAAGGCTGCCTTCCTCCCCGAATGGGGAAGGCAGGGACTCCAGAGCCTGGCGGGAAAACAGACACTGGGCTCCACTCACCACGGGAGAGAGAACTGTCTCCCTAACCGGCCATTTTGCTGCCTGACACTGACCACATTGAGAATGTAGGACAAGGGTTAGGAGGGGCTGCTGGTGCAGAACGATTCCAGGCGCCGCTGGAGAAGGGAAGGCCCAGGGCTCTTTTAATGTCTTCACGTTTATGGAAGGAGCTAAGTCGCCACACTCCGAATTATCAAGGACAACATGAGACGGAAGGAGCTGAATGGAGCACAAGCTACGAGACAAAGGCAGTGACATAAAGGCGTGTTCAGAGGAGTGGGCGTCTCCGAAGAGGCCTTTGAACCTGGGAAGGCGTCCCCAGACTCAGCCCTTTGAGTGCACACCTACCAGAGGCAACAGAATATGCTAGATGGCGTCTTCAAGTCCCTTATAGGCCCACTGTTTGAGTATTAAATAGGGTGAAAGAAGAGACAAAAAAGCAAAGTTTTCCAAACCCAGAGGAGCTCAGCCTTTCATGCTGCTTCATGCTTGGGTAGGTGTCTCTTCCCTATTAGCTGTGAGCTCCCTGAGGGCAGGCACAGTGCCTTTCATCTCTGAATCCCCAGCACCTGGCGCAGTGATTGACTCGGAGTTGACAATAAATACTTAATGAAAGAATGGACAAATCTTGGCAGAGTCTTTGGGTGGGGGGAGGCTCTGCCAGGCAAAGAAAAGTCAAAAACAGAAACTGAGTATATGCAAAGTATTCCCCAAGTACTGAGTGACGATGCTAAGGCACTGCCAGTGTCAGTCCCATTCATGGCAGGGACAGAAAGAGGAAGGAATAGGAATAATGGGGGACTAACGCTGCAGTGAAGAAGCCAATGGGGCCTGGCCGGCATGGTTTAGTGGTTGAGTGTCGACCTGTGAACTAGGGTTGTGGTTAGATTCCCGGTCAGTGCACATGCCCAGGTTGTGGGCTCGGTCTCCAGTGGAAGGCGTGCAAGAGGCAGTGGATCAGTGATTCTCTTTCATCATTGATATCTCTCTCTCCTTTCCTCTCTGAAATCAATAAAAATATATTTTAAAAAAATAAGATGGAGAAGGAAAAGAAGCCAACAGGACTGCCCTCCTGCAGGAATCCTCACCCTTAGGCATTTCTTAGAAAACCAGATGAAAGGAATTAAGAACCCCCAGACTCAGTTGGCCCAAGAGCCCCTTGAGTCCCATGTTCAGTCTCTTGCCAGGACCTCTGCACCAACCAATGAGAAAACAAGTCATGTTTTACTGTGTGCTTTTGTGTTTTAAAATGTGGTGTCAGCCATCCTACCCTTCTTTGCATCTACCTTCATTTCCTCCATCTTTATGAAATACGAAACTCAAACTGTTAGACATGGGCCTTGAGAATATTTACTCTTAAACACTGCTACAGAAACAGAAAACATGTATTCTCACACTGAGATCTCCATCTTGACAGATGTATTTGGTTAGAGTTACAATTGGCCAGCAGTTTGGACACCACATCACAGATCTGGGGCCAGAAATGACCCATCAGTAATGTCCTTTGTGCTCCAGACTTGGGCCAGCAACACCAGGTCTGTCACTGATGCTTCAGAAAAGGAAGAAAAAGACCAAGCAAAACTGATTACTCTTCTCAGTGCTGATTAGGAAAAGCACAGGGGATGTTTCAATTTTCCAGCAGAAGGTCATGTGGGTCAGTCCATGCCCTGGTGCAGCAAATGTTATTGCCACCAAATGAGTCGGTTGAGGGAGAAATGGTTTCATCTGAGAGCAACTATGTCAACAGGGCTCTGAATGAAGTGTCATTTCCCTAGAGAACTACAGGACATCTTGGTCCTGGTGCTATAGAGTCAGCTAAGCTTTATCCATTTAGGTTGTTGGGATATTGTTGTGTTATTAGAATTTAGGAAGCCTCCTTCCTACCTTGCCCAGCCCAGCCCCTCTGCACCCTTCCTCACCACCACCTCCACAGGACTCAGGTATGTCAACCCCATCAGTCCACAGTGAACCAGCATTTTCTGGGTCCTTCAGACTGAAAAACAGTATTCAGGAAAAGGAAAAGGATGAGCCTCAAGTTTCAGACCTCAAGATTAGGACAGAATCCAGGCACCAGAGCTGAGGGAAAGCCCAGCCAGGGAGGAGGGCCCAGATGGGGACACACTCAGAGAGCAAGCCAGGCAGCAGGTGCTGGGAGCTATGGAGACATGTGCCCAGGGAGAATGGAACGTTAGGAAAGAATGGAAACCAACACTAGCCATTAGAGTTAACAGTGCAGCCTGATTCCTGGCCAGTTACCTGACTCAGTGCATCCGAAAGAAAATAATTATAAGGAAATAGATTGACAACCAGTCTTCAAAAGCTGGATTTCTCTGAGGCAACAGTTCACCTGGGAACTTATTAAAAATGCAAATTCTAGGGCTCCACCGCAGACCTACTGGTGTAGCAAAACTCGGGTGGGATCCAGCAGTCTGTGTTTTAATGAACCCTCCAGGGGATGTCATTGTGTGCAAGCTCGAGAACCATGGCTCTACGCAACATGTGAGACACACACATTGCGTCACACGTATTTTCTGTTCATGCTGTGCTTCACCTGAATGAATCTTTAATCACCACGTAACCCTATGAGATAGATATTCTTGTTTACATAGGTGGCGCTTGAGGCACAAGGAAGCTAAGTAGCTTGTCTGTGGTCACATGTCAGTAAGTGGCTACGCTGGCTATCAACCCAGGCAGTATGGCTCTTAGCTGGCCCGCTTGATACTGCCCTACCCTAGGCACACGCAACCACATACTTGAGGGAAGTCAAATCAGAGTGGCTGGCAGGCCTTGGAGGCCTGGGCTTCTTAAATGTGAGGGATCTCATTAAAATTCAGATTATGATTAAAATCTGGAGATAGGTCCCTAGATTCCACATTTCTTATAAGCTTCCCTGCCAGGTAGTCAACTGTCTGGATTTGGGTGGCACCAAGGGGTTCCCAGGGCACAGGATTGTCGGTCTAGAACTGGGAATGGCTTGGGCAAACCTGGACAAGACAATCACCTGGGTCCCAGGTGATGTTGGTGCTGCTGACCACACTTTGAGAAGCAAAAAATGCAGGCCTTCAAGGTGAGGAGTTTGAGTTATATTCAAGTGTTGAATAGAAGTATTGAGAGCCGGGAATGGCATAATCTACTTTATACTTTAAAAAGAAATAAAATAGACTGTAAGAGGAGAATAGACTATAAGAGGTAAGAAGAGAGGCGGAGAAACCAATAAAGAAGATGCAATGATCCAAGAAGGAGCCGGTGTGGCTAGGAGATGAAGAAAGGGAGAGATCTGGGGTATATTTTGGAGGGGAGCTGACCTGGGTGGGTGGTGAAAGAAAACAAAGAGCCAAGGATGAATCTTCAAAATTGTTGAATGGAGTATTGTGTGATTTTTTAAAAGTAAAACGCATTTATAAACTCATGTTTCAAGTAGAATTTGTAATGAGGGGGTGAGGTCCATATAACACCACACACAGTTCAAATTACTTTGGGAGACTAAATTTACCTATGGGCGAAATAGTGTCTCCCCCAAATGCATACGCTGGAAACCTAACCCCAATAGGATGGTACTGGAGATGGGGACTTTGGGAGGTGATTAGGGTTAGGTGGGTCCTGAGGATGGGGCCCTCATGGTGGGATCTCGTGCCCTTATAAGAAGAGACACCAGAGAGCTTGTTTCTCTCCACCCACATGAACCCAGGAAAGGCCCTGTGAGGACACAAGAAAACCAACTGAAGGGGAGAGTTCTCACAGACACCAACCCTGCTGACACCTTGATCTGGGACTTCCAGTCACCAGAACTGTGAGAAATAAAGTCCAGTTGTTGAAGCCACCCTGCCTACTTTGGCATGGAAGCTTGAGCTAACTAAGATACTGCCCATTAAAACATTAATTTCTCTTGAAAAGTCACCAGGAAATATGATTCTTTTGACAATTGGTCTAAAGGTGAAAATGAGAAGCAATCAGCAGGACCATGACAAAGATCCAGACTAAGACTGGGATCCATCACGTGCAGTTCCAATGCACTGACGTAACTGAATGGTGCCCACCTCAAGCACATTCACAGTTCAGCTTCCCATCTTGCTAACTGTGTTACTTAAGACAAATTACTCACCCTTTCTGAGCCTCAGTTTTCTACTCCGCAAAATGAGAGCGATAACATGTGCCTCATGGACTTGTAACATTACACGAGATGATACACGTAAATTGCCTGGTGCCTAGTAGGTGTTCCACAATTTCCTTGCCTCTTTCCTCTCCTAGATGCGAAATAATTTTATCTCTGATAAGGCAGGAAAAGAAGTGACAGATGACTAGAGAATTCCCATCCGTGCACGGGCACATACTCAGTCTCTGTGCAACTTGGTATGTCTTCTAGAGGATACCCGCCCACCTCCTTTGTTGTGAGGAATGAATGACATAAATGTGGCGCTCTTAGCTCAGTGTCTGACACATTCAAGGAATGTCGGCAAGTACTGACATCATCATTTCTTAGGACATGGAACTCTTCAATCCTGAACATTCTAGGTGATTAAATGAAAAATGTAAGAGAAATGAGGCTCACAGAAAGGCAGGTGGCGGGTGCATGCCTGATCCTGGGGAAACAGGTTGATAAATACCACACTTGGCTGGATTCTGCCCCATAGCTTCCTCTCTCTGGGTTCCAAGCATTCATCTTACTTCCCAATTAAACCAGAAGTTCTCCTAAGGCTGAGCCCCTTGTGATGCCTTTTTGGAGGCCCATCACCAAGCCCCACAAGTGGGCATATGCACTGTAAGTTCTCAATAAATGCACATGTGCAGCTTGTGTAGAAGGATTGGTGTCCCATATCTAAAATTTAGCAAAGGATCTGCCAGGGCCAGGTCAGGCTCTGATATTTACGCCTGATGCCAATGAGACCCCCATAGGCAGTTAGCACCACAGTATCGCACAGTCGCAGATGGGTCCTAACTCAGATCAGCCATCTGTGGTCACAGACATGCTCTGTTGGTCCAAATGGCACAGAGATGGGATATCAGCATTCACAGTGTGCAGGCATGGTGCCAAATGCTCACCCCACCCCACTGAAGACTCGCAGCAACCCCATGAGGTCCAGTGATTATGCTCACGGCTTTATGGATGAGGCAACGAAAAAGCAGAGATGTGGTGGCACTTGAGGCACAAGGTCACATGTCAGTAAGTAACTGACCAGAGTGGCAGTTACGAGACACACCCTGGCCTGGCCAATTCCAATGCCATTCTCTCAGCCACCGGGTGTGGATGATCCACAGGACTAGGAAATTAACTCCAAGTCTACTCTCAAGGCCAAAGCAACCCCTCGGTTCTTCTTCACTTTGCAATCTGTAAGCTACTTGCTTAAATAATGATGTAATAATGTACCTAAAGAACATCTGTTGTTAGTTTCCAAACTTGCTCCTCAGGAAGCAAGAAGCAGCTCACTTTCCCAGACAGAGTCCCATGTCTGAACTTTCCTTCTGTCCCCTGTAAAAAGCCTGATTTCCCTGCACGGAGGTTGGGTAAATAGTGGACTGTGTCAGCTTTATTTATGGCTTTTCAGGCATCTTTCAGGTCCAAAATTTCTAAGCTTGTGTCAAAGGTAATTTTCAGTCTTCCTTGTTGCCCTGGGGCCATGCAGTAGAGGACAGAGAAGTCAGAAGACAACATCTGTTATATCTCTCCTATCAATGTGGCAATGACATCATATGCTTCTTTTAGATAATTTGCCCATTATCAGACTAATTTTCAGATTATCTAATCAGCCGACATTACCCTTCATCAACTCGACTCTCCTCCTTCAGTTCTACAGAGTACAACTTGCTCCAAAGGTGCCTGACAATGCGGCCTTTCCTTCTCCTGACAGATAGATAGGGAAACCTATGTGCCTGGCACACCACCATTGCAGGGAAGACTAAGACCTCCCGAGACCTAGGACAACCTGACTTCTACTCCATGGACTTGAAAATAGGCTTGAAATAAATTTTATAGACCCATATTTTAAAAAACATGTTCCTCTTAGGAGTTCTAAGTATGTTATAGAGAGCATTTTATACTCATTTATGCTATGAAATAAGAGATATACCATTTAACAATTAATACTATGCCAGACAGATTTCCTTATAAATTATTGGTCTTGTCCTCCAGTAATGCTACTGTCGCTCTCCATTTCCTACAAGATGACGACACCACACACAGAAGACACTTCCAACTGTGGCCTCTGCCAACATGTCTACCATCCTTCAATGCCGTCAGATCCAACTAGTATTCCCAACTGTCTGATGCGCCATGCTACTTTATACCTCCCTGCCTTTGTACATGCAGTTACCTCCATCTCCTGAAAACTTCCTCCTCATTCCTCAAGGGCTACCGTGAATGTCACCTCCTCAGTGAAGCCTCTGCAAATCCCCTAATGCAGTGGTGCTCAAGCTTTAGTGGCACCAGAATGCCCTAAGGGCTTCTTGAAACACGGGTCCCCACCCTCAGAGTCTCTGTTTCAGGAGGTCCGCTGGAGCCAAAAATCTGCATTTCCAACAAGTCCCAGGTGCTGCTGCTGCCCTGAGAGCACACCTGCCCAACAGGGTGGACGTGTACTGTGTGTGCCTCATAGCCTTTGCTCCCTCACCCACACTGCACGTGCCCTAGTACACATGCCCACGCAAGACTGGGAGCTGCTCAAGGACAGGGAACAAAGCAGCACTCAGTGCAAGGCTACTAAACCAATGGATGAATGGATGGATGGATGGATGGATGGACAGATGAATGGATTAGACTGAATGTATTCACATAGCTTTTCCATCCAGGTTTAGGACCTCATAAATGCTCACACCCACCCCAAAATACCTTAAAAACATCATCTGTAACAGATTCCCATTGCACAGAGAAGGTAAAAAGAAATTCAAGAAGAGTTTCGACCTTGTAAGCCTGTGTCAAAGGAGTTTGGAGTTCTAATCTAGCACTCTTTCTGCTACCTTAGCCCCACTGGGGCTGTTTACCAAAGTGGCATTAAAAGAGTCACAACAGAATGCTTCTGAGAGATACCTCTCAGAATCCTACCCGCCCAAGCACTCCCTCTCTTACACATACACACACACACACACACACACACACACACACACACACACACACAGTGATTTCATTTATAAAAAGGAGATGAAGGTGGTAAGAGCAATGGAGGAAGAGAGAAGAATCCAGCCTCCCACAGGGAGAGAAGGGCAGCAGCTCAGGTGGGGAAGACCTCATCAGAAAAGCACTCGCTCCCCAGGGGAGTGTTGGAGCTCCTAGCAGCCCTGGGGTGCCCGTAGTTGAGGCAGACAGGCAAGGGCACAGAGGAAAGGGGACAAGCCTACAGGAGGACAAGAAACGTGTGCCCGGGGGGGGGGGGGGGGGGAATGAGAGACTAGGAGAGGAACAAAGAACAGAGAGCATCAGCTGGGAGGGGGCAGGACGGAAGGAATGGCAGTCAATGCTGAGCTGGCAGCCCAGGGCAGCTTGGCTCGGAGAAGGTCAATGCCAGCTCCACTCTGCCCTTTCAGCAGCAGCAGGCGCAGGGATGAGCAATGGGCTCTGCTGGAGACACAGTTGGGGGAGATGCAGTGAGGGACAGCAGGAGGACCAAAGTCAAAAGGCCTCTCTGCTGCAGGTGGTGCAAGCCAGCTGCCCAGGGCCCTAGAAACGCCTGCGTCTGTAGGGCTGTCTTTCCGAGAGGCCTGTGCTCACCAGCAGCTCGGGTCAGGCTAAAGATGGAAAAGTCAGCATTCCCACCGCACTGGCGTCCAGCGTCCAGACCGATTCCTGAGGGACTGCAGATTAGCCTCGAGGATTAAGCTCCCCTGCCTCCCTCCCCCACTCCACAAGCCTTGCCAAGGGAGGATCACAGAGCTGAGACCTTAGGATGCTGCAGAGCTGTCACATTCGATTCACCACACAGCCCCAGTGGCATTTAGGGGCAGGACGGATGGGAGCCCACCCCCACCGCAAGCAGTGGGAGCAGCTAATGACTGGGTATTAAGGATGCTGGCAATTAGTGCTCCCGAGAAAATGGTTGGGGGCTGCTCACCAGGGGAATGCGGAGGAAACCGAGCACACATTCGGAGCAGCACGCTGATGGGGGGCCAGTGTGGTGCAGAGAATCTGGGCAAGATTGCTGTCTCTCAGATTCATCCAGGGAAATGGGGGAAGAGGAAAAGGACGGCTTCTATGGACATTGAAGGCCTTTCTGCCCCACCCTCCCTAGTAGCCAAATTGAGGTCAATCACAAAGGGGGCACTGATAGGAGATGTCATTAAAAAGGTGTTTGTGAGGCTTCTGGAAGCTTCCTTGTGAGAGGAGGCCCCAGAGGAGCCCAGGTAGAGTTATTCCTTTCTCTGCAGTTTCAAATCCTTGGGTAGTCGGATGATCCTTTTTGAAGAACCCATTCCTCATCAGCAAGGAGGGAAGGAAGAGAAAGGTTCAGAGGGGCTGGAGCGGTGCGCTCACTAAGAGACCCACAGGGAGAGGAGAACAAGCATCGGGATGAGATTTGTCAAGGAAGTGTCTCCATCTGGAAGGAAGGAAGGAAGGAAGGAAGGAAGGAAGGAAGGAAGGAAGGAAGGAAGGAAGGAAGGAGGGAAGACACAGCTCCCTTGCTGAGCAAAGCCATCTGGCCTCAAGGTGAGGACATGAGGAGGCAGGAGACACTGACCCCGGAGAGTGTGTGAGGAAATCCTGGGGGACAGAGAAAACTATGCAAGGGCCCATCTCTGAAGTCAACAGCCTGCGGGAGGGGACCGCAGGAAGAGCTAAGGAGGCTGTCTCGATCCACTGAGGGCCTGCAGTATACCTGAGGGGCCAAAGGAGCCTTCCCCCGCTGTGGCCATCACTGTGCACACACAAGAGAGACAGACAAAAGAGAAGCATTCCAGACCCTTAGTGTGAGGAGAGCACCTACACACAGGAACACATGCCTGGCCTTTAAGAGGAGATGTCAAGGAGATAAACCAGCACTGGAGGAGAGAGAAATAATGGCAACCAACCTAATCAATACTTTAGAGAGAGCAACCATGGCCAAGAAATGCTTTCCAGACAGCAACCCAATCCAAGTCACTCCCAGCCTCCTCCTGACAGAAGACAAGAGCTACACCGTGGCCACTCAGATGAGAGAAGGGATACGAGGAGAGACATGGAAATGCAGATATTTTCCTTTCTGAACAGCAAGGGTGACTGGACCAAGGAAACCTCACCCCAGAGAGAAGGTTGGCACTGAAGCTACTCAGCAGCTGGTGAGGAACAGTGGGCAGAGCTGTCAGTCCCTCCTGCCCTGCTTTTCCAGCTCTGTCCATACGACAACACTAGGTAAGAAAACACACAAGTCTGGAACCCTGAAAGCTAGTAAGAAGGAAAGGTTTTAGGGGCCGAACTGTGTCCCCCACAATTCATATGTTGAAGCCAATACCTCAGGAAGTGATTATATTTGGAGTAGGGCCAGTAAAGAGGTGATTTAAGAAGAAAAGCTCAAAAAAAAAAAAAAGAAGTAGAAGAAAAGCTCAAATAAAACTGTTAGGAGGGCCCCAATCCAATCTGACTGGTGTCTTTATGAGCACAGGAAATATGGACACACACAGAGACAGCACGTGCACGTGCATAGAGGGACGGCCATGTGCGGAGGCAACAGGAAGGCAGCCATCCACAAGTCAAGGAGAGAGGCCCCAGGAAAACCCAACCCTGCCAGCACATTGATCTGGGCCTTCAGCCTCCAGAACTGTAAGAAAATAAATCTGTGTCCTTTAAGCCACCCACTCTGTTGTACTTTGTTATGGCAGCCTGAGCATAATGACACAGAAGGCACTATGACAAGGGAAAGGTGGGGTAGGGGTTAGGTGAAAACCCACACGAGTCCAAAGAAAGGTCTTAGCCAAGGACTGTGTAAATTATTTCAAATATTTGGTGAAGGCAGCCAATAAACATCAATTGACTGAAATGTAGAGGAATCACTCTCAAATCCTAGAGTCTGAATATTTTTAAAGGTCTGTCTGATCCCTTTAATTACACTGAATTATTCACTTTAAGACCGACTATCAGCCAATCTTGTGAAAAAAAAATAATAGGAAACACATGGCATGTCCACAATTATCGTTTACCTAATGATCTTAGAATGCCCACATCTTGAAGTAAGTCCTCAAGGTCCCATTATCCCATCCCATAAGGAATGCTAAAGAGGCAAGTCAAAATGTGAATGCTAAGCCCTTTTTGACTCCCTAAATCATAACTGGATGTTGAAGAAAGAAAGAATAGAAATGAAAAAACAAATCTTAGGGATCATTTGGGGTCTTCGAGTCCAACATCCCAAATATCAAGTGCACCCAGATCATGTTTGCTGGTTGAGTACTCAGGCAAAGAGCATGGAGGCTCCAGGGCACTATTTCTAAGGCAGGAGAACTCTGTACCAAAATTGTAGACCCTATAACAGGCAAGACAATAAATCAAGAATCTTCTACATCTCTTGGTGGCCAAGGAGACATCTGGAGTATCTGTATGAACTGACATGGCCGAGGGATATGCTCAGGTCCCAGCTGTGAAGGGATCGTCTGGAGCTGAGGAAGAGGTGCAGCTCTGGCATCTGACAATGGCCAGGTAAGGACATTTCCCTTCTGCCTTAACACTCACCTGCCCTCCTCGGAAAGCAGAGCTTGCAATGCTACCCCAGGCCAGCTCACTCTCAGCCTAGGACTCAGCTGACCCACAAGGGCAGCTGGGGCTGAGTTGAAAGAGCCAACCCACCACAGGACATTGAGACCAACCCACGGTCATTACCAGAAGATGTCACAGGTCATTAAAGGAATGCTCCACAGCCCTGCCCACCCACTTCATAACTGCCCCAACCCAAAAGCTGGGAACTCACGTCTGTGGTTCTCATTTCTGTGGTTGGGTGGGGACCGGGTCTCCTGGTCTTGAGCTTCATCCCCCTCCTCGCTGGCCAGGTGAGTGTGAGCGTAGTGGTAGCTGAGTCCTGGTCGGTTCTTGTAGCGCTTGCCACAGACTAGAGAGGGAAAGAGGAAAGAAAGGAAAAACACAAATGTCAGCAACCTCTATAGCCACTGCCATCATTCTCCCAGGTAGTGACTCTCATCCATCCATTCCTGAGCTGGGGTTCCTTTAGAAAGTTTTTGCCACCCCCAATCCCTAACTCCCTGGACAGGACCAAAACCACATCATTTCCTAGCTGTAAGACCCTAGGCAAGTCACTTACCCTCTCTGTGCCTGCTTCTTGGAGGAAAAATGGGATAATAGTACTTAACTCATAGGATTGTTGGTGATGAGGTCATCTCTATGCAAAGCATTAGAACATGGTAATGGTGATGATTATTTTAACTCTGAAGGTTGGACTGGGAGTCTATCCAGTCCAACACCCCATGGCACAGATAGAGCAAGTGAGGCCCAGCAAGGCTAAGTGATTTGCCTGGGAACACACAGCTAGTTGTGGCAGAGCCACTAGAACCCAGGACTCCTGGATTCCTGTGCATTACTTCATCCACCTTCCTGCGGTTGACTCTGCCAGAAGTAGAAAAGCTTGATCTGGATAACATTCTTGATGTATCACTCAGTGATTTCGTGTTCCACTTTCACCATGGAAACCATGAAGCCAAGGCATGTTTGGTAGAGCTGGTGCAACCAAGAGCTTATGCCCTTGATGCCCTGGCATCCCGATACACCAAATCTCTAATAATGTGTCCTTGCAAGCACTACTTCTCAAATGGACACTCTGAGACAAGGGCAATAAGCAACATAAATATGTCCAAGAAGAAAAGGGGGCAGTTCTATTGGTTAAATGTTCAGTATCTGAGAAGTCTGGCTAAATAACTTAAGACCAGATCACCACCCCCAACCTCACCCAACAATATCTCAGCTCTTAGAGGAATGACATTGCTGGTAGCAGAAGCCTCCAGGGTCTTCTACTAAAAATCCTATGCCAACCTTCGCATCAAGTCCCCACCTTTCCCCAGCAGAGCCAACCCCCTCCCCCCAATCTGCGGAAAAATCTGAAGTTGCAAGCTTTAAGAGACTCTTACACATGACTGTGTTATAGTAGTGAGTGTAAATATTGCATAAGGTAAAAGAGTACAGACTTCATCATCAGACCTGGGTTCAAATGCTAATTCCAGGTGCCCAAGTTGACTGGCTATGTGACCTCCATAGTATAGAGAAGATCTGTTTCCAGCCATCTTAGCCAATTCCTTTATTATTTCTGGTAGGGTTTCTTTTCTTACTAAATTCTCTTAGTTTTTTCAGGTATTACAACCATTAGCAAAAAAATAGATGTCATCTCTTCTTTCTCATATTTGTACAAACTATTTTATCTTCTTAGCTTAATTAGTTTGTGAGAAGCACTAACCCGACACTTAAATATAGCAAAAGCAAGATTTTCCTATTTTAATGCCATTGGATTTAGTGTTTCACTTATTCGAATAAAACATGTGGCTAATTTTTAGTCTTTATCAAATTTAAGTAGTTTCTCTTATTCCTGCTTTAGAGCTTTATTATAGAATTCTATTGACTGCTCTTTCAGCACCTACTCATATATGACTCTGGTTTGTTGATAGTGAATTATGTTGATTTCCTAATGTTTCCTTCTATTGAACCAAGAATGCACTCTATTTGGTCAGAGTGTATTAGCCATTTGACACACTGCAGCACTCTATTCACTAATATTGCATTTTGCACCCACGGTTATGTTGACTTGAGGAGTTTTGCTGAGAGAAATTAGACAAGACATATAATCTCTCTGTGCCTCCTTTCTGATCTGAAAATGATGACAGTACTACTTACCATGAAGGATGGTTAAAGGAATTATAAGTCATATTTGTAAACTGTCTCACTTAGTACCCAGTACATAAAAGATTCCCAATAGATGGCAGTGAGGGGTGAGAGGCATCGGCTTGGTCTGCCATGCCATTAGTACCAAACCCTCCAGAAAGGAGGACTTGGACCCTTGCCTCATACTACAGAATGTGGCAATTGGTTTAACTTTCTTAGTAAGGTGAGAGTCTGAGATTCAAGCTGGTGACCTAGTGACTACACATTTAAGTCCTACAATTGGCTACTTACATTATCTCCCTCTCCCTGCTGTAAATATTGCAAAAAATTTTTAAATGGTACTACACATCTCAATTCCATTTGCCTCAGGAAGTGGGACCTAAAGAGTTCCCTGGGGCGTACTCTGGGCTTGCTTGTGGCTTTTTCTAGTTAACCTTTTAAATGTCATGAGGTCAATGAACAGCAAATTATGGGTCATTAGATATAAATCCATTTCATCACCAAGTATACTGTTGGTAAGGAATAAATGTTGATTAAAATAAGAATGATAATATCAGTATTTACATGGGGAAACCTCGGCTGCCTGCAGATCTCCCTCTATAAACCCCTCAGCATTTAATTTCTGCCATTTTGTTATGTCAATTACCATTGTCTTCCTTAATCACAGAATTTCAGGATCTCAATACCATTTGGTCTAATTATCTATCAAATCGTTTTATTACCATGAATACTCAAGAAGGCTGCCCTGGACCAAGTCCAACGATGGGGATTCACTACCTGTCCAAGGAGGCATTTCTTCTTTTGGACTCCTTGAATTAGTTATATCTGTACTAGAGGGCCTCTTTTAAGGACAGTTTCACAATGATTTCATCTTGATATCAGTAATTCCACCTCATATGTAGCCATGCACGCATTACACCTTCAAAACATATTCACTGAATAGTTGATGAATGAACACAGAAACACTTTGTAGAAAAGCCTAGAGTGGGGAGGAGGTAAGTGTGTAGAATCTGATGTAACTATCCACATTAATCTCATACCAATAGTCCTTGAAACCTACAAAACCAAAATGAAGCAAAAAGATTCCCATATCTCCTTCCCCAACACCACAGAGAGTAATGACTTTTAGAGCAAAGCCTTTTGCTAGAAGAGTCTCAGAGTGGTCCCCAGACCAGCACCATCAGCATCACCTGGGAACTTGTAAGAAATGCAAATTCTTGGGCTCCATCCCAGGCTTACTGCCTTAAAGTCTTGGGGTGGGGCCTGGTGATCTGTGTTTTCACCAGCCCACCAGGTGATGCATGCTAACATTTGAAAAACACTCTGCTAGAAGGTGGGTATATTTAGGCTTGACTCTGCCTGCCCAGCATGCACCTGTCCTCTTGAATGGATGGCAGTGGCAGGCAAGGACAGTGAGAGGCTGTCCTGAGACCTGTTGTCACTATTAGAAGAAAAGATCCAGGCAGCACAACAGGGTCCTGGAAGCCAGACCCCTTTCCCATGGTCCCTATATATAGGCTCTCCAGATGGAGTTTCATTTTCCCCTCACCTGCTTCTACCATCTCATTAAAACAAACAAACAAACAAACAAAAAAACACTATTAACCATCTAACATGGGGGACCAGGCATGTGGCACCAGAAAAAAAAGAGTTCAATGAGCCCCACTCCCCTCCTTCAAGGGGCTCAACGTCTAGCAGAGGAAGCCTACAAGCCAAGGAAGCAGAAAGGTGGGATAAATGCACCGGAGGGAATCATGCACCCTGCAAAGAGGGCCAGCACCTGGGCCTGAGGGGTGGGGGTGGCTTCCCGGAGGAGGTGGGATGAGCTGCGGCCTGAAAGATGAGCAGGATATCACCAGGCAGACAAAGCACAGCACCTGTTTTCAACTCGATTACCTTTTCCAGTCAAATCTCTCAGATTGCTTTCATCCGTTCAGAGTATATAATCAAATGTGGCAAAGTCTTTAGTAACCTGCGGGGCACTGTGACTCATGGGAACACCATCTTCTTCACCCAATTCCGCCCTCGATGATCAGGAGGTTCCTATTTCATCTGTGGATGTCTCTGCACTGTCTATCCTCCAATTTTCTGAAATGTTTTGATCAATTACAAGTTTTCTGAAAACTACTCCTGCGATGGGCGACCGACACACAAACAGCACAGACTTGGGCACCTGCTCTGCCATCTTCCCTCGCAAACACCGAGGACCCACTGACCAAGTCTGAACTTTTCATGCGCACTGAGGGTCCCTATTTTAATTTTCTACGTGTGAAACAATGCGGACTTCAGGATGAAAGAGGGTTTAAAGAGAGAGAATCTGGTAGAAAGGAGTCAGTTTAAACAGCAAGGAGATGCCTAGAAAGACTAACACAGTCTTCCTGGCCATGTGCTATCCAGCCACATCTGCCTCCCCTGCCCCATCCTGCCTCCCCTGCCTCATCCACCTCCCAGCCCCATCCACCTCCTCAGCCTCTTCCCATCTCCCTGCCTCAACCGATGCCACATTTCACCTCCTTCTCAGCCCTCCCCTCCCACTCACTGGCCTTTCCATTTCTTGAATATTTTTCTTTCCATCACAGAGCACTGGCACAAGCTTTTTCCTCTGCCTAAACTGTCTCCCACCCCAAGTTGCCTGGTAAATGCTTCCTTATCCTTCAGATCTTGGTTCAAATGTCCTTCCCCTGGGAACTCTTTCCAATCAAAATTAGGATCCCGGTTTGTTACCTTCCCAGAACTAATCATGTACCAATATGTGTCCCTCCCACCGGCTGGGAGCATGGCAGCCCCTGTGTGTTTGCACACTGTCTGACATTCCCAGGGAGCAGCACAGGGCCTGATTCATGGCCAGCACTCAATATCAGCTAAAGGAAGAAATAAAAACACCCATGTTTCTGACTTGGGCAACTTGGTAAGAGGATGCAGAAAGAGAATGAGTTCAGTCTGGGCTGGCTTACATACCTGGAGCTTGGGAAAGATTTATGGATTTTGGAGTTAGCAGGGTGGTGAAATAAGTGATGGACATGGAGAGGAGAGATGATGGAGGAAGAGATGAAAGGTGTGAACACAGGATAGATCTCAGAAAACCGTGGTTTTTAAGAGTTGGGTAGAAAAAGAAACACTGGTGTCTAACAAGTTAGTTAAGAAAGACTCACGAGGATTTAAGATGGCGGCGTAGGTAAACACCTAAACTGCTGCCTTGCACAACAATTTCAAAACTACAACTAAAAGACAAAACGTCTATCACCCAGAACCATGGGAAAGCTGGCTGAGTGGAAGTTCTACAACTAGAAGGAAAGAGAAAAGAGCATTGAGACGTGCACAAGCGCTGAAAAGCTGAGGTACGGAGGTGCGCGATCCTGGCTGGCGGCAGGCGTTGCTTTTTTCAACCCAAAGGGAGACAAGCCCCTGATTACTCTGAAATCCAGTTTCTGGGGAGACACGGGGGACCCAAAGACCTACTGGGAGAAGCTGGACTGTCTGCCATCGGGTCGGAAAGTGAGGGTGGCTTGCTTGCAGAGCTGTGCGCAGGAATAATTGTTTACTGCGCTGGGACGCGGTCAGAGATGCAGAGCCAGCTAACTGGCAGCCATTGCTGTTTGCCACGCCCTGGCCTAGTGACGCCCTGAGACCCCGCCCCGCACAACCTACAAACCCACCCAAGCTCCAAGCGGCGGCTTTAGCATATGAATGGCCTGCCCTATCGCAGCTTAACCTAGCAAACTTGCAGCCCGGGTCAGACAGCTCCAAAACCTCCAAACCCCAAGCAAAGAGGAGAAAACTGTAGTTCTCGCTGTAGCTCCTGCTGGGTGGCCTCAGACAGTAGCTGACCTGCACCCCATTGGAGATCCAGAAGCCAGTGTACCTAGTGGTCAGTGTGAGACACCAGATTTCAACTCCTCACATCCATAAGTGACACATTCAAGAGGCAGACTCAGTGAGCACCAAAGCCCCACTGAAACAAGCCCTGCACCATAAGCGTGTCTCCAGCACAGCAGTTCTTCCATTATAGACACAGCGGATCCTCATAGCCAATTGGCCTGGAGCTCAATTCCTCCCAGTGTACCAACAGCAATCAAGGCTTAGCTACACCAAGACTTTGCACTCAGCCCACAAAGGGGTGTACCAAGAGCGTCCACCTCAGGTGATTGGGGAGGCTGAGCTACTGGCCCCTATAGGTCACCTACCACACAAAGCCACTCCATCAACACAGGGAAGCAGCCAAAATGTGGAGACAAAGAAACATGTCACAAATGAAAGAAATGAAGGAAAGCAAACTACTGGACGACATAGAGTTCAGAACCACATTTATAAGGTTACTCAAGAATCTTCTAAAAACCGCCGAGAAACTTAGTGAGATCTTTAAGGATCTTAATGAGAATGCCAAAAAAATGGAAAAGGACCAGTCAGAAATTAAGGATACACTGTATAAAATAAAGAATATACAGAAACTCAACTGTAGATCAACGTACCCCAAGAATCAAACCAAAGATGTGAAATATGAGGAAACAAAAAACACCCAACCAGAAAAACAAAAAGAAAAAAGAATCCAAAAATATGAAGACAGTGTAAGGAGCCTCTGGGACAACTTTAAGCATACCAACATCCGAATTTTTGGGGTGCCAGAAGAAGAGAGAGAGCAAAATATTGAAAACCTATTAGAAGAAATAATGACAGAAAACTTTCCCTACCTGCTGAAAGAAATAGACTTACAAGTTCAGGAAGCGCACAGAACCCCATACAAGAGGAATCCAAAGAGGACCACACCAAGACACATCATAATTAAAATACCAAGGGCAAAAGACAAAGAGAGAATCTTGAAAGCAGCAAGAGAAAAACGGTTAGTTACCTACAAGGGAGTACCCATACGACTGTCAGCTGATTTCTCGACTGTCAGCTGATTTCTCGGCAGAAACTATGCAGGCCAGAAGGGAGTGGCAAGAAATATTCAAAGTGATGAACAGCAAGAACCTACAACCAAGATCACTCTACCCAGCAAAGCTATCATTCAGAGTTGAAGGTCAGATAAAGAGCTTCACAGACAACAAAAAGCTAAAGGAGTTCATCACTACCAAACCAGGATTACATGAAATGCTGAAGGGTATTCTTTAAGAAGAGAAAGAAGAAGAAAAAGGTAAAGATAAAAACTGTGAACAACAAAATGACATCAAATACATACCTACCAACAAGTGAATCTAAAAATCAAGTGAATAAAAAATCTGAAGAACAGAATGGACTGGTGAATATAATAGAATCAGGGACATAGAAAGGGAGTGGACTGACAATTCTCAGGGGGAAGAGGGTGTGAGGGGTGCGGGAAGAGATGGGAGCTATGCGGGGGGGGGGGGGGGAAGAGGAACACCTGTAATAATCTGAACAATAAAGATTTATAAAAAAAAAAAAAAAAGAAGAAGAAGAAGAAGAAGAAAGAAAGACTCACACAGCAGTCAGCAACACAGAGGAGCAGGGTCTCCAGAGGACAGAAGCAATACCACCAATCCTGGCTAACTATCGAGTGAGTGCCATGTCTCAGGCCTGCTCCAGGGCTTCAAGGACATTCACTCACAGCAATCTCCCCCCATCCTACAGACGAGCAGACTCGGGCACACAGGCAGAGCCAGAACAGTGTCGGATGCCTAAGGGTCAAGAAAAATGGGGATTGCGAAGAGACCAACGGGTTTAGCAATTAGGTGAACTTAATGCGCAGGGAACCTGCAACCTTGTGGAAGAGGAGGCGAGAATAGGGAGCCCCTGGGAAGGAGAAAGCAGTGATGGGCCCAACAGATTGTCCCTTCCAGTATGGCTGTGGAAGGGAAAGAGTGAGGCTGATGGCGGATGGGCCTGTGGGATCAGGGAGGCTGAGGGGGGCTTGTCCTTTACAGCAGCGGTCGCCAACCTTTCGGACCTCACGGACCACCAGTAGTCTGCAGACCACCGGTTGGCGACCGCTGCTTTACAGAGTAGCTCCTTGTGCAGATCATGGGCTAAAGGGAGAGAGAAGGGGGAGGAGAGGGGATAAGAAAGTCAGGGTTAGAAGGGATTAGAGGTAATGAAGCAAGATGCCTGACCCCAAAAGGAAGCTGCTGACCCAAGCCCCAGTCCTTGGAATGACTTCATCCTAGGGACAAGAGGTTTCTAAGATTTATTATGGTTGAACTGCATCCACATCAGACAGTTGCATTTAGATGAGAAGAAATGCCTTGGAAATCCTGACTGACTGGCTTGAAAGAGAAGGAAAATCACCTTTTGTATTTCATCCTATCTCCCTACCACTCTGACCACTTCCGGGCATGTGACCTGAACATTCAGACAGGGTCCTGGGCTCAGAAGGGCCCCACACTTGGTTTAATGCTTTCCCTGTCACCATCTTGAAATTCTTAATACTTATAAACAAAGGGCCTCTCATTTTCATTTTGCACTAGGCCCCGCAAATTAGGTAGCTGGTTCTGGAAACCTGCGGGGGCCAGGGGTGGAGATCTGGGGCTGGTTATGCCAAACAGCCAGCTTGGTAACATAATTGCTGCCACAATGAACCCTGGCAGGACCCAATCAGTCCTGAGTCAGGTGTAAAATTCCCCCCAGAGGTAACCTTGGAAATCTGGCCAGAGTGGTTAGCCACACAGCAGTGGTCCTGTCAGCACCACAACTGCTCTGGCCCTGCTCTGGGGTCGGCCCTGCCTCAGAGGGACAGGATCTACAGGGGGTAAGTAGGCAGGCTGGACCTGAACTGCCTGGATTCAGATCCCAGCTCTGCTGCTGACTGACTGTGTGATCTTGGGGGAGTTGCTAAACCTCTCTGTGCTTCAGCATCCTCTCTGGGCTGATCATGACAGAACACCTACCTCACAGCTGTGAGGGCTACGTGAGAGAATTCATTTAAACAGTGCCTGGCTCACAGTCCATCTCAGCCATTGTCAACTGTTGTTATCACCACCGCCATCAAAGTGGATCAGCAAAGGAAATAAACCCAAAAGGGGAGGGGGGGCTTCTAGTACTTTCTCCTCTGAAGTCTGGGTGATGGAGTTGCAAGAAAAAGAGGATGGGGAGAGATACATTCTGAAATAAAGTATTAGAACCATCTGCTCTCCTTTTATCATGTCAGCAATCTCACTCTGGAATTATCTGTCATGCAGAATCAGACGGAGCCCCAAGACTGCTGAAGCATTCAGACAGGGCTGCACCCCCACCCTCCCATCCGTCTCCTTCCCCAGGGCAAACTTCTTTGCATCACGCACCTCTGAAGCCATCACCCCGGGGCCAGTCAACCTGCCTGCACACAACCCAAGGCCCTTCTCTTCACCTTGGCAAGCATGCTCCTGGACTGTATTCCTGGCATGAAGCGCATGGAGAGGAATGGCTGTGACAGTAAGGAAGGTCCAGCTTGCCTTCCTCTCTCTCCTTCCCCCGGAGCGGATCCATCTGTCAAGCTGCAGAAATAGTGCTTGCCCACCTCCCCATGCAGAGCTGGATTCTCCAGGCAGGACCTCCCGTCTGGAGTTATGAATACCTTCAGTGTTGCCCCAGAATATTTACAGCATGCCACCCACTCCAGCCCGACCCCACTCACTCCCTGTCTGGAGAGGAGGGGAAGAGGAGAGGAGGGGGGGAGGGGGGAAGGGAAGAGGAGGAGGGAGAACCAGGGGCAGTTTGTGTGAACAAAGCCTGCTGCAGCAGACAGCAGAATCCTTCCTGCCGAGGAGAAGCCGCCACCTTCCCCACTGATAACTTAATGACTCTGGCACATTTTCATCAGCCCAACTTGGAGCACGCAGTGGGTATCTGAGCCAGTGGTTTCCGAGAGACTGAAAGCAGCGACTGAAAGCAATTACGGGATGAGCGTCCGAGAGACAAAGCCTGGGCCTTGGGAGTCACAGGGCCGCATCTCATTTCCAGCTCTACCCTGTGACACTTAGATACAACCCCAAGGAGGTCACTTCCCTCTCTCCACAGCTCCTCTGTAAAACCCACCCAGCAATGCCTGTTATCTGCCGATGCCTCCAAAGCACCACACTTGCAGACAGGCGCACATTCTGACACTGAATCTCACAACAGGTCACAAGGTGAGGATCAGCATCCCCTTTTACAAATGAGGACACTGAGGCTGAGGGAATGGAAGCAACTCGATAAATGGCAGAGTCAGCATTGAACTCAGGTCTGTGCAACTTTGAAGCACATGACTAAAGATGCGCTTAGTCATTCTCTATTTGCCAAGCTCTGTGCCTGGAGTTGATCTCTACACACAGCTCTTGCCCTCTCCTTCTGATGGAGTTTGGCCAGCAGGAGGCACCAGCAGGAGAAGGGCGGGTGAGATGAGGGAAGCTGGGGATTTGTGCCCTGCCCATCCCTGCCTGGCCAGCGTGCTGGTGCAAGGACTACGGCCCCTCCACGGCTCTAGCTCCCTGGGAGCCACTTGTGCTTACGTTCCTTGGGACTCAGGATGGAGAAGGCACACGCCCTCCCTTGTCAGTCCCTTTATTTTGCCCATCCCTCCACAATCATTCCCCCATCAAATGCTCTTTCTTTCAGCCTGAGTGGAACCCTATATTTTTCTGGGGCTGACACAGATAAAACGAGAGGCCATTTTGACAAGATAATCACACCCTACCAGACTGGTTCATAGACATCTGCATCTCCCCAAACCTGCGAGACAATCCTGTCTTCTCTCTGCTCAACCATTTAGGGTAGTGGTCGGCAAACTCATTAGTCAACAGAGCCAAATATCAACAGTACAACAACTGAAATTTCTTTTGAGAGCCGAAAACCGACTTCTGTGCATGGGCCACGAAGTTTCAATCGCACTGTACGTGCGCGCCCGCACGTGGTATTTTGTGGGAGAGCCACACTCAAGGGGCCAAGGAGCCGCATGTGGCTCGCGAGCCGCACTTTGCCAACCACTGATTTAGGGGATGGAGGATTGCCTACCACCAACCCAAGTGGGGAGGAGCCCCAAGTGATAAAGCCCTGCCATGGCTCAGCTGGGGACAAAATCCAGGGGATACTACAAAGGCCACCCGCTCTGACTTGTGTGCTTAGGGTAGTGTCAATCCCTATAACCTTTTATTTTTTATAAAGATTTTTTATTAACTATGTTTTTATTTCTTTTAGAGAGAAAGAAAGGGAGAGAGAAGAGATAGAAACATCAATTGGCCTCCTGCACACCTGCCCACAAGCCGGGCATGTGCCCTGACCAGGAATCGAATTGGGGACCTCTTGGTGCATGGGTCGATGCTCAACCACTGAGCCACACCAGCTGGGCAATGCCTGTGACTTTTAAATGTCATGGCTTTTCTCAAGAGCCAATGAGGGCTCCACAAGTTTAAGAGATTGGTCCAGTTCCTACAACATTTAGGCACCAAGAAGCTCCTCCTGGGCAAGTCCAAGTGAGCTCCCCCTCACCCACAGGCAGCAGCGTGGGTGGCCCTCTGCAGACCTGAGTCTGGCCCTGGCTCTGACACCAACACGCGTGGACAAATCCCATACTTCCTTGGTTGCCACATCTGTAAAACATGGCAGTTGGATGAGATGATCTCTAAGTCTTCCATTCTAGCATTTCACAACTTTGTTTCTCTGGGTCCCCTGAGGCTTGTGTGCCTCCTAAAGCAATTATTCCCTCAGCTGTGACAGGAAAACAGTGTAGGCTCCCAGCCACAGCAGCCATTCAGGTGCTGCCTATACCCCTCGCCCCAGGTCCGCAGCTGCCTTCCTGTGGCTTATCTATTTCTTCTTCAGAGCCACCTGATGCTTATTTTAAACTGAATTCTTCTGGATAGAAATACATTGGCTAGAGCAGGGGCGGGGTGTAACACCCCAATTTTTTAAAGCCACATTCCTCTGACCCTGGCTCTGCAGGATCCGGAAGTCCTGTGTCTCCATCAAAGGAGGGCATTCTGCTTATTTTAGGAATTTACTGTATGTGAATGTGACTCTGGCTTTAAAAAACAACAACAACAACAACAACAAACAAACAAAAATTTGGAAGAACATAAATAAGCAACAAACCTTTCATTTCAAAATACTATATAACCTGATTCTGGATCCCAGGCAGAGAAATGCGAAAACTCCCAAAACCAAAGCATTAGATGTGTTATTGGGACTCTTTCCTGCCCTGCTGGGAAGCAGTAACAGACTTCTGGTGAACTCTGCGGTCAGCTTTCCTGGGTCAGCTAATAGGCTGTGTGACTTAATTTTTCCAATCTCAGTTTCCTTGTCTGTAAAATGGGGATCATAATAGTTCATACCTCATCTAAATGGTGTAAGAACTGGGTGAGTCCATTCTCATAAGGTGTTTACCAGAGTGCCTAGCACACAACACATGTTCAATAAAGCTTTCTTTTTTTTAATCCTCACCCGAGAATATTTTTCCATTGGTTTCTAGAGAGAGTGGAAGGGAGGGAGGGAGGGAGGGAGGGAGGGAGGGAGGGAGAGAGAGAGAGAGAGAGAGAGAGAGAGAGAGAGAGAGAGAGAGAGAGAAACACTGATGTGAGAGAGACACATCAATTGGCTGCCTCCCACACGAACCTGACCCCTGACCCGGGCCAGGGATGGAGCCTGTATGTGAATGTGCACTTGCACTTGCCCTTGACCAGGAATCGAACCTGAGATTCTAACCACTTAGCAAAATAGGCTAGGGCCATTAAAGCTATTTTTGATCATTTACATTTATCAGATTGCTTCCCTGGTCCCAACAATTCCAGCAGCCAATTGAACAGAACTAGGAGCCCAACTTAGGTACAAAATAAGTACCCTTTCTTAACTTAGTATAAAGAAAATAAATTCTTATTGAGCATGTGAACCAGGAAGTGAGCTGTTTTTACACACAATCTCATTAGCCCTCCTGAAAACCTTCTAAGGTTAATCTTATTTTCCACACTTGAAAGAAAAAGAAACGGAAGCTCAGAAAGGTTTTGGGATTTGTGCAAGGTCATGGCTAGGAAGTGACATAGCAAAGATTCAAACCCTGGGCTTTTGACTAGAGAATCATCTTCTTCTGACCACCATCCCTTGTAGGGACAGTATCTTTGATTCCTATTCTAGTGAGTTCTACATTATCATGCCTTTAGTTAGCTTGAAGGGTAAAGTATAAATTCTCTTTTAATCCTACAATTAAAAACAATGTCAATAAATGTAATTGTTAATATTTGGGGGGAAGGTAAATGGAGAAAGGTAAAAAGTCAGACCAGTTGCCCTAAGGTGTGGCGGCCCCGAAATATTTGGGACTGGCCAGCATGCCCTCTCTCTCAGATTCTCTGGGTGTGTGCCTGGCATAAATGCTGCCTCAATACAGAGCTGGCTTTATTTGTGAGCCCCAAGCTCTCTAGTGTGCCTCATTGACCCTTACCTGAGGCAGGCCCTCATCCACCTACAACAATGGTATAAGTGCTTCACTTTCTTTGGGGAAACAAACATCCATTAATACCTGACATTTCTGGGTGTCCTGCAAGTTTCCACAAACTCATATGTCAAAATTTTGTCACTCTCCAAGGACCTGCTTGGCATCCTAGAGAAGCACCCTGACACACCCCTCCCCTGGATTCCTGCAGCGCTCACGGTCCACTCAATGAAATACTGCCTGGCAGTGTGTCTCTCCCGTGCAATATCAGCCTTATCTTTCCAACTATATCAGAGTCCGAGGAAACAAGGAAAAGGACACAATGAAAGAAACATTCATGAAGCACAAGCCACGTGCAAACATCTTTACACTCATTATCACACGTAGTTTTCCCAACCAGCTACCATCCCAACTCCACAGCTAAGGAAACGGAGACTCCGGGCCCAAGTGATTTTCTTTAAAATCCCCGATAACAAGCACAACAGCCACAATTTGACCCCAGCCTTCTCACTCCAAAGCCAGTGCTCACTGTTTTTCACCCAGCTCTCTTTAACCTGGGCAGCCATGACCTGCGCCTGCTTCCGTCCATCCCCACCGTGATTTCAAATGAGAGAAATCAAAGGCTGTGCACCAGGCTCTTTGACCTCGCAATTCTGCTTCTAGGAAATTGTCGAAGCGTTATGCAAAGATCTAGCAGCAATATTGTTTGTAATAATGAACAAATCTGAAACTGTCTAAACATCCACAAGTGGAACACTGAGCAAATGGTGGTATTCAGTACTTAAGCACTGGATGGCCCTAAAATGTCATCATAAAAATAACTTTATTGACAAGGAAAGATGTTCTTCATGTATTTTGAATGGGGGCGGGGGGAAGAGATTAAAATGACATGTATCATATATTATGTATGTGTGTGTGTGTGTGTGTGTGTGTGTGTGTGTGTGTTATGTGTAGACAGATACCAGAAGCCTACAATAGTATACAACAAAACAAAATGTAAATTATCTCTGAGGAGTAAGATTATGGGTGATTTTTACTTTTCCCTTTATGCTTATCTATAATTTCTGATTTTTCTGCAATGAACATACACTATTTCTATAAAATTTTTTAAATAAAAAGAGCCTCTACAGATGTTAATATCTACCCTCTTCTTGGTCATCCACATCTTAATAGGAATTATTTGCCACAAACTTCCCATCAAGTAACAGCTGGCTGAGAACAAGGTTTCTAACTGGATGAGACAATAATTCGAGAGGGTGTGAGTTATAGCCCAGAAGAGGAGAACCTCGGATTGGTGGCCAATGGGCAAGATTCCTGGGAATGCTGGATGGTGGGACCAGTGGGAGGGGGAAGGCAGGCAGTGGGAGCAAAGGAAAAAGGGAAATGAGGACATCAAAGAGCAACTTCAGCCTCTCTCCAGCCCTGCCTCTGGCCAGCCCTGCTGGGACACTCCAACCTGTGTCCATGACATGCTGGCATTTAAATATTTAAACAGACCCAGCTTCACTATAACAAATGCACTCAATCTCCAGGGATCATTCCCATGCCACAGGCCCTGCTCCACAAATCAAGTTTCTGGGGCGCAGAGCCTTTCCCACCCACCCCCCACCCCCCACGCAAGGACCTGCAAGATAATAGCTGTGACAACTGAGTGATGAGCCCGGCTTCCCTTCAGTGACAAGGGCAGCCAGCCTGAAGGCCGCAGTTATTGGCTTTTCCACTGCAGCTTGAAGCTAAAAGCGCATGAGTCTTAGAGAATGTGGAGCCTAATGCCCTCAAAAAAATTTTTAATAAGGCTGCAATAGTCATCTGATTCTCCCTGTGCGCTCAGGTATGAGGAAACCGAGAGGAATTTTAAGGAGGTTGCAGCCAAGCAGATTTTCTGGGACTGCCTTAGGTGCGAGCTGTGCCTGCCCCACACACAGCCCTCCCATCCTGCAGCTCCTCTGCGCCTGCGCAAGGCAGAGATCCCGCGATACCCACAGTCTGACACCTTGCCTCCTGGGTGAGGAGCCTCGTTGTTAAGCCACTGCCTGGGAAGAAAGGAGCCCACCCTGGAGGGAAGGTCAAAGACCCGAGAAAGGAAGCTGCCTCACTGACAAGTGAGGGAAGTGGTGCCATGGCCATTGAGGGTGGAACCAGGGCCAGACCCTGACTTCTTGGCTTTTTGCCCCATAACCTTCCTCCCTCCAGTAAGCCAAGGAGAGCAAGAAGGGACCCCAGACCTTATTCTGCCACTGCCCCCAACTGGACATGGTTACTGCACTGGGTTTCTAGAAGGGAGGTAATACTGCAGAGGGCACGGTTTCAGTCACAGGCCATACCCAATCAGAAATGCATGTCTGTGGGGTACGGATAGAGGAGAACCAGGTTCTTCACTGGAGGCTGAGTGGACAGACTCACTCCTGACATGTGAATACAGGCCATGACTCAGAGAGAAGTCACGCTCCCAGACTTTTGTCATTAATCTACCTGATGCCTCTGTTTGGGGGGTGGGAGGGTGGGGGAAGAATTTAAAAGGCTCAGAATTCTATAATCCATTCCATTCCACTGCAATTGTCATTACTACCTGACTCCAGCTTGCCAACCTGACACCAAGAAGCCACCGGTCAACAGTGTGCCAGGCCTCACCTCACAGACCAGGCGCGCGGGGAGAACCAAACTCCAGGCAGAAGGACACATTTCATCCGCAGTTTGTGTGGTGGCGTCCTGAGGGATGCCAGCTCCCGACTTGGAGAAACCAGGACTCTTATCCCAGCTTTAGCATCAACCAGCTGTGTGGCCTTGGACAAATCCCTTCACCTCTCTGAGCCTCAGTTTCTTTCACAGAGACGTGAGGTCACCTGTCCCTACCTTTCCAGGTTCGTGTGAGGATTTACAGAAACCATGTATGTGCAATGCTTAGCCCAGTGCTCTGCACACGGTAAGCACCCGTTAGCAGGAGTCATCACCGTGATGGGAGAGGAAAAACTGGGAACAAAAGACTAAGTGCTGGAGAGGATGTGGAGAAACCGGAAAACTTGCACACTGTCAGTGAGAATGCAAAACCGGGAGGCTGCTGTGGGAAGCAGTACGGAGGCTCCTGAAAAAATTAAAAATAGAACTACAATTAGATCCAGCAATCCCACTCCTGGGTATTTATTCAAAAGAACCGAAATCAGGGTCTCAAAGAGATATTAGCATCCCTACGTTCACTGCAGCTCTATGCACAAGAGCCAGGTGTGGAAACAACCTAGATGTCCAACGGGCGAATAAAAAGGAAGAAAATGAGGGATGTACATACAATGGAATTCTATTTGTCCTTTAAAAAGGGGAAATTCTTCAATATGTGACAACATGGATGAACCTTGAGGACATTACACTAAGTGAACTATCCAATCACAGAAAAAAACAAATACTGCCTGATTCCACAATGATGAAGTATCTTAAAAAGTCAAATTCATAGCAATAAAGAGTGGAACGGGCCTAAGTTTGCATCAAGCAAGAGGAATAAGCTCTAGAGATCTGCTATACAACACTGCACCTATAGGCAACAATGCATATTGTACACTTAGAATTTTGTTAAAAGGGTAGGTTTCATGTTAAATGTTCTTTAAATTAAACATTTAACTGCTAAATGTTCCATATTAACATTAATTTTTAAGAGGGAAAAAAAAACTTCACAAACCATTTCCACTGTGCCCAGCAAAAGGGAAAATGTCTGCTTTGTTCCTCCCCCAATGGCTAAGGCTTAGAGACAAAATGTTCTTCCTCTCCCTGAATCTCACCCCATCACTACCACCTTCTTTCTTATGATGCACCTTGAACAAAGAAAATGAAAACTCAAGTCTCTTGTCAGGAGTCTGCCCCGATGATGCAAACAGAAAATGCAAGGTCAGGCGCAGGTAGGAAGAGAAGAGGCAAACTTTCGAAATGATTTTTAAAACACCCCAGTAGCCCAAACCCGAGGATTCCTTTCATATATCTATCTGCAGTTATCACACCACATATATAAAAAGGGGGCTAACGATACTATTAGGATTTAAAGCTATTACGTTAATTAATGTCAAGTGCTGGATTGCTGAGTTTGATATGGGACTGCTGAGTTTTATATCAACGCTGAACGAATTGGAAAGATTCTAAAGAGACCAACTAAAACAGTGATGCAAGCCAGTGGCACTCTGCCTGGAGAATTCCTGGAGACTACAGAACTTCCAGATGCGAAAAGCAGGGAATAAAAAAGGGCTGAGCAGTCGGCCAGAAACCTTCGAATTCAGATGACATAGACCAGTCATTCTGAGTAGTCAGTATTCCTAAGTTCCCCTCAGAGGTTCTCAAAAGATGCAGGGTCCTGAGCCTGCTCCCAGGGGTTCTGAAGCAAGTGGTCTGGTGTGAGGCCGGGGAATCTACGCTATAATAAACATCTAGGTTATCTCTGGGCCGATGGTCCAAAGCCACACTTTGACAAACATGACCGCCTTTCCCACCAAGTTCTATTCAGCGGCTTTGTTTGTGGGTAATGAACACTTCTCCTTCAGCACGAGACTGAAAGGGAAGAAGCAGAACTTTAATCTTTAAGCTTGGTAAATGCTCAGGATAATTAATAGAGACTGGAAAATGAAGTATCCATCCACACACACACCATGGGTTGGGTAAAAAATAAATTATGTTCAGATGATTTAATGTTTCTCTGAGATGAAATAAATTCAATGGCTGAGTGAAAGGCAATAGGCAAACTATCTATCACCTGAAGTTAACGGCTAAGCTAATATTTCAACCACCCATCTTGAGAGGGAAGCTTGGGCCAAGAACATAACAGGGCAACTATATTTAGACATATAACCCAGGAAGGGTTAAATACAATCACATCTGAAATTATTGCTATTCCACATAAACCCGGAAGGAGGTGGTGGGGTCCAAGGTGGCCTAATATTTTCAAAAGTAACTTGAAAGATGGAGTGAGGATTATGCAAATCAAACCACAGATGATACAAAAATGGTAGCAATCAGGAATCTGTGAAGAACAAAATTTAACTATTGGGCTATGTCTTTAAAATGGCCTTTATTGAATCCTATATATCGAAGTCACATATTATTATATGTCTTTATTGAGACTCGATAGGGCCCAATGCAAAGTGATTTATGGACAAAGAAATAATCAAACGCATCAGTCGAAAAGAGCACACACCTAGAGAGGCATTAGCTGCCTCTGACCGTGTGGGAAGTCACAGCACACAGTGCAATGGGGAGGTCAGATACTTCCACACTCTACAGATGTGGGTGGCGTTAAGAAGTGATGTGTAAGATAAACAAGGAAACGTGTCTGTTACTCTTTCAGCCAAACAGCCTTGGTGCTACTTCCCCTGGGAGTGCTGGAAGGGAATTCAGAGCAGGCTGTCGCAGAGGTTAGGGGACGTACCCCCGGTAAACTGAGGATACAAGGGGAGGTTAAGAGCGCCTCCAGAACAGACAAAATCTCTATGTACCCGTTTGATGGGGAAAGATGCACGAAAGATAAGGGAGCCTATAGAAGAGAAACATTTCCATTCCTGTTAGGGAGAAACAATCATCCCAAGCACTATTAGAAGCATGGAAGAAATGTCAGCTTATGGTAACACCATCCCTGGGGACATTCAAGGAGGTGACCAGACACCTCTCTACTTAGGATGCATTAGAGATTATTAAAAGCATTCCTTGCTGAGTACTGGGGTGCAGAGTGGGCCTCATGACCTCTCCAAAGGTCATTCCTATCCCAAAGGATCACATGTCTGAAGGGCACCAGATAAAAATAAAGTCTATTAATCACTGAGCTGTCACACAATTTCCTAAGAGAGCCAGAAAGAGAAGGGCAATCCAGGGTGGACCTTGCTCCCCCGAGAGAGGAAAGGGAGGCAGTGCCTGTGCAGGCAGAGCCAAGAAGTCCGACAGGGAGACTTCCAGAAAGCCCACATCAGGCCTGTAACCAGGCCTCCAAGTTCCACAGCATAAACAGAAGGAGGAAAAGACCCTGTGGGGAGGGGAACAGGAAAAGCGAACGGCATCACGAGCCCTAAACAAAGCCACCAGAGGTGGGGGAGAGGGTGTGATGCAAGCACTTTGTGCAGAAAGAGGGGACCAGGCGAGAGAGGGACACCACAAAGGGCGCTTTGTGGAGGCAGATGACAAAGGCGTGAGGAGAGGGGCTGAGGTGGGTGAAGGACACATGGTGTGTCTGGGAACATAGGGGCCTATCATTGGCTGAGAACCCGATGAAAGGTGTAGCGATAGAGCAAAAAGTAATTCCACTACCTACGGTAGCACAAAAATCACATAATAAAAATAAAGTTTTTAAAAGAGGGACCACGAGGCAAAGCCCCAGTTCCAAAGCAGCTGCTGGCACTCGTGTTGGCAACTTGCTGACACAGTCGGGAAGCCCATTTGGTGGGGGCCTGAGGACCTCCCCAGGGCCTGCTTGGGCTTTGATGAACCCCATTTAGGAAGCAAGACCCAAAGCAGGCACCTCCTGGTATGGCAAGAAGGATCAGGCCCCAGGCCCTGCCCTCTCCTCATCCTAAAATGGAGTTGCTTTGGGACAGAGATGTTACCTGCAGTTGTGTCACGAATGTCATCTGCACAGTGTGTTAAGAAGCCAAGTGGATTAACCGAAGAACTTATATACATATATGTGTAACCCATGAATACAGACCATAGTGCGGTGCAGGCCTGGGGGTGGGGTGGGATGGGGCGGACCTGAGGTGGAACGGGGGCATTTGTAATACTTTCAACAATAAAGATAAATTTTAAAAAAATAATAAGCCAAGTAAGGGTCATGGAGTTTGAGGTTTTCTAGCAAAATGTTCTCCAACCAGCTGACACCTCACTGGCCACAGAACAACTTTTTGAAATCAAGAGTCCAGTGAAAAAGGAGGAAAATGGCACCACCTCCAAAGTACCGCCTAAGCCCCATCTTCCCAAGTTCTCCCCCTGCTCTCACAGAGACTGCAAACACTGACGAGATGGATGGGACACTGAAAGGAACCACTGCACCAGGACGGAACACCGGAAGGGACCACTGTCCCAGGACAGGACACCAAAAGGAACCACTGCACCAGAAGGGGACACCAGAAGGGACCACTGCACCAAAAGGGGACACCGGAAGGGACCACTGCACCAGAAGGGGACACCGGAAGGGACCACTGCATCAGGGCCCTGCCTCAGCCACTTTGCTGCCATTCTCACCACAGCACATTGTGCCCGTGGCACAGCTCTGCATCCTCAGAGAGAGGAGAAGATGGGAAGGGGTAATGGTCAGGGAATGCGGTTGTGAGGGCTGCCCTGGCCACGGAGGGAGCAGATGGTGCTTGATACAGTGAGAAGATAACTAGGGCAGGGACTTTAAACCCACCATCCAATGCTCTGGCAGGTGAGAAAGACAAAAGCTCTCCAGCTGACAGTAAAGCCTATACCACTGACACCAGTCCCTGGTCCACCCACCACCACTGCTCCTGGCACTCTCTCCCTTGGTCCTCCCCAGCTCTGCCTGCAGACCCCAAACCCAGGAGCCAGGCAGTCGCTTGTCTAAAAGATGTTTCTGAATCAGGCGAGAAAGGCTGGAGATGGAGGCCCATTTATTAACTAAGTAAAGAAGTCGTAACTTGCCCTATGTAGGACAGGAGGAAGAGAAAAAGAAAATTAAAGGGAAACAAATGAAAAGCCACAGGAACCAAGTACTTTGGTTAAAGGATTCTGAGTTATGCTTTTGTTTGTAATTCTCTGAAGTAGAGAAAGAAATAGGGGATCTTAAGGAGACAGAGTGAAAGACACAGAGACAGAGAAAAGCTACAAAGAAGGGGACTGCCAGAGAGGAACACAGCACCCAAGGCCTCCCACTTGCTCTCCTCATGCAGAAACATGAGGGCAGAAAGGAGGTGGTGACTGAGGAGAGGTGCAGGCATGGGAGCTGGGGTGCGGGCCCCAGAGGAGGAGCCAGCAAGCCTGGGGCTGGGGGCTGACAGGCAGGGAAGCACAGGAATGGTGGGGACAGGGGTAAGGGCAGGGGCAGGAGAAGGAAGGCGGCGTCGCCTGTACTTACTGTCACAGACGTAAGGTTTGTCGTGGTCTTCCTGAGAGGCGGGGTCGTGCCTCCTCCTGCCACCTGCAGAGCCACGGGCCTGGGGAGACATTGGGGGTTCACGTTGCTTGTTATTCTGATCGTCACCACAGGTCCCGAGCATGTACTCTGTGAGGCCCCGAGTGCTTCACCTGCACCTCCTCGGTCCACTTCCATCACATTTGTGCCCATCCCAACCCCATTTTACAGGCCAGGAAACTAAGACCCAGGGAAGTGAGGTATAGACCCCAAATCGCTCAGCTACTCACAGATCCCAGAGGGAGACACTACCACAGGCTCCACTTAACAGATCAGAAGACTGAGGCAACTGGGGAGGGTAAGTAGCTTGTGTAAGGTCACTCAGCTACTAAGTGCAGAGCCAGGAAATTAACTCAGGACAGTCTCGCCGCAAAGCCTCTGCTGACCAAATGTCCATACTCTCCTATGCTAGTGGGACCTCTTCCTCCAACTCCTTAGCCTTGCAGCTTTGTTGCTACCAAATGGAGATGCCAACTGGCTCCCGTCAGCTGACCAGATGATGGGCGTGTGGGAGCAAGTAGCATAATTACAGTTATCAGGCCAAGCCCCTTTGTTCACACTCCCCCACTCAAGTCTCTCAAGAGCCAGCCAGGCCTGGCACCAGGGCACAGGGCATGAGCCCGGGGGATGTGAGGAGTTCCCCTCCCCCAGCTCAGCCTACTCCAGAGGGGCGGGCTTCAGCTGAGGCCTCCTGTGGTCTGCCCTGAGCCTCCAGCCAGTGACAGAACCCTTAGCTGCTCAGGGCCTCCTGAAGCTGGACCGCTGATACCAGCACCCGTGTGCACCTCCAGAAAGGGTTGGCATAGCCTGGGCAGGGGGTGGGCTGAGCTCTCCCTCGAGGCTAGAAGAGACCAGCTAGAGAGGAGCAGGCAGCTCTGCGGCCCGGGACAGTAGCTGCAAGAATGCAGCAAGGTTTATTTTTAAAACTTTGGAAGTCCCACACTGGTCACGTGTGTAGCACCCTAGCCTCCTCAGGGTCATTCTCTGGTAATGAGTAGCAGTAAACTCCCAACCCAGGAAAGGGTCTGCTGGGTCTTTGGGAACAGAGAGAAAGGCACAGCAGATGAGAAGTAAAATGGCAGCAACCTAAAATGCAGGGAAGAGGGGGAAGTCCCAGGGGCCTGGCCTGGAAAAGTAGCCCTGGGGACTTCAGGGTCAAAAGGCCTGAGATGGTTGCTTGTGTATGCATGCTCTCTCTCTCTTTCTCTCTCTCTCCCCCCCCCTCCCCCCCCCGCCACCCTCTCTCTCTCTCTCACCCACCTAACCCACACACACACTTCACAATCAACACCACCTGGCAAGATACCACCTCCTCAGCTTGTCTCTCCACCACAAATTACAAAATCCCACCCCCCCCTCTTCCCTCCCTTCCACTGCTCTTTCCCTCCCTTTGCCTCCCAGCCCCTCACCCCTATACACATGACAGCCAGCAGCCCCCTCCCCTCGCCCTCATTACTCAGAGTTGACCCAAAGAGGGAGCTGTGAGGCGTACTGGCAGTCACCCTGAGGCACTGACAGGCTTCCCTGCCTGCCCATGACACGGAGGGTGGTGACCCTCAGCTGCCCTTGCCCCCCCCACACACACCCCCTCGGTGAAGCCAGGGACAGCTTGACATGTGCAGCCCGCAGCCCTGTCACAGTCGCCTGGGAGCAAGTGAAAGCAAGTCAGCAGAATGACGAGGCAGCAGCAGTCCCAGGGAAGGGGCTCTTAGAGACTAAAAATACCGGCAGGGACAGGGGGAGCTTTGTGGAACTGGAGGCTCAGAGGGGAAAGGGGAGGGCCCAGCTGAGAGCCAGGGTTTCATTTCACTCTGCAGAGCTGACCAGCCAGGTAACTACAGGCTCCCACACTCTCCCTGCACCTCAGTTTCCTCAACTGCAAAGGGGGGAGGGGGAGGGTCAGAGCTATAGAACACTGGGGGCACATGCCAGGGATTCTTCCTGGCAGTAGCTCTCTAGTCTCCCAGAATATCTCAAGCTCAGAATCCTACTCATGTTATTCAAATGCCACCTCCTCAAAGAAGCCTTCCCTGATGAACTTTTTTTTAAAATATATTTTTATTGATTTGAGAGAGAAATAGAAACATCAATAATGAGAGAATCATGGATTGGCTGCCTCCTGCACGCCCCACATTGGGGATTGAGCCCGCAACCCAGGCATGTGCCCTGACCCATAATCGAACCATGACTCCCTGGTTCATAAGTCGACGTTCAACCACTGAGCTACCCCAGCTGGGCTCCCTGATCAACGTATGTCCACCCATACCCTCTCCATTGTTCTCTTTCCCCGACCTTGCTTCCTGTTTTATGCCACACTTACACTGTCTGACATCATATCACACACGTGTTGGTGTACATGATTTTTTTGTCACCCCCATACGAGGGTGGAGCAAATGTCTCTTTCGGCCACAACTGTCCTTGGAACCTGGCATGGGGCCAGCCATTCAAGAAGTGCTTAATAATGAATCCGTCAGTGGGTGGATCAGTATGTCAATCATCTTTGGTTCTTCTCCTTTATCCTCTATATCCAAGTGCTATTGTTCCTTCCTTCAAGGGTCATCTTAGGCTTTGCATTTCCCTTCCAGTCCACATTTTAACTGACCTCTGCAGTGCTCAAAGAACCCACACACTGGGGTTCTACCTCTGCATCGCCCTACCCAATCCACGCTGTATGACTCCTAGACCAATTAGACAAAAGGAGTGAAGGGCCTGGCCGGTGTTGCTCAGTGGTTGAGCATCGACCCATGAACAGGAGGTCATGGTTCAATTCCCTATCAGGGTACATGCCTGGCTTTGAAGCTCAATAGCCAGTAGGGGACCTGCAGGAGGCAGCTGATCAGTGATTCTCTCTCATCATTGATGTTTCTATCCCTCTTTCCCTCACCCTTCATCTCTCTGAAATCAATAAAAACATTTTTTTTAAAAAAAAAAGGAGTGAAGGACAGAAACCCATGGTCATTCATTCATTGCCCATCTAAAACCCACTAACATCCAATGGTGACCTGATGCCAATGCCCCTAGGTTCACTTAAAGCTCACGCCTTTATTTTTAATGATCCCTGTCTTGGACCAGCCTCTCTGCCCATCCCCATCTGATCCATGCTTTAGCCCTGCTAACATTCCACTCCTCCAAGAATCTTCTTGCTACATTGATGAGTAAAAACAACATCAGCTTTAATGTCAGATACCGGTTTATATACCAGCCATGTGTCTTTGGACAAGTTACTTCTCCAAGCTTTACCTTTCTTAACTGTAAAATGGGCAGAGCAACATCTCTACTGCAGGGTTGTTGAAAAAGAACTAAGGGTGTGCGCAACCACAGATAGTGCTACGTCTACAGGAAGTGCTCAACAAATTATTTCCCCCTCTCTGCCCAAGTTGATCTCCTCTCTTTTCTCTGAATTCTCACTGCATTTGGTTAGTGCACAGTCAAAAGCCTGTG